>NC_142491.1:7185992-7522596 GCF_965113065.1 Corylus avellana
TAAATTTAGTGGTTAGAGAGTTAGAAACCGTGAAACCGTGTTGAGCAAAACTCAATGGTTGCTCAGAGTAATACTAGAAGGACTGCCTTCAATAGTCTTCTTTGAGTTTTTTCAAATGTGATCTTGCTTTTAAAATCATGATTGAAATTGAATTTGAGATGATCATTATTGAATTTTACTTTATTGGTAATTTTAAAAGTTACATCACTATTTCTTGACATAGTCGGTTAACGGGGATAAAAGTTCTCTCAATTTCAAGTAAAACAGAGAAGATTTATTTCATGACCTAAATTAGATCTTGGATCTTTGCTTCCCCTATTTTCTCTTATTTGACATTTCTTCACAAAACTTTACATGGTATCAAAAGCACCACCATGTGTTCGCCTGCGGTGTGGTAAGGTACCACCCTGTTATGTTAGTAGCCAACGTTGATTCAAAGTGTCAGCTTAGATCACTAAAGGGCAATTTTTGTTTTCCGTTGTCTTTCTATTCAGTCATTCGAAACAAAGTTTCTTATCCTTTAGTCATAAAGAAGCATAAATGTGCTATGTTATTTTCTCTGGATTGAATCCAATTACTGTCGCAACGTTCTACCCTAACATCCAAAAACGTTGTGTAGTGTTTTGCCTTAGTTGGAGGAGTAGTCTTTGGCCCAAATGTCTCTTCGCATCACTTGAATGTATGTTTTTGTCTTCTGTTTTATACTTGAGTAATGCTATAAATTACTATTTTATTGTACCACAATCCCTTCTAACGTAGTAGTGCTAATCAACCATCGACTTTTTTTCAATAAACCACTCCACTATCTCATTAGGACGTTATAGCATTGCCAATTTATCCCCAAATCAGCCATGGTTTAATAAAAAAAAAAAAAAAAAAAAAAAAAAAAAAAAAATTTCCCAATGGTGAATTGAAAATGACTCACCAATATAACAAAATATTGGTGGGATAGTAGTGTGATATATAACATTAATATTTTTTAAAAGAGAAATGATAATAGTCATTCTCTCAATCATTTCCTTATAGTGAATGAATAATTCTATTATTAAATTTTTGTGAGACCTACACGAATCCACAAATCCAATAGTGAATCCATTAGATTTGCAAAAAGAGATGGTTAAGAGAATGATGTGTAGTATGTCTCTTTTTCGAATGTCACTTTTATTATAATATTATCTAATAAGGTGAAATAATAGTGGAATAAAAGTATAATTTCTAGTATTACTCTTTATATTCCATTCCAGTAGTTAAAAGAGCTAAATTCCTCGCGATTAAGGGAATACTCATGAACCACTCTTTCACCGGCCGACATCTAACAACTAATATATGCCCATATAATTTGAGAATCAAAAATTAGCATTCTGTTATGCAGAGAAACAGTTTTAAGGGCATAGTAATATTTACAAGCATACTATAGAACCTCACTCTTCTATCAGTACAAAGTACTTAATGCTACAAAAATTCTTCTCAGGTACCTTTTCATTTTTGCTAACCCAATCCAATCTTCAAAAAACTAACACAAAAAGGAAGTATAACTGGAGGAATCCCCTATGTCTGCACAAGTTAGAAGGCTGCCACTTGATGCTGATAGTCTGCGAGGCATGATTCCTACAAATTCTGGACTTAAGACCTGCAACAACGAGTGGAAACAACATTTATGTTACAAAGTTTATCCATATGAATAACCCCATTCAACAAAACAAGAATTTCAATCTGATGCAGATCAATTTTCATTCATTGTTTTTCCAACACAGACAGTCGCTTCAGTACTCGATTTACCATTTGATTTCTGTTTTTTTGCTAGTTATACTACCTTTATCCTTTTTCTGTGTTTAACAGATAACAAATTTGTATTAGTAACAAAATAATGAGACCTATGGAAAGAGTAGTGGACCTGCATTTTCCAGTCAAATAGAAGCTGGAAAAGTAACTGAAATCACTTTCAAAAGAAGCTAACATGGAGTAGTGAGCCGTATAATAGAGCTAAAGCAGTGCACTCATATTTGGGTTTCAATTTTAGAAAGAAGATAAAAAAAAAAAAAAACTAGAAATGCAAGGTCAATGTATAGTAAGTGTGGCATGTGCACAAGATGTTTTATCCATTAATTACAACATATTATCAACGACAATTTTATCAATATGAGATAATGGGGTAGTTTAGAGCAAAATGGTGGGATTGAGTCAAAAGAACCGTAATGCCATTCCCCAGGGCTACCTATGTGTATATTCTAATCATCGCCACAAATTCTTAATATTGTTCAATCAAATTCTACAGGCAACCATACCATTACAAGAGAACCAACCAAAAGTCGCCAAACAGAAGTAGAGCATACTCGAGAACCAAAAGAAATGGAGAGAATAAAGTTGAACTAGATCATAAATTCTGGCACAAACAAATACCTTAATCAAGCAAAGAATCAAAGCCAATATCTCACATAACTATGAGAGTGTTTAGCACACTAACCTATACTATTTGAACTCATTATTTAGCTGGAATGTCATTTTGATGTTCATAGCTGCCAACTCTGCAGCTAAATATCGCAACACATAGGGCATTGGAACTTTCTCCATCCCCCGACTTGTTTGGCAAGCAAGACAAGTGACCTTTTTCGGTGCCCTAATAAGGGATAGCCCGCGAATCTCCCTTGTAGCTCGCCTTCGTTGTGGGAGTGGGAGCGTTGTCAGGATGCTTTTACATACAGAACATACATCAGCAATGTGATAATCAGAGCATGTATGGAGCCTGTCATGCAACAAATATGCTGCCCCGTGTGCAAGCAAGGAGTCTCGTTCCATTTCTCCAAAACGAATCCCCCCACCAAGCTTTCGTCCTTTGATAGGTTGCCCAGTGATCTGATCAACAGTTCCAGTAGAGCGAACCTGCATACAAACATAAGTTCGAAGAGAATTAAACGATCAATCTAAAAATTGCAATTTAAGAGGCCTTAAAGAAAAAAAGGGATCTCAAAATTAGGAATTTATAAACAAGGAAAATAATAATCAATCAGTCCATAGATCGCTGGGCAGGGGGATGACATCTAGCAACCCATCCTAAAAAAACTCTTGGAACCTGTTCAATGATATCATCATGATTGAATAAAAAAACAACAATGGCAATATACTGACGATACCAAACAGATCATTTTGTAAGGTCATTTACAGACATGCTTTTTTTTTTTGATAAGGTAAAAAGTATATGTCAAAAAAAGCGCAAAGCGCCTCTAAGTACACAAAGAGTATACAAAGGAAAACCCACAAAAAAACCCTAAGAACCAAAGAATTGCCAAAAGAAACCCGAGCCCCAAGACCGTATCCACTGTATCCACCAACCACAACGAACATTGGTTGCTTGCGAAAATATACCCAACAAAACCTTTTCTCCTTTCCTCCAGACGAAGGAGAGGACACCCATCCTTTGCCGAAAGGCAGAAAGTTTTAGCTTCAAAATAGAAGCTGCGTTCCATGGAAAACTCGCCGGACCCTGGCGCGCAGCGCCTAACGCGCCACCGCTTGGGTAGAGAAGAAAGAAAACGGGAGAGGAAAATCTAGAGAGATCAATGAATTTCACAGACATGCTTTTTGAGACCTCTGCTCGGGGAAAGGATTAAAAAAAAAAAAGGTGATTGGGGGGAAGGATATCATGATTGGTATGTCAAAGGATTAGCTCATTTGGCCCATAACCCAAACTCCAACAGCTGTTTAATAGGTAATGAGTAATGATATAAGAAGGATTAGAGTCCTCCTAGAGTCCTTTCAAATATGATGCGGCATTTAAAATCACCAATAGATCAAAATTCAATAATGATAATCTTAAATTCAATAGTGATTTTAAAAGCCATGCCGCATTTGAAAGGACTCTAGTTCTCCTTATATCATTACTCATAGGTAATGGAAGATACAAAAAACATATATGGACCAAATAAAATAGGTGCTACTTTAAACTGATTAAACACAGATATAAAATAATCTTAGGTGCTCATGACATACAAGTATGATATTGAAAGCACAAGCAGATTTACATGCAACTATGAAGAGATAAACCGTACATCACTGTAATCTGATTTCAGGAAGCAGGAACAAAATTTGATAACGACCAGAGTCTCACACATCCCATCAAGATCCAACATGAATTTAGCTTCTGTTTGGCGATGGCCTTGTGAAACACACTCAATTTTTACATGCAAGTAGGATACTGACCCATCAGTTGGATGATTTTCATAACATTAACCAGATGGATCATCTAATCTCAAACCGAGTAATTTACCTTTGTATGCATTTCGCCATTAGTGTAATCTTTTGCATTATTGTCCCTTATTACAGTAAAATTTATAATCGTATGTGAAAATACAAAATTTATCGCTCATTGTTCATAATGGGGATAAAATTTATTTCAATACCCTGTAGAACTTAAGATTTCTACTACTTTCGATGGTCAATGTTCTAGAAACAACCATTACTGTACTCTTTTGGATTTAGCAAAAGAAAAAAAAGAAAATGAATAAACAAGAGAACAGTTTTTTGTCTTTGGTTTTTGATAAGTAATCGAGATTTCATAAAAAGCATAAGACGCCTTCAAGTACACAAGAAGTATATGAAAGAAACCACCTAATTAGAAGGGGCAAAACGAAGAACAAAATCGTGATAACTAATCTCCAATAGAGAAACAAAAGTAGTTGTCCAAATGTAAAAAGTGTTGAAAAATAAAGACTTAATTTCCTTTAAAGTCCTATAGCAGTCCTCAAAACTTCTATCATTATTTTCTCTCCATAGACACCACACAAGGCACAAAGACACTATCTTCCACTAAAAGAACATGTATAGACGCTGAATATTGTGTTCACCGTACCTTTAACGGTGGCTCCACTTTTATTTATAATCAGAGGTTTACAAGAGTTTGTTATAGAGATCAACTCCAGTACATGAGATAAACCTAGAGTAGAGATAAATACAGACTAGAATACGATCTACACATTATTGCTTTACACTAGAACTGAATCTTGAGTTATCTACTTCTACTTGGTCTCTATCTGCAACCTTATCTTGGACTTTATCTGCTTCTATATTCGAATTGTAGGATACTTGAGGATATGCTTTAACATCCACACAGCAGCACTCCGAGTGTTGTCAACATCCACCAACAAGCATACAAGTCGGCTATTCGATTAGGCATAAACCAAGAAAACCTAAATCAACTGAAAAAAAGAATCTAAATGGCACAAGCAACCTCAACATTGCTTAGTTAAAGCTGTGGGGCTGTTAAAGCAATGTGGTATTGCTTGTGCAAGGGGTGTTGCGGTTCACTTCAATTTTTTTGTAGTGCTAAGTCCCTTATTGCTTAATTACTAAGTAAAACTGGGCTTTATAAGGATTATAGGAAAGCTCCAAAAATTGACTAGCATTTTGTAGTGATAGCAGAGATGTGGCAAACACTTTTTTCTGATTCGTTACATTGTTTCACCCTATCCACAAAGCCCTCAAACTTTAGAACCACATTTTTGAATTTGAAGGGCCCACCACCCCAATGAAAGTCACCATAGTCGAGGAGGATTAGGAAATGATCCGAGCATAGTCTAAGGAGCCTCCTCTGTGGCACGCCAAGACACTAGGCTTCCCACTCTGGAGAAACCAAGAATATATCAATTTTGGACCAAGCTCGATTATCTGATTAGCCGATTAGGTATAAGCTTCGCCCACGAGACATAGATCCATTAGCCCTAATAAAAAATCAGATAAATCCACCATAGTTGGGCATAAACGAGCTTTACACGATCTCTCACTATAAAATATGGTAACATTGAAGTCGCCCCCTATGCACTAAGGCAAGTTTCTCCAGCTGAGTAAACCAGCCAACTCATCCCAAAGGAGCCCTCTATCCCACTCGGAATTAGGGTCAAAAAACCGGCAAAAGCCCAAGTGAAATGATCTTCGACATTTCTAAAGGTGACAGCCAATGAGAATTCCCACATGCACTCGTTGATCTTCTCCACCGCCCTCCTATCCCACATAATCAAAATGCCGCAAGAGGCCCCTCTAGAATATGGGAAGAAAATGGACGATAATGATAAATCCATAAAAATTATGTATACAAATGAATAACAAATAAATCAAAAAAGGTCAAGAGAGAATTAAATTTTGGGGGATGAAAAATACAAACTTTGCAAAAACTAATAATCATTTCTATTCTCGACAAAATGCACAAAACACCACTCATAGTTAACTAAAGGAGAAGTACCAAAAAAAAAAAAATTCATAGATATAAAGTTGAGGTTCAAGATCCTTAATACCATAAAATAATAGAAAAATGAAAAACTTCATACCTGAAATTTGTCTGAAACCATGTGCCGAAGTCTCTGATAATAAACAGGCCCGATAAATATCTCGCATGTGAGCTCAGTTCCATAAACCCCACTGTACAGTACTTCAACACCATGGTAATTGAACCCTTTTTCCTTTAACATTTCACCAAGTTCCTCAACAAGTAAAATGGGTTTTGATCCTGTCTCTCCTTCTGTTTTCTTGACTGAACTAGCAAATGGTGTTGCATCTACAAATTTTCCATTTAAGCTACCTCCCTGAGATGAAAATTTTCTAAACATCTTTTGAAGTTTTAAAATGCTACTAGAAAAGCTCAGTATGCAACTGTTATTCCACTAAGAAGAACAAATATCCTTTTAACCCTAGATAAAAAAATTTGACCACAACAAATTGTGAATGAGCACCCAACTGATCTCACTTTATGTAACTAAACTTACAAAGACCTAGTGTAATAATGTATATCAGTTAAATAGAATAAGATCTAATTAAGATTGTCAATATCACAATCAAGACATAGAATATCGACAGGTGACAAGATAACCAATATCAAAGCCATAATGATAATTTTTTTTATGGAACTTCATAAAATCCAGACCCCATTGTGCGCCTTGTATAATTTGCACATAATACCCCTCCCAAATGACATTTTTTATGCCACTTCCTCGCCAAAATTGTGAGATTTTGTCTCTAGTAACACTTTATGAGAGTTATTTAAGAAATTTCCATGCTCAGCTACCAATATCCAAAGTTGAACCACATGGTATCAATATATATATTCTCATCTAGAAGACTGTCATATGAAAATATCAATGATATATCTCTTAGTTGAGGGTACCTTAGCAGCAATAGACTCCAAAAGCATTGCAATAGTCATCCTTGATGGAAATGCATGGGGGTTGATAATCAGATCTGGACGCATCCCAGAAACTCCAGAAAATGGCATATCAATATCTGGCCACAATTGGGAGCAAACACCTTTCTGACCATGTCTACTGCTAAATTTATCACCAATGACAGGGTTTCTAGGATGACGAAATCGGATATTCACCTGCTCAAAAATGTTGGGTGAAAAATGTCAAAGTTCCTGAATATGAGTACAAGAAGCAATTCAAATATGAATTATATACTCTATGAATATATGTATTGACAATAATATACTTCGTGGGGTATCAATTTCAAGGGAGGACCTAATGTGTTTATGGTAATTGTGTTCACCAAAGAAAGACGGTGTAAAATGGGTAAGTTCAAGCCACCTCAACATTTAATTGAAAATAAGAGTCAAGTATGGTTCTCCTTAAATATTTTTATTTCAGAAAAGAAAAAGCTCTTGATAATCATCACTTTCCAGGCATCCTACTGATCTTGCGAAGAATGTTGATTGATAGCATGGATTTTTTTTCGAATGGTAAAAAAGTTCCAAAAAGAGTTCCCTCCCAATAAAGTAAAAAGAACGGTCCAAATTGTGTTTTAAAGAAAAAAAGAACACTAAAATTAACATTGAGTGCCCAATAAGGTGTTACTCTAATTTTTTTTTTTCAATATTTAAGGTCATTTAATTTCCACATAGGCTTGGGAAATATTAAAAGAAGTGTGCAAGTGCCCAACAATGTGGCTACTCTAACGTTAAGAAGAAAATTGAAGTTTATGGCATAATAGATCCTCTTTTTTAATATCTAAAGGTCATATAATTTCTGTAGACTTAAGACGATTAAAAGAAGTATAGAAGAAAGAACATCACTATAAGAGATCTCATGGAGACTTTGAGAAGAAATGCAGGGCACATTGCCAAAAGTGAAATACAGTATTGACTCTTTGAAAATGTCACTTAGAACAAGATGTGAGAAAAGGGTTTGATGCATACTAGTTTTTATGGATTAAAGCACACCCTTAAAAAATAGGCTTGGATGGCTTAGGGTCCATTTAGGAGTGCGATTTTAAAAATTGCGTTTTTAAAGTTTGTGTTTTTGAAATCGCTACTTTTTAAAATCGCACAAGCGTTTGGTAAAACATGTTAAGAAGTACTTTTTTATCAATTGAGTGTTTGGATAACATTAACATATAATTGCGGTTTCATGACTAGATAGATAAATATTGCCCCAAATATTTTTTTAAGCGAAATCGTGATTTTAGTTTAAATTCGTACATTTTCAAATAAGCACATTCTAGTCAGCTTATGGAAATCGCAAAATTTTCCACGATTTTAAAATTTGCATTTTTAAAATCGCAATCCCAAACACTCCAAAATTGCAATTTGGTTCAAAAACGCGGATTATTTTTTTAAAAACGCACTCCCAAACGGACCCTTAAAAAATATATTTAAAATTCCATTTTACTTTCTTCTTTGGTGGTAAACAAAACATGCCTACAGATATTGAAAAAAGGGAGAACTAAAAAAAGGGACATGAGCCACATTCTTTTACAAGCGTCAATATATTAATTTTTTTTGACTCAATGTCCAACAACAAGTATCATTGAGATGACAGATATACAGTTACCTTTTGAAGACGATTCTTATTTTTCCCATCAACAGCGACATAGTCAACGATTACAGGTTCCGAACCCTTTCGTTTATTGGGTTTTATGGAACTTGTTACCTCATCATAAATGCAGCAATAGGGTTCATTTGGTCGAATCATCTGAAAATCGGTTGGTAGATGGTCAACCATAACAGTAAAAAAATTAGTACTGAAATAAGAGGAAGAGACGAAAGGAAGACCAACCTGACCAACATATGGAAGACCATCAGAATCAATTAAGGAATGCATCGATTTATCGACATTACTTCTTCTGAAAATTCTATTGGAACGTTCTGACCTGTTGCTCTTATTAGACAAATCTATAGTTTCCGTCTGCATAAAAATGGGGTTATGGGGATGAACAAAAGGATATACCATACATTTGAGCATGTAGACCAACAAATCAACATAATCTATTCTTTTGATAAGTAAAATGTTAGTAGGGCGAAGGACCGAAGAGTTGAACCCTATGCCTCTAGCATAAGATGAGAACACTCAACAATGTGAGCTACCAAATCAACATAATCTATCATAAAAATGAGAACACTAAATAAATATGTATTGCAAGCAAGATAGCTAGCCTCTATAATTTATGGGTTGTGTTATTTTTCATACCCTCATCCCACACCCATCCTACTGGGCTAACGTGGTAGTGCCCATTTTCACTACCATGTCATTCTTTATTTTAAAAAATAATCAAAATGGGCACTGCCACATCAACTGAGTGGGATGGAAGTACGACAAATAGAAATTCTAATAATTTATATATGCACATGCATAAATACATGCATACACTCATTCATGCAATATAATCACATAAAATCACAATTGATCGTGCTCACATTGTATAAAACACAAATTTTAAGTTTCAGGCACTCTCAAACAGACATCATGATTATTTGGAAAATTCGCTTTCAGCCCTATAAATTATTCCCAATAGAACTCTATTGAGAGTTTTTTCATTTCATTACCACCAACTAAAACTTTCAATATGGAAATTCACATATCTGGATAAGAGATATTCAGGCAACAAAGAGATTTTTGACAATAGTTAAAACAGGTAAATATAAGACACTAAAGAAAAAGACCAAAATTAAGGATTTTTTTTTTTTTTTTTGCAATACACTAAGTTCCAAAAACATTTATGATTTTAACTAAGTGCATATCTCGAGCTATTATTTCTCACGCGTCCATATATCTAGAAAACTTAACCTTGCAAATAAGAACCGTGAAGATAGAAGAAGCAACCTGGTATATTTGCCCATGGAACATTCCACGCTCCACAGATGATTTATTAAGGATCATGGCGTCCTCCATGTCATATCTGTGACATCATAATGAAATACAATTTTAAGATGATACTAAAGAAGAAAAAGAAAAGGAGAAAGAGAGAGTCTAAAGTTCCTACCCTGTATATGCTAGCACTGCAACTATTGCATTCGTGCCTGTTGGATATTCATCAATGCCATAACTTGTATAAGCACTTGTTCGTACAATAGGACTTTGGGGAGTCTGTGCCTCAGAATAATAACAATGAAAATGAGAGAAATACCATTGCAACAAGCATGCGATAAGCATAAAAAAAACTAATGAAAGCAGTGCATAAGGTCCACTCAAATTAAATAGTGTCATTTCTAGAAAATGACCGCTCACTAAGTTCACCTTTCACAAGGAATTTAGAAAAAGAAAAATAGAATCTTGAAGTTTGTGACAACCATTTTTTTTTTCGTAGGTAAGTTTACATGAGCATCCAATGGGTTATGAAGTCACTTCACCTTCACCAGTTTGGGTAAAAGGTACAAATTCTTTGGTTTATAGAAGAAAGGAGTTTTGCTCTCAAACAGTCTTAAAGATCCTCTAATTCCATTATCCATGTAAAAAAGCCACTGTTACTGTAGCTTTAACCTTCAAAATACCCCTTCAAGGTTCATGGAAATAAACACTGCCTTGCAAACTTAAAACTCAATGACACATAATATTAAGAAAAGAAACCAAGTTTCCAACTCAGAATCTTGCATTGCCGAAGTGAATAATGGACTCCAGTGAGAATTGCAGTGTGGGCAACTTGACCACTGAAGATTTTGCCGATCTCAGATATATACTTTTTTTTTTTGATAAGTAATGATGATATAAAAAGCGCAAAGGGGCGCAATCCATATACACGGGAAGTATACACGGAGAGCGCCTAAGAGGGAGAGAAATGAAAAAGAAAATTAGAGAAACTAATCACTAAAGGAGCTAGCCAAGCGGCCGTCCAAGAGTAAAGAGTAAAGAAGAAAAAATGAGTCAATTCCTCTATGGTCCTAGTGGAATTATCAAAACATCTAGCATTTCTTTCATTCCAAATACACCACATAAGGCACAGAGGAATCATCTTCCACACAACCGCACTTCGAGAACGCCCTCCCGACCACCAGCTATCAAACAAGGCCCTCACCCCACAAGGCATGACCCAATGCAACTCAAACCGCTTAAAAATCATGTGCCAAAGAGCACTTGCGAACTCACAGTGGAGAAGAAGATGATCAACTGACTCTCCGGTCTTCTTGCAATACAACACTACTCCACTACCACTATGGTGTTGTGGAGATGATCAACTGACTCTCAGATATATACTTTTAGAAGGGTTAGAAATCAAATATTGACTAGGGTTTTGAAACAATGGGGAGGAGGGCAAAAGCATTATATCATGAAGCAAACAAGTTGCTGGAAAATCCCAGACAGATGCTATGTTTAGGAATTTATGTATGGTAGAAGAAACATGCGAGGTTTTAGGGTCGCGATAGGTAGGACCAAGGTCGTAATTGGGAATTGCAAAAGAGAAAAGAAAAGAGAAAAGTTTGTGAGTATTTAGGAGCTATGAACAGCACCCGTCAAGATTACTAATGCGCCAAAGAAGAAGAAGAGAGAGAGAGAGAGCAAACTACAGCCAACGTGCCTCAATGTTCAAAATGCTCCATGTTCCATTAATGAAATCTTTAATTTTTTTTCATACAATGAAACCTTTTTATATAGACACATTGACTCTTAATCTATTTTGGACTAAAACTCCTATTTAACTAAGCAAATATGTAATAAAACCTAATAAAATACTAACTTGAGTCTAAAAGATAAACCCAGGACACTTGGAAACTCTTAAAAAGTTCAAATCTCAACATCATTAACAAATGCCCTTAATTTGCAAAAGTTGCAAAAAATTACACATTTACCCCTTACAACAGAACTAATATATATTTTTTTTGATAAGTAATGTTGTATATATCAAAAGCGCAGAGGGGAACCCAATTATACGAGAAGTATAAAAAGAGGGCGCCTAATTAGAAGAAGAGAAAAGAAAGAGAAAATCAGAGAAACTAATCACTAAAGGGAGCTAACCAAGCGGCAGAACAGGTGAAAAATGTAAAGAAGAAAAAGTGGATAAGCTCCTCTAGAGTTCTAGTGGAATCATCAAAACATCTTGCATTTCTTTCGCTCCATAAGCACCATATAAGACATAAATGAATCATCTTCCACACAATTGCACTCCGGGGAACGCCCTCCCGTCCACCAACAAGCATATAAATCCTCCACATCCTAATGCAACCCAAACCGACTGAAGAAAGAATGCCACAAAGCACTAGCAACCTCGCAATGAAGGAGTAAATGATCGACAAACTCTCCGTTCTTCTTATACATACAACACCATTCCACTACCACAAAATTCTCTTTAATATAACTCCTGCAATTATTTCATGACCAACACAAAGTAATGACCTTGATGACCCTTCAGTTTATGAAGTCACATGGATGGAGGACTAAACCCTACTAAACAAGAACTCAACTAAACCCTACTACACACAAAATAGAGACAGTTATATTTATAAGTTGCGGCCCTTCTACTCTTACTAAAATAATAATAATAATTAAATAAGTAAAGAAGGTCAGAAATGATATGAGCTGACCTGAAGATGGTACAACTTTTGATCCGCACGAAATTTAATTGCTTGTGAAGAGAAAGCCATTGTCTGTTTTGCCATCTACAATTTATAAATAAATAAGGAACGTAAAAAAATTGAACATTAAAAAGATATTTGATAACGAGCAGGAGCAATATACAACACTACACAAGTAGAAAAACTACTCAAAAAAGGGGAAAACAAAAAGAAAAAAAGAAAAGTACTTGACACTGGTACATATTGCGTGGGCTCTGATTATGTTCTGACCAAGGAGTAAGATTTGCAACCACACTGAGCATTCCGGTTGGATGGATTTCTTCATGAGTTGCAGGAGAAGCATTTTTTCTGCCACCATCTTCACCATCAGGACAGCTTATTTCCATAAACACCTGAAATGGAATATTAAAACCAGTTAGCTACTAATTTATAAAGCCCAAATTTATCTACTAACTTTTATGAGGTACGAAATGTATTTGGATATTCTGCATTACCTGTTCAAATGGCCCAATAAGTTCAATATTCTGACTTTTCTCACTATGTATTGAAATATTTCTAACTGGCCGAACAAATCTACCAGGAGAGGTGAAGAGGTACAAACCAGGATATGCTCCACCAAAACTCAAAGGAACATATCCCACTTCCAGATCACCAGGAATCTGCCACATAAAAATATCAGCAACACGTCCAAGGAAGGAAACTCTAGGGAGTAAAGGCAAATAAAATTTGACAAAAACAAACCTTTGAAGTAGCAGATAATTTAAATCGCCGTAACTCAGCCACAACATTCTCAACTTCACTAGAAGGTACAAAGCCAACAACATGACCATCTAGAAGGACAGAAAGAACTGCAGGAGTACCACGTTTATCTAGGTATGGCCATAGAGGTGTCACTCCAAAATTTGTCAAAAAATCGACAACATTATTTCTTATTTTTTCAAAATCTCTAATATCTTCTTGAGAATCAAAATATGATGTAATTCCTGAAAAATATAAGAGAAAAGTATTAGGTGTCATGTTCACCTGAAAGAGAATGCGCATAAACAACACATCATCATGAATACTAGTAAATAAACATCAAAAGCAACCAAGATTTCTAAATATAGCTTCTACATAAAAGATTTTTTTGAGATGAATAATCAATTCATTAAGCTATGAAGAACAAACATAGCACCACAGCTACTCAAGTTCCCTCGTTACAAACTGACTCCAAGGGAACTACAACCAAACAACAAACAAACAAACACGACACCATTACAGACGCATTTGTCTAAGACTGAATTACAAAACATCTTCTACATAAAAGATTACCAGGGAAGAACATTAAGCATAACTGTAATTCAACTATGTGATACACAACATGACATATAACATATTTATTTTACTCCCACACCATTTACATAGAAAATTATATGATAAAGGCATTGATATAACTTCGCACATAAATTGGAAAGCACAATCCACTTCTAAGCAGGTTATGCCAATCAATTGGATTATACTATTTATTGAAAAAATTGTGCTTTTATTTTCTCATATTGATGCTATCATTTCACTTTCAGAGTGTTTTTTTTATTAAAAGTAAATAAACCAATCTTATTAAAAGCGTAAGGCACTCCTAAGTACACCGGAAGTATACAAAAGAAACCACATAACTAGCAAGGGCAAAATGAACAAGGAAATCACTAAAACCAATTGACAAAGGAGACTCATACGCTGCCGTCCATAAATACAAAGTTTCATAGAACAAAGATAAAATTTTCTCCAACGTCCTCTCTCTGTCCTCAAAGCACCTATCATTCATTTCCTTCCATACACACCAAAAGAGGCACGTAGACACCATTCTCCATACCACAACACTCCTAGGCCTACCATAGGACCTCCAACAATTAAGCAGATCAACAACACTTCTAGGCATAATTCAGGACATCCCAAAATGACTAAAAAACACTCCAAATGGCGGAAGCCACATCGCAATGGAGAATAAGGTGATCCACTGACTCCCCATTCCTCTTGCACATGCAACATCTATCCATCACGATGATGTGCCACCTCCTAAGATTATCCAAGGTGAGGATCTTGCATAGAGCCTTCGACCAGACAAAAACTGCCGCCCTCAAAGGAGCCTGTGTTCTCCAAACACTCTTCCAAGGAAAGCGGCTTCCTACAGGAGAAACCATCGAGTAGAAGTACGATTTGACCTTGAACAAACCTTTTTTGGAGGAAGCCCAACCTAGCTAATCTTCACATCCTCTTCTCACTCTAACTGAGTGCAACAAGTAGTAAAAAGAAGTAAAGATATCTTGCCTCCCAATCCTATGCCGCTCTAGCAAAGCTTACATTCCATTTTGTTGGAATCACCCATAAGCTCCAAATTAGCTACTATAGAGGCATCCTTTGCGCAAGCGAGACCAAATAAAATTGAAAAAGATACATTTAGAGCCGCTTCCCCACACCACTAGTCATGCCAAAAGCTAATTTTGATGCCATCCCCCACCTCAAATCTAGTAAAGCTGAACAAATTATCACACCCTTTCCTGATATTCTTCCACAACCCCACCCCCAAAGGCTTCGGTAGGAACAAGAAAGCACCACTACTTTCACTTTTAGATTGTAATTGCTGTTTAAGGTAATTTTGCTTGATGAATCATATCATTCTCTTTTCCACCTACTAAATCCAATTCCACTAAACCATAATCCTTAATTTTTTTTTTTTTGACAAGTAGTCGAAAATTTTATTAAAAGAATAAGACGTCGCTAGGTGCACAAGTATACAAAAAGAAACACCTAACTAGAAAGCCCCACATGAGCCTTGCCTTTTTCCACAACTTGAACACTCGCCTCTAGCATCATAGTTAATGGAAGCTCTTTGCTGCCTTTAATACCAATATTAGAGAGAGAAGCCAATTCCTCACTACGATGTCTCTTCAATAGTTGTCAAAGAGCCAAAGTATGCTCCTCACGACCCACACAAGAGATCCCCACAATAGGACAAATCTCCTTTACACAATGCAATGCAGAACCCAATCTGAGTAACCGGAGGAAGCTGGTCCACCCAGAACACCATTGGAAGGGAGAGGGAGAACCGAAGCCCCCTGAGAATGGTGAAATGAAATCTCCGGCAAAATCTGGGAGAGAACTAAAGCTGCCGGCAATTTTTGGGAGTGGACCAGAGCTGCCAGCGAGTTGTCGATTGCCATTTCTGGGTCGAGGAGGATTACTAGTGGATTCTATTACAAAGAAGAGGTAAATTTAATCATTTAATCGATACTTTAACATTCCCCATCACGTGTGAGCTCAAACTTCCTTTTAATAGGAGACCCAACATGTAGACTATTTAATTTAAATGGGGGGTGAATTGACGGAGTTAAAGTTCGAACTCAGGATCTTTGGCTTTGATACCATGCTAAACCACTATTTGTTCCAAAAGTTAATCTATACTTTAGAACTTTCAATCGACATGATCACAAGCCTTCTCAATAACCAACTTAACAAAGAACCCCAGACTCATCGGATCTAATCCTACTATCAAGACATTCATTGGCTATAACAACAACATGTGACTCCATTTCTCAAATAGGAACATCTCTTGTGCGGTTCACTTGTTTATCACCTGATACTTTGCAAATAAATTTAATTGTTTGCTTGAACCAATGTATAGAAAACAATATATACACATAATTTTTTTTCAAAAGTAATCGAAATATCATTAAAATATATACACAACTTTTACTTGCATTCACTTGATTCATCTCTGATACACCACGAGAGAGAGTGAAAAAAGGCATCGTATTAGTTTTAAGGTAATTTACATAGAGTTATAGAAATATAATTTCTATTTGAAAAACAGAGAATATATATATAAACTTACGGCAATTTTTAGTCATATGATTCAACAAACCACATGGCTCCCCATCAGGTGTGTGCACAGGGCAAAGAAAACCCCAAGATCTACAAATAAAAAATAAGTATGTAAATATAAGGCAAGATGAAATACACGTGACTAATTAAATTAGCAAGTAACATACTCAGGTAACAACTTCCGCACAGCTGTGGTTCGAAGTCCAGCAAATGAAGCCCCTCGATGAACAGCACGAAAGTGCGAAAGAAAACGTAAGAAATTAAGCCTCTCTGCCTGAACCGTAAATCCTGCTCTCTAGTGAAGCAAAACATAATCCGTAAAGTACAATTCTAGTTTAATATAAACAACAAGCTTATAGACTTAAAAAAAAAAAAAAAAAAAAAAAAAACTACATAGAAAAAGGCAGACATATAAACGAGTACAACATGTTTTTTAATTATTTTCCTTATTCTGATACATTAAACATTAAAGAAGATCTTTTCAAAGCACACAGAAGGTTTTATGCAATTAAATTGCAAAGGATCTACGTCGGTCAAAATTTAGTACTTGAAATGAGAAAGTGCAAACAGATGCTCAAGTAATGAATTGAATAAGGGTCCATTTTCCCAAAGATCCAATGACTTGTTCCTACTAAAAAACAATCTAAGTTAGAGTTAACCATGAGCTTGAAAAACACACTTTTCATTTCAAGTTACAAAAGGTCAACATTGAACCAAACAGCAAGTTAACCACTGAATGGGGAAATGGGATATAATCACGGAGAAGAAATGAGCCAACATATATATGTGTCTGTGTGTAAATAGGAGAAATTGGCATTTTGCAATACCCCAGAAAGACCAACAAAGATCATACCATTGACAATGGTTTGAAGGCCACAATTAGATATTAGAATGCAATTGAACTTTACTCACAGATTTTCAAATATCGATGGTGTATCAGTACAAGTTAAGGATGCATTGCAAAACCAAAATAACGAGGGACCAATGAAATTTTTGAATGGAAAGAACAAAGGTGATCAACAGAAAGTCAATACCTGCTGCAAATCTAGACCTGCTCGTGTAGCCAGTCTTCCAGTTTTTAACATGTTCTCAACAGCAGAACTAATTTGCTTCGCAGGATTTTTATCCAAAACCTTCTTGACATGTTCTACTGCATTATCCAATGAAACAAGATGCAATGTCACCAATCCATCAACAATAACCTAAATTTCAATATAGGAAACCATTGAAACTTTTCTGTACAATATTTTAACAAGAAAATGCTTTTATTGTAACATTGTTCTCCACCACAATATGAGTAAGGACACCGGCAGATATTCAAAATAGTAACCTTAACATGTGGAAATATCCAGTGGCGAGTATTTCCACTACCAATTCAAAAAAAATGTACAAACTAGCTCAAGCGCCAAACAACTTATCACTAAATCCTAGCCCAATAGCTCCCAAAATCAACTTTTTCTCTTCTTTCCCATTTTCCTCCTCTCAAGGAACAAGGACAAAATTATTGTTCACACAGAAAAGGGGGAAAAAAACTAAAACAAATCCCACATGTGCCAAACAGCAAGGCAGTGATGGTGGGGTGGTCCCACCCTTAGGGATGATCATATGCAGATTAATTACAAAAATAAAAAATTCATCAAAAATAAATAAAGACATTAAGAGCCTAAATCCTTAATTGTTTCCACAGTACTCTCCTCTCCAGTATACAAATGCAACAGCAGAAGAGAAATTGCCAGAATATAAAGAAAAATGCCATAGATTGCATTTCATTAACAGTAATAAGAATGGTTAAGATATAGTGATATACGTAGATTGCATTTCATTAACAGTAATAAGAACGGTTAAGATATAGTGATATACTCTCCTCTCCTCTCCTGTAAACAAGTTTACTTTATTTCAAGAAACATAAATTCAAATTTGATTAAAAAGGAGGTCTGATTGTCTACAAGTATTTTACCTACATGCTCCATAATACCACATTCAAACATTAATGAACCCCAAACAAAGGAGAGAGAAAAAGAGTTAGCACCAAATAGAAGATGACAACTATGGCCATAGCTCTGCTATGTCTTCAATTATATAATATAATTTAGGAGTATCAGAATACATACATTTGTTGGTTTCAATATGAATGGTACAAACTAATTCCTCGGGTGGATGAAAAGATTACACGAAACACCTTAAATGAAAATAGAATCCAAATAGCATAAAAAAATGAGAGAGAGAGAGATTCTTTAAACAGTTAAAAACATGACATACCATTGCCAAGATCAAAATATTTACTCTCGTTATTGATCTCATCTTGAAGAAGCCTTTTTCCCTTACGTAGCCAATCTTCTAGTTTTTCCTAGAAACACAGAAAAAAAGTGTATTCAATATGGAACTTCTATAACACTGAACAACAATTAAATTAACTGACACGACAATATGGTGGATGCAAATTTGATGTGATAAACATGTCAGCCTGTGCGGCATGCATCAGCAAGGAGATGACAAAATTAGCATGAGTAGACAGGAAGGAAGAAATTCTAGGCCCATGGTATTAGATATGATATTATGTTTCTTTCAAATAACTGAATAATATATGAAAAGATGGGGCAAGATAACCACTTCCACAGCATGTAACCAAGTCTTTATTTTTTTAGACTGCCATATGATTGGATGATTGCTTTAAGCAGCATCCATTCCACAATTTGTTTTAAGATCTTTTAAATTTCCCTTTGTAATAGTTTAGGGTTGGCTTTGATACACTGTATATTTGAGTTTCCTCCTCCTTTGGATATAGAAAGTTTAAATTATGAGAGAGAGAGATGGTGCCGATTACTTTATAAGCATTAGACTTCTATGGCAGCACTTGTTCACATATTTGTAATATTAAGGATTGCTACATTTTATATCACTTGATATGCAGCAAAAAGTTACAACCATTTACTTTGCAAATAGTGCTGCAGAGACATGGACACAAAATTCCAAATCCCGCATCAAACAGAATAAGAGTATTAAGAGGTAAAAGACAAAACACTCTTGTTTAGAATTAGACACCCCCCCACCCGCACCCCCTGCACACCCCCCCCCCCCCCCCAACACACACAAAAAGACAATCAACTTAACACCTGTTTAAATCAAGGTGGAACTGAAGTAATTGAAAGCTTGAGCCTTTATCCCAAGTCAGAAAAATGACAAATGCTACATATGAGATGCATTTCAGACAAGAAAAGAAAAGAACAAAAAACCATGAATGGTTGTAACACGGCCTTCCTAATGTATATTCATTTAAAACACAGAGGGGTGGAACCCAAATACACATAAAGTATACAAGAGAACCCCTAACCCATAGAAAAAGAAGAAATAAATCTAAAAACTTAGAAAAAGTAGAAACAGGTGAAGTAGTTCATGCCACTCTCCAATACAGGGTAATGTGTAACTTATATGTTGACTTTTGTATTTTTGTCATGACCATGAGGGGCTTAGGTGTTATGGTTTGTTTTTTTACTGCCTAGCCCTAAAGGGAGGGAATGTATTTTCTTCCCAAAACAAAAGCTTCCTTTGGAAGATAGCAATTCTAGTTTTCTACCTTGAGATAAATGGTAATCAAGTGACCAGGGAGTAAGACTTCTTGATTTTGCAAGGAATCTGGGTTGTCTGGCACAGACGTCTGATCTACAAGCGAGAAAAGTTTCTGCAGCATAAAGCTAAATAAAAGAGCCAACATTCAAGTAAATATGTGAGAACAAAACCTCTCTACCAAAAAAAAAATGTGTGAAAAAAAAAGAAAAGTGGCACCACTGTGTTGGGAAAGATAATGTAGGAATCAAGATAAAAGAGCGAGAGTGGCTAACATGAGTAGATCGAACTTTTTGTAATTGTTATCAAGGTGAACAAATATGTACTCCTTAAGAACATCATTAGCAACCTACCAAAAAAGGAATATGGAACCAGTTAACAGAAAAATCAATTCTATAAAAAGTACACTTCAGGTTGAATGTGCAAAGTAATTCTTACTCATTTTTTTAAGGAAAATTGTAATAGGAAAAAAATCAGAACTTACAACAGAATAACTTTCATTCTCCATCCCATCCATAACAGGTTGGAAATGTTCTCCTAAATTTGTAATGACCAGAGTTAACATAGGTGATTAATATCTGAAAATCAAATAACAATGAAAACATTTCATAATAAATACCAATATGCTTTAGACATTGAAGATGAGTTACAAGAGACAGATCTCGAACTTCATCAAGAATAATTTTTGCCCTTTCACGCACAAGCTGAGTGGCAACAGCACCCTTTTCTCTCTCATCTCTCTCACTACAGCAGCACGTCAATCTCTCAAAAATTTCACGATCATTCACCTCAATAAGGGCCTGTTTATAACAAGAAGCGAATCTATTATACCACCATAGCCCAACAGAAAAAAGAAAATGAAGCATGACAAGACAGAAGGTTAACTACACAATAAAACCAAAAGTGCGCATTATGTAACATTCTATCCAAAAATTGAACTTGGAGGAAAAAAAAAACACCCACTATATCATTGTTGTGAATATTTTAGTATGTATGAACTTTTTGCTATTTTTTTTAGGACCAAAACCACCCCGGTCCCTACCCATGCAAGGGCCGCACACCTTAAGTGCGAAGGCAATATTTGGACTATATAGGAATTAAATATGAAACCCTTTCTACTAATATAACCAAGGAACATTTCTTTTATGATCGTTAACTGTAGATGGCGTATTTTCTCTAGTAAAAAAATTAAAATATGAAGCAGATTATTTTCCTCATTGTTGTGATCGAATTTCTAAACTAATAATACTAAAGATCAAATAAAAGTAATGATTCGGGATATATTAATATTCTCTTAATAGTAGTAGCATGTATCAGTAAAAAACACTAGAATGACAATCTAATATGAAGAAACTTTCTCGATTATTCCAACTTAGACAAGCCAAATATTATTCTTTCTCATTTCTATAGAACTCCATTCAACTATTTGACCACCATAGCATAGGTGCAAGGAGTATGCAAAGGCAACAGTATTTAGGCCCTTCCGCACACAACAAAATGAACAGCTATTTGCTTAAGCAAAAATCATTTTGCTTGTTAACTGGAAAAAGTTCCTCATAAATATGAATGGTTCTACAAAAATCAAAAAGGCCAAGGATATCTGAAAGAAACTATATGCGTCACACCCACCTTTAGCACAATGCCCACAGGAAGCAAGTACTCCCTCCCCTGTATCCTATAAAATAAAATATATGAAAAATTATTCCAGTTATATTCAAAACTAGCCATAAATTACTTTGTTAGACCCAAACCTGGCTTACCAAAATCCAAGCCTTGCACTTCCATTATGAAGGTAATACAATTTGACTGTTACAGAAGACTGATCTTTTCTTTCACACCTGAAATGACAATTAAAGAGCAATCATAGCCAAAAAGTGAAAACAATCAAGTAAGCAGTCACATGAAGGCTGAAATGATAACGGGAATAAAAAAAAATTGTGACAAGTAATAATAACTGGAACAAGTTATATTGCACTAGGAGTTCACATGCAGTTTGCTGGATTTTTTTCTTCTTCTTAGTAGAACAGTTTTGAGGGGTTAATCCAACTGTTTTAGGGCCAGTTCATGGTTGCACTAATCCAAATGCCCAATAGGGTCCAGCTTTTAACATCTTGGTTTTAGGGCACAGCTGACTGTTGGATTGGTTTGACTAGCCAATCTGGACTTTGGACAGGTTTTCGAAACATGATATTATTGTATCTTTAAAAAATGCTATATACTAGAATAACAATATGCTATCAAATCAATTTCCATTGTTCAACATTAAAAAGATCCATCTTTAACCACTTAAAGGTCCTAAATCTGCACAATATATCTGATCAGTAAATGGAAATTTTTTTTTTTATAAGTGAAGATAAGAATATGGAAACTGCATATGTAAATGAATATTACGAAAATAAACTTTATGTGCATAGTATAGAGAGAGAACCTTATGACAACTGCTTTATCAGTATATCCTTCTCGTCGATCACTAAAAGAATTCCGCACCAAACTCATTGGCTGGACCATAAAGCACTTATTTCAGCTATGCAACATTCATAAGCATCAAAAGCAAAAGAAAAGATTGTATTGAACAAAGTACTGATTCGCTTCAGAAAGTATTGATGCACCAAAAGTTTCAATTTTGGTTAAACATGAAGAATAGCATCTACTAGGCAACTAACTAGGTTAGTTTTTTAGGTTCACCGAAAATTTTACTATAAATCCTCGCTGCAGCCATAATTCAAGGTTGAACAATTAGCCTACTTGACTATAGAAAAGTATATGCATAAAACTCAGCTCACTTACATAATTCCGCTTTGGCAATATAAGAAGTCGAACAACTCTCTCAAGCCCATTCAATATGAAGTAACTACAAAACAACCAAAGAACAATTTAGTGAAGTAGGAATTATATAGACTAAACAAAAATAATTCAAAAAAGGGACAAATAAATCTATTTACCAAAATTTGCGACCTCAATAGCAATTATTAAGCCAAATATGACATTAATTAATACTTGAATTCCAAACAGACTACATGAACACCCATTATTGCACAATCCAAGAAGAAAACAAACACTGTGTCAAGCTCTTACCATATTTAAATAGCTTACTGATGATACAAAATAAATAAATAAATAAATATATATATATTTCTTTACAAGTAATTATATACTGCAAATCTATTCTGCTTAGAAGAATATACTTGCTTACAAAATCTACTTCCAGAATTTCCATCATCATAAAATTTAATCTAAAGCCCAATTAAATGAAATGTGATTATCCTAAACTAAGGACCGAATACATTGTAAGTAGAAGAGATATCGAAGCACTTACCCACCCATTTCTGATGACTCTTCTTTGCAGGAAATTAGATCTTGGGGTTCAGCATCTCTCAAATAACAAAGTTTTGACTGCATAGAACACATTCAGGCAACACTAAGAAAATGATAATATAGTAGATTTCACCCTATGGAATACATTATGGGTTGATTTAAATAAAAAGGAACTAGTTTTTGTCTAGTTATCTTTATTGCATAGTGCCACTAAAAAAAATAATAAGCATTTAAACTATAAGATGTCGATGCACAACTATACTCAGCAATGTGTATACAACCATACATATTTACTTACACTGATATTTGAATATGATAATAAGATACAGATGAGATCACCACAAATATATGGTGCTAGAGACACCAAACAATTTTCCAGTCCAACTTCCTCTGGCCTCTCAAAACCAAAGTTGCTCCATGCACAACTATACTCATCAATGTTACCATTCCCCAGTCTTGTATCAGTAGCAAACTTATGGGCACTGTTAGACCCATTGCCTTATTTACTAAATTAAATTATTTCACACACTTATATTAAACTGTAAACATACCACTTTCTTATGAACAAATTCCCCACCACACTGCCATCCAAATCTGTAAGCAAAAGCTTCTTTTATTTTCCTAGTGCGTTTTTCAGTAACTAGTGCATTATATATCACTTAAACTTTCTTCAATTATTTTTAACTATAATCGCTATGTATACTCATAGTTCTTGTTCCTGTAAGAGAAAAGAACCAATCCAGAAAAGCAAACCATTCACTCACACATGAACTTATTTATACAAACACAAAATTTGATAAACTTTAGAAACCAAAACCAAAAGGAACACAATACCAACCTTCACCATTATCGGAAACTGCCCAAATTTGAAATTTATTCCAATGGGAGGTCCATCATTCAACTGAAAATAAACCTTCGCCGTCAAACTCCCGGTGTACGAAATCTTAGCCTGCCTGAACTGTATTCAGAAAATCAACGATGGAGGAGAGATTAATAGAAACAAATAAACAATGACTCCCTGGGAATTAAAAAAATAAAAATAAAAACTTACTTTGTAAGGGAATGGTTTGTAATCCATATTGTTCGATAACAGCTCCTTATCTGGCTTCGACAACTTAGGTTCGGCCAACCAGAGTAAGCTCAAGTCAAGAATTAACGTAAATTACATTGAAAAAAAATAAAAAAATAAAACTCAATTAATTCATACAAACAAACAGCAAAAAGAGAATCGGTGAGTAGCAAAGGATATTTCTGAGCTTCTTGTTGGTAAAAGGATCGTCAACTTGTACTGCCTTGACGCTTTCAAAGAGGATTTCGAGTCCTTTATCCGCCATATAATCAAATGATTCTATATGGTGTCTGAATAGCTCGCGCAGCGGCTCCAAATCCGGCGTCGCGTTAGACCTGGCCACCATCTTTGCTCCTCAAGCTTTCTCTTCTTTGGTCTGTGTAGTAGTGAGAGACTAGAGCCTGGGGTTTTGAGGAGGTTTTGGAAGGGGAAACAAGAACATGAACCGTTTTCGGGTGGGAGAGGCGTAGGGTTGATGTATGAAATGGGCTTTAGGTATGGGCTAAGATTGTAACAGTACCAGCCACCTCTACTATTTGGGCCCATCGTTCTTAACAAACGTGACACATGTAATCAAGTTGTAAAATAGTTAAGAAAAATGATAGTTGTCAATTTTTTTTTAGGAAAATGCTAGGTGTTTTACAAGTCAATAATGATGATTTCAAATTCAACGATAATTTTAAAACTCATATCACAGCTGGGAAGACACCAAGTGAACATTAAAAGAACACTTGGCATTTCCCTTATATATATATATATATATTTTCCATCTCATCTTACAAATCAATTATTAGATTTATAGGCTTATGTAGATCTCATATAAGTTAATGGTAGACCTGATAAATCTAATGATTTCTAATTTGTAGGATAAAATGTTAAAAGGGTATAACTTTTTTCTTTATTTTTATCTTTTCTATTTTGAAAGCTGGTATACTTCCAAATGTCTTACAATTACTTTACTATTTTTACAACGTGTTAACATGTGATTGCCTGATTGGGAGATGTTAAAATTATTTTTTAGTTGTTGAGGTGCTTTCAATCACATACTAACACATGTCAAAAGTATTTATATCATTATTTTTTTTCTTTCCCAGGGTGCGGTGCACGAGATCAAAGTTTATTCTGCAGGGGTGGATCCGAAGGGTCGTGCCATCGAGAGGTTCCCAGGCATTAAAAATAAAAAATAAATAAATAAATAAATAAAAAAAAACACCTCTACTTTTAAGAATATTTAAATATTTAAAGGTTATTGTCGCAAAAATTATAAAAATATAAGTCTTATTTTAATATGAACATGGATTTAATATTGACATCTTATTTTAACCGGTCTAAGCTCAACTATAAAATCTAGATATTGTTTTGACCCTTTTTTTCCTTTTTTGTTTTTTAATGGATATTGCTCCGAGAGGTAAGCATAACACTAAAAATTAAATCCTACGAATTCCACATTATAGGTCCCATTAATTTAGATTCATATAGACATTAGAGAATATAAGTTTACTTTGTTAAAATATTGATTAAATAATTAAATTTATTTATTTCTATTGGCTCAAGCTTTAATTTAAATAATTATTAATATCTTCAATATCTTTTATGTATATTAGGTTTGTAAGTATAGACCTTTGATCTAATTATTCAAATGGAGGGGAGATATTTTATAATCAAGATTTTGTTTTATAACGGTGTATAATTTTCAAATGATGTGATATCATGTACATAGTTAAATACAATAAAATAAAATTTTCATCATTAAATGCCTCTTCCTCATTTTACTTGAAATGAAAATGATCTTGACGCCTTTGGTTAAGTTGGGCTATCCAAATGTTATATTAGCTAGCCCGGTAGCAAAAATGGGCAAAAAGTAACCCAATCTTACTAGCCATTTTAGCTTTGACAATTTTTTTAAAAAAATAATAATAAAAAAAAAAAGCTAGCTGCCATAATGCAGCAAATTTATTAAACAATGTAGCTCAACAAATGTACAAATAAACTGATAAAAAAATAATATGATTCTCTTGCATCTTTGAAAATAGTGAAAGTGGATGGCTATAAGCCTAAAATAGAAAGTGAAATATAGGTAATTAGAAAAGTTGATACTTTAAATTTAAAAATGTAATTCTTTAGCTAAAATTTGAAGAACGGAACGGAATGTAAATGGTCTTAACTTAATAAAATGCAGTCCCACTTTTGAAACATTGGTTTATCGTACAAATGAGTTCTTAATTGTTGCCTAGCATATGATAAATTCCATGAAGATTAAATTATTTCTTATATTAGAAAAGGTGTTCCAAGAAGATTAGATTCACTATTTATTTATTTATTTATATTTTTTTGACATGTCCACACAAGGGAAGTGAGAGATTCGAATTAGTGACATTTACTTTATTAGGCGTGGTCCATAGCCGATTGAGCTACCCATTGGTGACTCAATTGTTCTCTGAAGTGCCTGCCTTGTATAAATGATCATTTTTATTTTTTAAAAAATGTGTCAACATATTTATCACATGGCATTATTTACACGATAGATACAATAATATTAAATCTTAAACATAAAATAACTACTCTTCATTTTACTTGAACATTGAATCAAGGCACTTGGGGTCGCAAAAACATTGAATCAATGCATTTGTTTAATTGTTTCCACCCAAAGTCACACACCTTAATGTGATTCAATTGATTTATCTATTGGCTTCATATTTATCTACA
The DNA here is from genome assembly GCF_965113065.1 of Corylus avellana. NCBI lineage: Eukaryota > Viridiplantae > Streptophyta > Magnoliopsida > Fagales > Betulaceae > Corylus > Corylus avellana. Next base: position 7,213,268 of record NC_142491.1, read on the forward strand.
TGACTCTATATATATTCCAACACATGGCTCTACATATATACTTGCAATTAAAGATGGAATTATGGCTAACAGTTAAAAATAAATGATCCCTTCAACTTTTCAAATGGGCAATTTCATTATATTCTGACTTTTGGATAAAAACTCTTCACATGTTTATCCGAAAAATGAGTTTATCTTTTGAAAAAAATGAAGTGTAAGTTAACATAATAGCGTTTTTGGAAGCTCGTAATCCTTACAAGGGATATTGCTTTTAAATGGGTGCCTTAATAGAGTATACTGTGACTATTGGATTATCCTCCGCTCACACTTCTTGATTGGAAACTAAATGTATGATTTACGAGTTCAAAGAATCAAAGGCCAACATAAAAGATTTTTGGCAACCTTGTGACACTTATTTAATTGAATATATATATATATATATATATATATATATATATATATATATATATTGTGATGAATTATTATTTATTTTTATTTACCACAAAAAACTATTTTGCATATAGAGTTCTATTTTGCTAGCTTGTTGGTTGGACTTCATTTAGGATAATAAATGTAAGATGTAGATTTTGTTATGAGCCTAGCATTTTCCTTTGATATAAGTAATATTGCTACAAACTGCATTTTTATCTTATAATTGTCCCACAATACTCGTGTACTAGTCTTAACCAACTCTTAGATCAATCATTGTTAAAAACAAAAACAAAAAAAATCCAATGATTAGTTGTGACTGCTACATCACCATTATGAAATACTTATGGGATAAAAATAATAAAATATGGGTTATAACAAGCTCGGAATGGACAATAAGTAATGATATATACTACACTTTTATCTCACCCTATCTTACTGGACTAATGTGACAGTGTCCATCAACCCTTAGCTGACCCTTGTTTTTTAAAAAATAAAAGTCTAAGGGCTGATGTGGCAGTACCCATCAACCTAGCAAAATGAGAATATGATAAAAATGTAATATGTAGCATTACTGATGAACCATTAAGTTGATTCTTTATTTTTGAAAGGCTATTAAGCAAATATTTGATACATGCAAGATTCTTTGATCTCAGATAATTTATTTTGATTATTGTATTTTCAATAGTAAATGATCATATTTTTTCCTTTTTTATTTTATTTTTTAATTTTTGTGGGCAGAAAAGAGTGTAGAGGGGCAGCTAATTAAATAAGGCATCCTACTCGGATCAGACCTTCAGAATGATATGATGCCAACATAGATTATGAAGTTTAAGGGTTTTTTGTGTGGAGATCCCTACTAGTCTATATGTTTTAATTTAGAACCTCTTCAAATGCTTGCATTCAGACAGACACTTTATTGATAAAATTTGAGTTCTCTTCTATGGCATTGTGGGTTCCTATGGATTCTAGACAATGTGTATTTATATTGAGTTGTAAAAGTTGGCTGAAAATTAAGCATTTCCTTCGTGTTTATAACACATCTTTTTATAATAATAAAATTATTATTATTAATAAAAACTTGGAGACAGCTAAATCCTACAGAGTAGCACATTAGTTTTCACACATGATTGCGTGAAAAAAACATGAGGGAAGCAATTATCTTGTGACTTGTTTGTTTGGGTGCTATGGAAAGCATATCAAAAGGCAGAATCCACGAGGTCTAGCTTTAGATTTACAAAAGAAGACTTTTCAATTATTAGATTATCTGTGGGGTAGTGATAAAAGGTTCATTAATAAATTATTTATTTTCATTAGCCGCAAAAACTATTTTGCATATGGAGCTGCTTAATTTGACTCCATTTAGGAGAATAAATGCAAGATTTAGTTTTAGATATATGCCAACTTGTTGACTATCCTTTTTTTTTTTTTTGGACAGAAAAAAGCGTACAACCAAATAAGGCATCCTACTCGGATCAGAGTCTCTAGTCTCTACCTAACATGAAAGAGACGCTGCACTGCATGCTTATTGCTTGGTAGAGTCGAAGCCCAACAACGGCCCATTCCTTCCTTTTATAAACCCACGTGTTTCTCGTCCCTTCGAATCTCCCACCCACCACAAACCCTAAATAAGATATTCGTCGTTTCTAGCTACCAGCTCCTTCATCTCCAATGTCAACCTCCTATTTTCACGAGGAACTGGTGACGGAAATACTCAACCGGCTGCCTCCGAAATCGCTATTCCGATTCAGGTGCGTTTGCAAAATCTGGCGAAATTTGATCGGAAATCCTGATTTGTTTGGCCCAAACAACCCCTTCAACCAAATCCGATCGATTCTCGGAGAGCCCAATTCTCCTCCTCTTCTTCTCGTCAAAGCTAAACACGGACCAGACGACTTGAAGCACATGTTCTATTTCCTATCTCACGACACCCTGAAGTGCCAGGCTAAAATTACTCTAGAAGATTTGGGTGGATTTCTTCAACATCTTACGCTTGTGGCTTCCTGTAACGGTTTGCTCTGTCTCCGCGACCGAAGCACGCGCTACATCTACCTTTGGAACCCCGCCACGTCGGAGGGACTCAATACTCTCCCGCCCCACGCTCAGATGAATTTTTATCGGATGAATTCTTCTCCAGTTTCCGTTTATCCCGATGCCGTTGGGTTCGGTTTCGACCGGAGATCCAACGACTTCAAGGTGTTGAGCATTTATGATTTTGTTGATCGCAAAGGTAGATCGAAACGCCGGGCGGAAGTATTCCGCCTAAGCACTCGGACTTGGCGGCGGCTTGACATCTTTGTGCCCTTTGATGAGAAAATATATTATAATTATTTTCCTACCACTGCTTCCGATGGTTTTTTTTTCTGGTGGGTGGTGCTTTGTGAAAGTGCTAATAAATTTCGTCCGAATACAGAGTATGATAATGAGAAAATTGTTGCTTTCGACTTCAACGAAGAGGTGTTCCGTACCACTCCACTTCCCGACGGTTTTCATTATAATGATTTCTACTCTGTGAATTTCACAGTCTTCAATGGGTTTGTTGCTATAATAGGTTTTCCAAAGGAAAGGCTAATCACTGGTGCTCTTGGTTATGCAGAATGCAGAGGGGAAGCTGGTGTTGTACGATCTGTTAAGCCATTCAGAGAAAGATGTTCTTCAAGTTCATAGGAATAGAGTTGGTGGAGATAAAATCGATGATGGCGATGAGATTTTGAATTTGGATACTAGGGATGGGGATAACCTAGTGTTACAGGTTTTTCCCTACGTGTGTTCGAGCTTGATTAATTTGAACTTGGCTTCATCGAAGCACATGCACCACTTGCATTACAATCTTAATCTCCACTTGCATTACAATCTTAATCTTGAGGTATGACTGCATTCCATTGTCTTTTTGTTTGTTTTCTATAATTTCAATATAGATTTACTCATATTTTTCGGAAGTCTATTCATGAAATCTAATTGTTGGCCTTTATTTAGATAGCGTGTGGCATTGCTATTTCGTAAACAAATAGTTTAATTTAAAAAAGGATAATATACTTTTTGAAAATCCTGATAATATTTCTAATGATGACCTTCATTCACTGACTTGGCATCCTTTGTTCAACAGGTGCATGAGGAATGTTGACATATTGCTATCAGCTTGGTTATTTGGACATGCAAGAGAACTGGCCTACATGTGACACTCACAAAATTTAGTTTGTTTGATTTGGATTTGCTATTGATGAGTTAATTATAAGTTTCAATTTTGTATAGCATTAGAGAATTTAATTATAAGGATCAAGAATGGGAAGATCCTCCCTTTTAACCATTTTCTCATTCAATTAAAAAAAGAAAAAGAAAAAAAACCAGCTTATCTTAAATAAGTTTAGTAAACAAAAAAATATTGAACAAAGTTTTATTTCAAATGAGTTTGAGGAATTTTCTCTATTTCAGTCTATTAAATTATTTGTGTCCAAAATACATTTTATTTTCACATGCATTTTTACACGAGTTAGTTGAATAAACTCTCGGAGAAATTTGAAAACTTTGTCTATAAATATTTAGAAGAAAGACATATTGCCAATGCTATCCATATCCAAAGAGGTTCACTCTAAAGAAAAATTGTTACTTCCCTCTAGGTTTGAGCAAATTCACTGACTAACGGCCAACCGACTGACTTTCGATCGGCTAGATGGCAGACAGGAGGTGGCATGATTTTTTCTATTCTGAATTTTTCGGTGTGGTAGGCAAAAGAGAATTTTCTAACTGAACCGACTTTACATACCAATACAAACCAACTTTACCGACAAATTTTACATTTTTTTCACATACCGTCTTTATCGATCGAACTGACTTTACCGACCGACATTCGGTTCGAAAGGCGAAATAAAATAAAATTTGGTAGAATAAGTCAGTGAAATTACCGATTTTAATGACATTGTCGGTTCGAAAGGCAAAAATAAATTTTTTTTACCGAAACCGACATTACCAACCTACGCTTAGCCCTACTTCCCCCTCCATCACCCAAGCTTTTTTTTTTTTACTTAAAAAATTCATCACGTCATTAAATTGGGAACAAGATCCTCTCCAGTCCATTATGGACTGGAGAATATTCAGTTCATAGCTAGGATTTCATCTCATAAATCTTATGGTCATAAATGGGACACATATCCTACTAATAAAATATTATTTTAATTTTTTAAAAAAAATTAATAAAAAAATTAAGAAAAAAAAAAAGAAAAGAAAGAAGGGGGTGGCCGGCCACCCCCATTTTGGGTAGGAATGGCCGGCCAGGGGGCTGCCGAACCACCCCCTGGCCGGCCATTGAGCCACCCCCTACCCAAAATGGCCACCCCCTTCTTTTCTTTTCTTTTTTTCTTAATTTTTTTTTAATTTAAAATAATGTTTTATTATTATTTTTATTAGTGGGATATGTGTCTCATTTGTGGTCATAGAATTTTTGAAGTGAAATCTTAGCTATGAAATGAATATTCTTCAGTCCATAATGGACTGAAGAGGATCCTGTTCCATTAAATTGACCCTCATTATAAATTGGCCCATCATCATCATCTATTAGGTTTAGGTTTGATGAACCAAAAGCGCTAAGCCACGTGTTTCGATCTCCCCACGCACAAACGCTAAATAAGACACCACCTCTTCAGAGATTCATTACAGCTCCTCCTTCAAGCTCCAGCCGTCGTACCTGTCGGGAATTGTTTGCTTTAGTAGACACCAAATTTGTTCTGAGGAAAATTATAGGCATGACAAATTTGTTGAATTCGATTTCGGCAACGAGGTATTCCGAACTACGCCCATTGTTGATGGTATTCATTTTTTGGGTTTTTACTCTGTTAATTTGACGATTACTTGCAATGGTTGGTTTTCTACTCGAAAGGATTGGATATCCGTGTACAGAACCAACCGATTCTTGGTTATATGGGTTTTGTTTGAATTTGGTGTGGAGGAGTCCTCAACTGAGTGATGATTTTGGCAAACACCTTTTTTTTTGTTTGATTTCCCTCTTCTCTTCTGGAAGAAAATTTCATAAAACACCTCAAGCATATTGTGAATTAATTCTGGAATCACAAAACTAGTGAAGTGAGATTTTTACAAGGATTGCTCTCGAGCAATTTTCTCTAGTTGAAGATGTAGAGAACATCACGAAGGTTTGTAAAGGGAAGATGTGAGATTCGAACTAGTGATACGATTTTATGAGGCGTGGTCTACAGCCAAGTGATGACTATTTTTTTATTTTTTATATTGGTTTGATGTAGAAACTTGTACACCAAGGTACCCAGTTGGGTCACCCAACCGACAGTAAACCAAAATTCCAACCATCAATAGCAATAACATACATATCGAATGGGAAGCATATTGAGGAGAGAAAAGAAGAAAACTTTCCTTTATGTTATTCTACGTTTTATTGTGTTCATAAAGTTTTCCTTTCTTAATTCCATGTATCAAAATCAACATAACATAAATTTCACTGATATTCTGTATTGAGATCTTATTCTTATATTACATTTTCTTTTACAATTTTGTCTAATTAACTGTGAAGACTATGCTTTATTGCAAGTAGGATCCAACATTCAAATATAATAATAATAATAATAATAATAATAAGCCTGGGACATTTATGGCTCAAATTTGGATCAACATTCCATTTTTTGTTTTTTTCAAAAAGAAACATTGAGATTGGCACTTCAGGTCAGGCTGTTGAAAGAGGAAATACTTTAAAAAAAAAATTACAATAATAATAATAATAAAGAAATTGTCGCCGATGGTATTAAGCTTAAGCACAAATATGATCTCCATGTATATTCTTCTTTTTTCTTTATTATTTATTTTTCTTTTCTTTTTTCGCTAGTAAATAAATCGATATATTTGTAATACCTCGAAATTATTTCTTAAGATATTAATTTTGGAGGAGATAATTATTTTGAAGATGTCTTAGGAATTAATAAATTGATATTTATCATGATAGATTTTAATTGGTGATTTTAGTTTGTATGATTTGGATTTGCTATTGAGGAGTTAATTGGTTTCAATTTTATTTAGTATTAAAGGATTTATTTTGGAATGAATAAGGTTTGGAGATTTATTTTATAGTAATAAACCGCAAAGACAAAAGACAAATGTGGTAATGAGACAAATTGTATTTTTGAAGGGTAATTTTGTAAGAAACGAAAGTAGATGGATGGCTTGGTATAAGAGCTCTCCCAAAAAAACAAAAAAAAAAAACAAAAAAGAGTTGAGGGCTTCACGTGTTGGGTCCAGTGGAAATCACCGGGTATAAATTCGGTAAGGGTTATTAAAAGGCCCGGTTTACCAGACCCGACCCGCGCCATGTATCCTCTCCTTTGTTGAATGCTTTTAAGACGAGTACGCACTCATCAAATAGCTATAACTATAAGCTTGTTCATTATAGATCTCTTATAAAAAAAATAAACGGTAGAGATGGGATGATTGGGAAAGGCTATTTACACTTTATTTTTTCACTGGAGGCGATAAACTCATTTGTCAATTAAATCAAATGTAGTTCTAATTTGAACTCAGAAGATAAAAGCAGGTGGCAATTAATTGCTGGTTTGAAGATGTCAATGTGAACAAGATCCCGCTCCTACCGTTCGATACAAAATTTGGGTACATACAAGCACAGATAAACGGACGGGACGACTACCATGTCAAGACAGATTAGAGTAGTGGCCTAGCAGAGATTTCATGGAGCATTACAACAAGGGAAGCTACAAAAGATTAGAGTACATATTAGTATACCTTTTCTCCAGATATCCTCCAAACTAGACTGTCTGGGATATTGCTCTGGCCTCCGGATGTTTTGTTTCCCTGGAGTGAAAACAGCTGGTTCTGTAGTTTTGGAATACTGCAGATCCCAAGTACTCAATACCCATCATCGCATATAGGCATACCGTATAGGATACATAAAGTAAATCGATCGGGTCAGAAGAATTGTCTGAAATGATTAAATCGATCGGGTCAGAAGAATTGTCTGAAATGATTAACTCCTGAAGATGAATGTCTCTCACTACAGGGCTGAAATCAAATATTTTCAAGTTGCTTTTTGTCCAAAACCCAATGCATGATACCAAGTTTCCAGATACATTGCACTTCTGCTTGGATTGAGGTTGCCATTCAGCCCTGAGACGGAGCGGAATTCCGAAAGAACCGCTTGGTACTGAAATCTCTCCTACAGGCTGGGAATACTTGCATTAGATGCAAAACAATGTTGGGGGCATAGATTACTCAATGTGCCTTGCGAATATAAATTTTTTTTTTTTTTAAAGATTTATCTAAAATTTAATAATGATTTTAAAAGTCAAATCAGCTTTAAGAGGATAAAAAGATGGTCCCTAGCATTACTCAAAAATTAAATCCTACAAATCCCACGTTATAGGTCCATTAATTTAGATTCATATAGACATTAGAGAATATATGGATCATAAACCCTAAACCCTAAACCCTAAAGACATTAGAGAATATAAGTTTACTTTGTTAAAATATTGATTAAATAATTAAATTTATTTATTTCTATTGGCTCATGCTTTCAGAATAAGTGGTGATTTAACATACTTATTAATATCTTCAATATCTTTTACGTATATTAGGTTTGGAATTATAGACCTTTGATCTAATTATTCAAATGGAGGGGAGACATTTTATAATCAAGGTTTTGTTTTATAACATTGTATAATTTTCAAATAATGTGATATCATGTACATAGTTAAATATAATAAAATAAAATTTTGATCATTAAATGGCGCTTCCTCATTTCACTTGAAATGGAAAGGACCTTGATGTATTTGGTTAGGTTGGGCTATCCAAATGTTATATTAGCTAGCCCGGTAGCAAAAATGGGCAAAAAAGTAACCCCAGCATCCTACTAGCCATTTTAGCTTTAAAAAAAAAAAAAAAAAAAAAAAAATTAGGCTAGCTGCTATAATGCAGCAAATTTATTAAGCAATGTTGCTCAACAAATGTATAACTAAACTGATAAAAAAAATAATATGTTTCTCTTGCATCTTTGAAAATAGTAAAAGTGGATAGCTATAAGCCTAAAATAGAAAGTGCAATATAGGTGATTAAAAAAGTTGATATTTAAAATTAAAAAATGTAATTCTTTAGCTAAAATTTGATGAACGGAATGTAAATGGTCTTAACTTAATAAAATGCAGTCCCACTTTTGGAACATTGGTTTATCATACAAATGAGTTCTTAATTGTGGCCTAGCATATGATAAATTCCATGAAGATTAAATAATTTCTTATATTAGAAAAGGTGTTCCAAGAAGATTAGATTCACTACTTTTACAAGATACGTACTATTGTTTGTTCCCTAAAGTGCCTGTCTTGTTTCAATTCGAATCAATGCATTTACTTAGGGAAATATTGTTAATGAAATAGAGATGAGTCATTTTATGATAAAAGATCATTTAAATTTTTAAAAAAGTGTGTCAACATATTTATCACGTGGCATTATATATTTACACTGTACGTAGATACAATAATATTAAATCTTAACCATAAAATAACTACTTTTCATTTTACTTGAACATTGAATCATGGCACTTGGGGTCGCATGGGGATAAAAATAATAAAATATGGGTTATAACAAGCTCGGAATGGACAATAAATAATGTTACATACTATACTTTTATCTCACCCAATCTTACTGGACTAATGTGACAGTGCCCATCAACCCTTAGCTGACCCTTGTTTTAAAAAAATAAAATCTAAGGCCGGATGTGGCAATACCCATCAACCTAGCAAAATGAGACTATGATAAAAGTGTAATATGTAGCATTACTGATGAACCATTAAGTCGATTCTTTATTTTTGAAAGGCTATTAAGCAGATATTTGATACATGCAAGATTCTTTGATGTCAGATAATTTATTTTGATTATTGTATTTTCAATAGTAAATGATTATCTTTTTTCCTCTTTTATTTTTATTTTTTATTTTTGTGGGCAGAAAAGAGTGGAGAGGGGCAGCTAATTAAATAAGGCATCCTACTCGGATCAGACCTTCAGAATGATATGATGCCAACATAGATTATGAAGTTTAAGGGTTTTTGTGTGGAGATCCCTACTAGTCTATATGTTAAAATTTAAAACCTCTTCAAGCTTGCATTCAGACAGACACTTTATTGATAAAATTTGAGTTCTCTTCTAGGGCATTGTGGGTTCCTACGGATTCTAGACAATGTGTATTTATATTGAGTTCTAAAAGTTGGCTGAAAATTAAGCATTTCCTTTGTGTTTATAATGCATCTTTTTATAATAATAAAATTATTATTATTAACAAAAACTTGGAGACAGCTAAATCCTACAAAGTAGATACATGCAACACATTAGTTTTCACACATGATTGCGTGAAATAAACATGAAGAAAGCAATTATCATGTGACTTGTTTGTTTGGGTGCTATGGAAAGCATATCAAAAGACAGAATCCATGAGGTCTAGGCCGTCTAGCTTTAGATTTACAAAAGAAGACTTTTCAATTATTACATTATCTGTGGGGTAGTGATAAAAGGTTCATTAATAAATTATTTATTTTCATTCTCCGCAAAAACTATTTTGCATATGGAGTTGCTTAATTTGACTCCATTTAGGAGAATAAATGCACGATGCAGTTTTAGATATATGCCAACTTGTTGACTATCCTTTTTTAAAATTTTTTTTGGAAAATGCTACAATGTAATAATATTTCCATATTTAGTTCATCGGATGCTGATGTGGTAAGCATCTTTCAATATTTTATTATTAAAATTTTTTTCATTTTTAAATCAAAATTAAAACAATAAAAAACCAAAAAAAAAAAACTTAAAAAAGAAATTGCAAGGGGTGGCCAGCCACCTATAACGGGTGGCCGGCCACCCCAGTTCTGGTTAGGGGTGGTTTCGGCTCTTGGGAGTGGTCCGGCCACCCCTAATGACAAAAGAAAATTAAAATTTATTATTATTATTATTTTATTTTTATTTTTTTAATTTTAATAATAAAATATTACAAAATACTTGTCACATCAGCTTCTGATAAACTAAATATGAGAATATGATTGGATTGTAGCATTTTTTTTTTATTTTTTATTTTTGACAGAAAAAAGCGTACAACCAAATAAGGCATCCTACTCGGATCAGAGTCTCTACCTAACATGAAAGAGATGGTGCACTGCATGCTTATTGCTTGGTGAGAGTCGAAGCCCAACAACGGCCCATGCCTTCCTTTTATAAACCCACGTGTTTCTCGTTCCTTTCAATCTCCTACCCACCACAGTTACAAACCCTAAATAAGATATTCGTCGTTTCTCGCTACCAGCTCCTTCATCTCCAATGTCAACCTCCTATTTTCACGAGGAACTGGTGACGGAAATACTCAACCGGCTGCCTCCGAAATCGCTCTTCCGATTCAGGTGCGTTTGCAAAATCTGGCGAAATTTGATCGGAAATCCTGATTTGTTTGGCCCAAACAACCCCTTCAACCAAATCCGATCGATTCTCCGAGAGCCCAATTCTCCTCCTCTTCTTCTCGTCAAAGCTAAACACGGACCAGACGACTTGAAGCACATGTTCTATTTCCTCTCTCACGACACCCTGAAGTGCCAGGCTAAAATTACTCTAGAAGATTTGGGTGGATGTCTTCAACATCTTAAGCTTGTGGCTTCCTGTAACGGTTTGCTCTGTCTCCGCGACCGAAGCTTGCGGTACATCTACCTTTGGAACCCCGCCACGTCGGAGGGACTCAATAGTCTCCCTCCCCACGCTCAGATGAATTTTTATATGATGAATTCTTCTTCTTTCGATCCTACTCGGTGTCCAGTTTCTGTTTCTCCCGATGCCGTTGGGTTCGGTTTCGACCGGAGATCCAACGACTTCAAGGTGTTGAGCATTTATGATTTTGTTGATCGCAAAGGTAGATCGAAACGCCGGGCGGAAGTCTTCCGCTTAAGCACTCGGACTTGGCGGCGGCTTGACATCTTTGTGCCCTTTAATCAGAAATATAATTATTATAATTATTTTCCTACCACTGCTTCCGATGGGTTTTTTTTCTGGTGGGTGGTGCTTTGTGAAAGTAGTAATAAATTTCATCGGAATACAGAGTATGATAATGAGAAAATTGTTGCTTTCGACTTCAACGAAGAGGTGTTCCGTACCACTCCACTTCCCGACGGTTTTCATTATAATGATTTCTACTCTGTCAATTTCACAGTCTTCAATGGGTTTGTTGCTATAATAGGTTTTCCAAAGGAAAGGCTAATCACTGGTGCTCTTGGGTATAGACTCTGGGAAAGAACCTCCCGATCTTTGGGTATATGGGTTTTGTTTGAATTTGGTGTGAAGGATTCGTGGACTAAACTTATTGATATTCCACTCTCATTAGATTTTCCGGAAAAGCCGTTGGGGCTTTGGGGAAATGCATTATTTATGCAGAATGCAGAGGGGAAGCTGGTGTTGTATGATCTGTTAACCCATTCAGAGAAGGATGTTCTTCAATTTCATAGGAATAGAGTTGGTGGAGAAAAAATCGAGGATGACGATGAGATTTTGAATTTGGATGTAGATGGGGATAACCTAGTGTTACAGGTATTTCCCTACGTGTATTCGAGCTTGATTAATTTGAGCTTGGAGTTATCGAAGCACACGCACCACTTGCATTACAATCTTGAGGTATGGCTGCATTCATTGTCTTTTTGTTTGTTTTGTCTATGTTTTTCTCATAAGTATTAAGACTAAAAGAAACCTTTTTAACTTTCTCCCTCTTGTAAGTAAGTATGACTAGATTAGGTTTTTTTTTTTTTTTTTTTTTTTTTTTTTTTTTTAATTTTATTTTTTAATAACGGCGACTTCGCTCAGAGCCCTTTCGATCTGTGCACCACACTTTCGGAAGTTTTCCTGCACGGATGAGGATAAATTGCAAGCTTTTTACACCTTGGGATGGGGCTACACCTAGCAAAGTTGGGATCTAAAGAAAACGGGTTTCATGGAGGTCTTGCGGGTATTTATACTTTTTGAGAGCATATATATCTTTACTATAAACTGCACACATGGTTGGTATTTGGTAATGTAAGTTGGCAACTATGGCCACCACATTGGTCCCTTGGCAAGGCGTTTTATTTAGTTAGTGTTTGGCATTGCTATTTCGTAAACAAATAGTTTAATTTCAGAAAGGATAATAAAATCCTTATAATATTTCTAATGATGACCTTTGACTTGGCATCCTTTGTTCAACAGGTGCATGAGGAATGTTGACAGGAGATATTGCTATCAGCTTGGTTATTTGGACATGCAAGAGAACTGGTCTACATGTGACACTCACAAAATTTAGTTTGTACGATTTGGATTTGCTATTGATGAGTTAATTTATAAGTTTCAATTTTGTATGGCATTAGAGAATTTAATTATTAGGATCAAGAAAGGGAAGGATCCTCCCTTATAACCATTTTCTCATTCAATTAAAAAAAAAAAAAAAACTTATCTTAAATAAGTTTAGTAAACAAAGGAATATTGAACAGAGTTTTATTTCAAATGAGTTTGAGGAATTTTCTCTATTTCAGTCTATTAAATTATTATGTGCCCAAAATACATTTTATTTTCACGTGCATTTTTACACGAGTTAGTTGAATAAACTCTTGGAGAAAGTAGAAAACTTTGTCTATAAATATTTAGAAGAAAGACATATTGCCGATGCTATCCATATCCAAAGAGGTTCACTCTAAAGAAAAATTGTTACTTCCCTCTAGGTTTGAGCAAATTCACTGACTAACGGCCAACCGACCGACTTTCGATCGACTAGATGGCAGACAGGAGGTGGCATAATTTTTTATATTCTGAATTTTTCGGTGTGGTAGGCAAAAGAGAATTTTCTAACTGAACCGACTTTACAGACCAATACAAACCAACTCTACCGACAAATTTTACATTTTTTTCACATACCGTCTTTACCGATCGAACCGACTTTACCGACCACCATTCGGTTCGAAAGGCGAAATAAAATAAAATTTAGTAAAATAAGTCAGTGAAATTACCGATTTTAATGACATTGTCGGTTTGAAAGGCAAAAATAAATTTTTTTTACCAAAACCGACATTACCAACCTACGCTTAGCCTTACTTCCCCCTCCATCACCCAAATCTCATTATAATAAATGGTGTCCTAAGAGAGAAATAAATAATAATAATAATAAAAGCAGTTTTTTTTTTTTTTTTTACTTAAAAAATTCTTCACGCCATTAAATTGGGAACAAGATCCTCTCCAGTCCATTATGGACCGGAGAATATCCAGTTCATAGCTAGGATTTCATCTCAGAAATCTTATGGCCATAAATGAGACACATATCCCACTAATAAAAATAATAATAAAATATTATTTTAAATTTTTTTTAAAAAATAATAATAAAAAAATTAAGAAAAAAAAAAAAAAAAAAGCAGGGGGTGGATTTTGGGTAGGGGGTGGCTCAATGGCTGGCCAGGGGGTGGCCGAACCACCCCCATGGCTTATGGGGGTGGTTCGGCCACCCCCTGGCTGGCCATTGAGCCACCCCCTACCCAAAATGGGGGTGGCCGGCCATCCCCCTTTTTTTTTTTTTTTTTTTTCTTAATTTTTTTAATTTAAAATAATATTTTATTATTATTTTTATTAGTGGGATATGTGTCTTATTTGTGGCCATAGAATTTCTGAAATGAAATTCTAGCTATGAACTGAATATTCTTCAGTTCATAATAGACTGCAGAGGGTCCTGTTCCATTAAATTGACCCTCATTATAAATTGGCCCATCATCATCATCTATTAGGTTTAGGTTTGATGAACCAAAAGCCCTAAGCCACGTGTTTCGATCTCCCCACGCACAAACGCTAAATAAGACACCACCTCTTCAGAGATTCATTACAGCTCCTCCTTCAAGCTCCAGCCGTCGTACCTGTCGGGAATTGTTTGCTTTAGTAGACACCAAATTTGTTGTGAGGAAAATTATAGGCAAGAGAAATTTGTTGAATTCGATTTCAACAACGAGGTATTCCGAACTACGCCCATTGTTGATGGTATTCATTTTTTGGGTTTTTACTCTGTTAATTTGACGATTACTTGCTATGGTTGGTTTTCTACTTGAAAGGATTGGATATTGGTGTACAGAACCAACCGATTCTTGGTTATATGGGTTTTGTTTGAATTTGGTGTGGAGGAGTCCTCAATTGAGTGATGATTTTGGCAAACACCTTTGTTTTTTTGTTTGATTTCCCTCTTCTCTTCTGGAAGGAAATTTCATAAAACACCTCAAGCATATTGTGAATTAATTTTGGAATCACAAAACTAGTGAACTGAGATTTTTACAAGGATTGCTCTCGAGCAATTTTCTCTGGTTGAAGATGTAGAGAACATCAAGAAGGTTTGTAAAGGGAAGAGGAGGGATTCGAACTAGTGACACGACTTTATGAGGTGTGGTCTACAGCCAAGTGATGACTATTTTTTTATTTTTTATATTGGTTTGATGTAGAAACTTGTACACCAAGGTACCCAGTTGGGTCACCCAACAGACAGTAAACCAAAATTTCAACCATCAATAGCAATCACATACATATCGAATGGGAAGCATATTGAGGAGAGAAAAGAAGAAAACTTTCCTTTATGTTATTCTACGTTTTATTGCGTTCATAAAGTTTTCCTTTCTTAATTCCATGCATGTATCAAAATCAACATAACATAAATTTCACTGATATTCTGTGTTGAGATCTTATTCTTATATTACATTTTCTTTTACAATTTTGTCTAATTAACTGTGAAGACTATGCTTTATTGCAAGTAGGATCCAACATTCAAATATAATAATAATAATAATAATAATAATAATACAAATACTAAGCCTGGGACATATATGGCTCAAATTTGGATCAACATTCCATTTTTTGTTTTTTTTCAAAAAGAAACATTGAGATTGGCACTTCAGGTCAGGCTGTTGAAAGAGGAAATACTTAAAAATTTGTAAGAAACGAAAGTAGATGGGTGGCTTGGTATAAGAGCTCTCACAAAAAAAAAAAAAACAAAAAAAAAAACAAAAAAGAGTTGAGGGCTTCACGTGTTGGGTCCAGTGGAAATCACCGGGTATAAATTCGGTAAGGGTTATTAAAAGGCCCGGTTTACCAGACCCGACCCGCGCCATGTATCCTCTCCTTTGTTGAATGCTTTTAAGACGAGTACGCACTCATCAAATAGCTATAACTATAAGCTTGTTCATTATAGATCTCTTATAAAAAAATAAACGGTAGAGATGGGATGATTGGGAAAGGCAATTTACACTTTATTTTTTCACTGGAGGCGATAAACTCATTTGTCAATTAAATCAAATGTAGTTCTAATTTGAACTCAGAAGATAAAAGCAGGTGGCAATTAATTGCTGGTTTGAAGATGTCAATCTGAACAAGATCCTGCTCCTACCGTTCGATACAAAATTTGGGTACATACAAGCACAAATAAACGGACGGGACGACTACCATGTCAAGACAGACTAGAGTAGTGGCCTAGCAAAGATTTCATGGTGCATTACACCAAGGGTAGCTACAAAAGATTAGAGTACTTATTAGTATACCTTTTCTCCAGATATCCTCCAAACTAGACTGTCTGGGATATTGCTCTGGCCTCCGGATGTTTTGTTTCCCTGGAGTGAAAACAGCTTGTTCTGTAGTTTTGGAATACTGCAGATCCCAAGTACTCAATACCCATCATCGCATATAGGCATACCGTATAGGCGTATAGGATACATAAAGTAAATCGGGTCAGAAGGATAAAAAGATGGTCCATGGCATTACTCAAAAATTAAATCCTACGAATCCCACGTAATAGGTCCATTAATTTAGATTCATATAGACATTAGAGAATATAAGTTTACTTTGTTAAAATATTGATTAAATAATTAAATTTATTTATTTGTATTAGCTCAAGCTTTCAGAATAAGTGGTGATTTAACGTACTTATAATTAATATCTTCAATATCTTTTACGTATATTAGGTTTGGAATTATAGACCTTTGATCTAATTATTCAAATGGAGGGGAGATATTTTATAATCAAGATTTTGTTTTATAACGGTGTATAATTTTCAAATGATGTGATATCATGTATATAGTTAAATACAATAAAATAAAATTTTGATCATTAAATGGCGCTTCCTCATTTCACTTGAAATAGAAAGGATCTTGACGTATTTGGCTAGGTTGAGCTATCCAAATGTTATGTTAGCTAGCCCGGTAGCAAAAATGGGCAAAAAAGTAACCCCATCCTACTAGCCATTTTAGCTTTAAAAAAAAAAAAAAAAAATGCAGTTTAGGCTAGCTGCTATAATCCAGCAAATTTATTAAGCAATGTAGCTCAACAAATGTATAACCAAACTGATAAAAAAATAATATGATTCTCTTGCATCTTTGAAAATAGTGAAAGTGGATAGCTATAAGCCTAAAATAGAAAGTGAAATATAGGTGATTAGAAAAGTTAATATTTAAAATTTAAAAATGTAATTCTTTAGCTAAAATTTGATGAACGGAATGTAAATGGTCTTAACTGAATAAAATGCAGTCCCATTTTTGAAACATTGGTTTATTGTACAAATGAGTTCTTAATTGTGGCCTAGCATATGATAAATTCCATGAAGATTAAATAATTTCTTATATTAGAAAAGGTTTTCTAAGAAGATTAGATTCACTACTTTTACAAGATACTATTGTTTCTTCCTGAAGTGCCTGCCTTGTTTCAATTCGAATCAATCCATTTACTTATGGAAATGTTGTTAATGAAATAGAGATGAGTCATTTTATGATAAAATTCATTTAAATTTTTAAAAAAGCATGTCAACATATTTATCACGTGACATTATTTACACTGTAGATACAATAATATTAAATCTAAACCATAAAATAACGACTCTTCATTTTACTTGAACATTGAATCAAGGCACTTGGGGTCGCTTAAACATTGAATCAATGCATTTGTTTAATTGTTTCCATCCAAAGTCGCACACCTTAATGTGATTCAATTGATTTATCTATTGGCTTCATATTTATATACATGACTCTATATATATTCCAACACATGGCTCTACATATATACTTGCAATTGAAAATGGAATTATGGCTAACAGTTAAAAATAAATGATCCCTTCAACTTTTCAAATGGGCAATTTCATTATATTCTGACTTTTGGATAAAAACTCTTCACATGTTTATCTGAAAAATGAGTTTATCTTTTGAAAAAAATGAAGTGTAAGTTAACATAATAGCGTTTTTGGAAGCTCGTAATCCTTACAAGGGATATTGCTTTTAAATGGGTGCTTTAATAGAGTATACTGTGACTATTGGATTATCCTCCGCTCACACTTCTTGATTGGAAACTAAATGCATGATTTACGAGTTCAAAGAATCAAAGGCCAACATAAAAGCTTTTTGGCAACCTTGTGACACTTAATTAATTGAATATATATATTGTAGTCGAAAAGCCAAACTATTTAATAACACTTATTTAAATAATAAATCAATTCATATTGGCGTGATTGCAAGTGTATCTAATCATTCATTTGCATATATATAAAGAGGATTTTAAAGGGTTTAAGCACAGATTATCATTCTGAAATTCAGAATAAGAGAGCTTCAAAGTAGAGAGAGAATCAATGGGTAGGAAATATATTAAAAAACTTATATTGGTGACAATGGAATTGCTCATACTTATTCTTCTTAAAGTACAAGCTAATGAAATTGCTCCTACTTCTCTCGGTCCGTCTTCACTTCCCGCCCTGCTTCCTGATTTTTCTGCACTCGATAATTATAGGGGACCAATGGAGAAGTGCCTTAGAGGTAAAACTGAGAATTGTATGAGAAAAAGGAAGGAAATAGGGGAGTCGAAGTATGAAGTGTGTTTTATAAACGGCGTTAAAGACTGCCTGCTTCAAGTCAAAGAACATGAGGACCCAATTATGTACAATGACATTAAAAGTTGCACACATGATTGCCTGAGAAGACATCGAGGAAGCGATCTCGTGCCTTGTTTTTATTTTTGCTATAAAACGCATGTCGTAAACAAGCCACCAAATACGCAGCATCCACAAGCTCCAACTTTAGATTTTGTAATGAATTCCTAACTTTTATCGCTCTTTAATATATATTATTTTCTTGATGTTTTTTTTGTTATACGTGAATATTATTTTCTGCCTTTTTTTTAGGGACTTGTGATGAATTATTTATTTTTATTTACCACAAAAAACTATTTTGCATATGGAGTTCTATTTTGCTAGCATGTTGGTTCGACTTCATTTAGGAAAATAAATGTAAGATGTAGATTTTGTTATGAGCCTATAGCATTTTCCTTTGATATAAGTAATTATACAAGTACATTTTTATTTTATGATTGTCCCACAATACTCGTGTAGCAGTATCAACCAACTCTTGGATCAATCATTGTTAAAAACATAAACAAAAAAAATCCAATGATTGGTTGTGACTACCACATCAGTATTATAAGATACTTGTGGGATAAAAATATGGGTTCTAACAAACTTGGAATGGGCGATAAGTAATGCTACATACTACACTTCATCTCGATCACCCCATCTTACTGGACTAATGTTACAGTGCCCATCAGCTTTAGCTGACCTTTGTTTAAAAAAATAAAATAAAAAATAAAATCTAAGGCCTGATGTGGTAATTCCCATCAACGTACCAAAATGAGAATATGATAAAAGTGTAAGATGTAGCATTACTGATGAAGGATTAAGTAGATTCTTGATTCTTAAAAGGAGATTAAGCAAATATTTGATACATGCAAGATTCTTTGATCTCAGATAATTCATTTTGATTATTGTATTTTCAATAGTAAATGCTATCTTTTTTCCTTTTTGTTTTGGTTGTGGGCAGAAAAGAGTGGAGCGGGGCAGCTAAATAAGGCATCCTACTCGGATCAGACCTTCAGAATGATATGATGCCAACATAGATTATGAAGTCTAAGGGTTTTTTGTGTGGAAATCCATACTAGTCTATATGTTATAATTTAGAACCTCTTCAAATGCTTGCATTCAGACAGACACTCTATTGATAAAATTTGAGTTCTCTCCTATGGCAATGTGGGTTCCTATGGATTCTAGACACTGTGTATTTATATTGAGTTGTAAAAGTTGGCTGAAAAGCATTTCCTTTGTGTTTATAATGCATCTTTTTATAATAATAAAATTATTATTATTATTATAATAAACCGTCAAAAACTAAACTCAACATTCTCCATAAAAACTTGGAGACAGCTAAATCCTACAGAGTAGATACATGCAGCTCATTAGTTTTCAAACATGATTGCTTGAAAAAAACATGAAGGAAGCAATTATCTTGTGACTTGTTTGTTTGGGTGCTATGGAAAGCATATCAAAAGGCAGAATCGGTGAGGTCTAGCTTTAGATTTACAAAAGAAGACTTTTCAATTGTTACATTATCTGTGGGGTAGTGATAAAAGGTTCATTAATAAATTATTTATTTTCATTCACCGCACAAACTATTTTGCATATGGAGTTCCATTTTGCTAGCTTGTTGCTTAATTTTACTCCATTTAGGAGAATAAATGCAAGGTGTAGTTTTTGATATATGCCAACTTGTCTCTTTCTTAAGTCTACAATTGGCTTCATTTTTTGCCTATAGTTGGCCTATTTCTCTTTTGGCTTTGTGGTATTGTTTAAAACTCAGACTCGTTTCAGCTTATAATTGGCTTTTCATTTTGGCCCAAAATTGGCCTAATTTTATTGAAGGCGCATTTCATATCACAGTCCCCGACCGCCTCCAACCACTACCGTCGAAGAAAATCAAACTCAAGGTTTCAACATCTTCCACCTTGAGTTTGAGAAGAATGTTATAGTATATGGTGTAAGATTTGATATTATGAGAATATTTTTGTATTGATTGTAATTGATAAAATCAAATCAGAAATATTCAATACTGATTTGATTTTATCAATCATATCCTTCTGTATTCTTTCCACATCCCTATAAATAAGGATTATCTGTATTGTAAACAAATCAAGCAATAAGAGCATAATGTAGCCCTTTAAGCTTTATCTATGGACGTAAGTTATAAACCGAACCACATAAAATATCTTATTATTTTATTATTTTCGCATTTAATATTGATAGTATTACGAATTTCTTCATTGACAGAAAAAAAGTGTACAACCAAATCAGGCATCCTACTCGGATCAGACCTTTATAATGTTTTTTCTATTTCTTTATTTATTTATTTTTGGTAATCCCCACGAGTTTATACATTATAATTTAGAATCTCTTACATTCATACAATCACTTTACTAATAAAATTTGAATTCTCTTCTATGAAATTGTGGCTAATTTGATAATGCTCGTTGAGTGATGTTTTTTGCTTTTTAATATAAAAGTAGAAGTAGTTTTAATTGTTTTCTAAGTGAGTCTACGACTGAGAGGGGGGTTGAGCTCAGTAAGCGTTGAGAGGGATAGAGAGGATTGTGTCAATGTTGAATCAGGTTGGCCGGGTCGGGTCATAACCCTGACTTTCCATACATTATTCTACCTACCGACCTGACAACATTCGAAATCAAAAAATTTGATTGCCTACCAGTTGCGACTCGCCAACCATTGGTAGTGGGGCGGTGTCGGTCGATAGACAGCAAAAGGCAGACGACAAACGATCATTATGCAGTCCTTGTCTCCCACGGGCCTGCTTCTTTATGGTGACCTTCTCCTAGTTTTGCAAATTACTCACCGGATGGTCTAGCCGTGTAAAAATATGCATCAACAAATATAAAATAATATAAACACGACAAATAACCATATAACGTTTCATTCTCCTAGTTTGAATATGGAATTACGACCAAAGGTTAAAAGAAATGATCCCTTAAACGTTTCAATGGTGGTTTGATTTAATATGCCGTTACTTTTGGACAGGAACTTGTCAAATGTTCATACCACCAAGGCACCAAATGACTGTCCCTTACTAGTTTAGACCACTTTGCACAAAAAATATATTTATTAATTGTATTATAAAGTTTTTGGAAGGTGAATGGCCCTAAGAAGGTAAATCACTGTCATCAAGTAAAAAATAAAGCAAGCAAGCCACTTAACTTTGGGGAATGTTATGTGCTCTTCTTTATTTTTATGGTCTTAAGTGAATATTATTTTGCAAAAAACAAAAAAAATAAAAATAAATAAATAAATAACCCTTATTTCTTTCACCCATTTTTTAGAAAATAATATAAAACACAGAAGAACTTACAATATTATTAATTAAAAAAAAAAATTTACAATATTATATTACTCCACCAAAAAGTACCATATTTAAACCGTTCTTAGGAAGAGATTGTACCACATAGCATTTGGGCTCGCTTAAGCATTTAATCAATACATTTATTCCCATTCTAAATCATACACCTTAGAAAAGAAAAAAAAAAAAAAAAAAAGGAAAAAGAAAAGGGATTTCGAATAAATAATCATGGAAATACAACTTGTTTTTTTAATAATTATGTTTCGAATAAATACATGAAATTCCTCTATCTACTTGCTTCAAGGATTGATTGATTGCCGCTTTCACTAAGTAGTGAGGGGTTTCTTTAGCCTCTTTTTTTTGCATGCCCCACATAATATGGCTGGAAACTATTTCTCATAGTTTTTACATCAATCAGTTGCTTGTACCTAATTCAACAATTCAATTTAATTGATTTATCTATTGGTTTCGAATGGGAGTAATGTTAAAAGGAATATTCATGTCCTCATTGTGTCCTTCCAAAATTGATGTAACTTTTAAAATCACTATTGGAGATCTAATAATTATTTTAAAAGTCACATAAATCTTATACAACATATAAAATCTTACGTTGCTTAAGCATTGAATCAATTATTCTATTTCAATCCAAAGTCATAGATAGTTTTGTGATCAAGTTGAAATGTTCTATTTCCTTGAAATGTCTCTTCATAATCCCTAGAACTTCATTTTCTTCTATATTTTCTCTTTCTCATAAACGCCATATTTTGAATAGTAACTTGCACATATATTGACTTTTCATAAATCAGTGGTATAGTAATTTGGATTTATATATTCCTATGTGACAAGGTTAACACTCTTTTAAAACTAATATTTGGGAAAACTTCACTTTGGCCCCTTGAACTTCTACTCGATTTTACAAACCCCCTTTGAACTTTCAAATCTCTTATTTTGGACTCTTGAACTTTCAACTACTCTCAATGTGGACCACTCTGTCAGATTTTAAACGTTACATGACATTTATACCCCTGACTTTTGTATAAAATTTTAACTTCCAAAATGTTTTTTTTATTTTTTTTTAAATGAAAATCAAGAACATTTTGATTTTTTTTTTTTTTTTTTTTTTTAACGGCTAAAATTAACTTAATGGTTCTAATTGAGAGTAATTGAAAGTTCAGGGGTCCAAAATGAGAGATTTGAAAGTTCATGGGAGGTTTGTAAAATCGGGTGAAAATTCAGGAAGCCAAAGTGAAGTTTCCCCTATTTTTCTTTCAAAACCTTTTAAATGAGTGCGTTAATATAATATGTTGTAACTATTGATAGTTTTGTGATCAAGTTGAAATATTCTAGGGATTATGAAGAGACATTTCAAGGAAATAGAACATTTCAACTTGATCACAAAACTTTCATAGATAGTATCATTGGTTCATAGAGAAGATGTAACAAAAGTAAGAATATGAGATGTCATTTTTACATCTTCTCTATGAACCAAAAAACTTCCTTCCCCTGTTGTTTTTTGTTTTTTGTTTTTGTTTTTGTTTTGTTTTTTTTTTTTTTTTTTTGTAGTCAAGCAATGGATCTCATAGATAGTTTTTTTTCTCTGATACATGTTAAAATCAGAGAGAAAACAATTAGACGAGAAAAATGAAGTAAAGAAAAAAAATTGCAATCCAGGATCTAACAATTGGCGTTAGCTTGTTAGCTCTGATATCATATAGAAACATATAATAAGATAAATATAAAGCGGAATAATATGAAATAAAGGAAAGATAGAAAGACAATGTGATTAAGCATATAGCTTACATCCACACATCAAATCCTTAATAGGCTACATATTTCCTTGATTATATGATATGAGTACACAACTCTATTTATAGAGCTTTACATGTTATTTGAAATATTTCAAATACAACGATATCCATTAACAAATATTATCTAAATCCCTTAATGTAGGGAATACAAAATCAACATTTATTCTAAAGGATTTATATCCTTAACAATCTCATAATACTTTTTTTATATTTTTAATTGTAACAAAAAAGTGTACGTTATTGATGCAAGATGAAAAATAAAAAATTGGGTATTTTAGTTTTATTTCTATATATTTTTTTAAGGGAAAATCATTATGGTCTCATTAATTGTGAAGGATTACGAGTATAAAGCTCTTATATCACAGAGTAAAAGCTCTTATAAAATTATAACCGAAGCTACGAGGTTATAAGTCAAAGTTTTATTTATAATTCAATAATGGGTTTGACCCAAAGTTTTAAATTATTTTGTAATTCAATAATGGATTTGGGCTAAAGTCAGTCAAATTAGGGTTAAGGATTTTGTCAGTCTATTTAAATGTTATTTTGTAACAGTTTTTTGACATGTCCACAAAAGGGAAGGGGGAAAGGAGATTTGAACTAGTGACATCCGCTTCATAAGGTGTTGTCTTCAGCCGAGTGAGCCATCTCTTAGGGACATTTTATAACAGTTTTGAAATCAATGAAGAATTATAATTTGCGAGTGAGATACTTTTCTCTAATAAATCTCTGTTTGAGGTGTGACTCCTTTTACCTTTGGTGGTGAGACTCGGCCAAATTCCATTAATGGCGGGTGAGACTCTATCCAACATGGAATGTATCTTTATTTTATTTTGTTATTTATTTTTCTATTATTTTCCTTCTGTGCTGCGTAAGTTATCCAATGTCTTACTAAAGTGTTTGTCACTTCTCAATTTGAGAAATATTACACTTATCAAAATTTCTTACCAAAAGTTGGTTTTCAAGTGATTAGTTATCATTCTATGAGATGGTGACACATTTTCCAAAATAATAAGTATCGTAGAATGATGACACATCATTTATGAACCAACTTTTTAGGAGAAAATTTTGTAAGTGTAGCATTTTCCTCTCAACTTTACTGCAGAAACCATGCAAGTAAAAATGTGTCGAATTGTTAGGTAATTTGTAAAAGGGGAGATGGACCTGAACAACTATTGATACAGTACTGGTCTTAGACGGCACATATAGGAAGGTGTGAACTCATTGAAGACTAGAGTTGCATTTTGTACACTAAATAACTATTTCATTAAAAAAATAAATAAATAAATAAATGGATAAATGTAAAATTGGTTTATATGGTTGGCCTAATTTCAAATCACTCTCTGTGGTATAAAAAATAATTTATAGGTCCCTATGGTAGGCCAAAATAACATTTTACTCCCTGAACTCATTTTCCGTTAAATGACTTAACGGAAACCGTTTCATTGCCATGTCACACCCAATAAAAATGTGACAGGTTTTTTTTTTTTTTTTTTTTTATGATTTTAAAAAATGAAAGGTAACTTTTTCTATGTCATTGCCAGCACACACTCTACATCAAATTAAATAAATCTAATCCATCTATATCCCCACCGATTCACTATCCATCTCCAGGCAAGCTATTGGATTTCGTAGCACGATTGAAATCGCCACTAGAGAATTGCCGAAAATGTCACGACGATAAGCCACCTTGCTTTGGAGCTTTTTTACTTCTAGTTTTAAGATTTTGGGCATCTTCGATCTATGAGTTACTCTGATATTTTTGGGCATCTGCGTTTTTGGATTAGTGTGTTTTTGGGCAGTCTTTCTATAGAAATTCAAATTTGTTTTTGGACATTGAAGCATCTTCGAAAATTGTTTCTAGGCATCGGAAACAATCTGTCCTTCTCTCTCTGTATTTTTTTTTTTTTTTTTTTTTTTTTTTTTTTTTTTATCTATGGCAAGCACAATTGTGTTGTTCACTGGTAGGCACAATGATGAACATCAGATATCATTTTGGAGTAATATCTTTATTTGAAACTTCAAATGTTTGAACCCAATTTATGGTGAAAATGTTACAATTTGCAGGCTCCAGAACTTACTGGCATGATGGACAAATTATTTGTAGTTGTCAATAATGTTTCTTATTCCATAGTGAAATACCTCATCACCTGAGCCACTAGAATCTATAATAGAAAAAGCTCATCCAAGAACAAGGCTCCATTTGTTGTTTATTTATGTTCAAATTTGCATCAGAGATTTGTAAATTGAGGCACATAAATAAAAGGCTACATGGAGATGGACAGTAAATCGATTGGGAAGATAAAGACGACGGCGGCACAGGTGTGAATATAGATAGATTAGGTTTATTTAATTTGATGTATAGATTGTGTACTGGCGCCTCAGGATGACATGAGTCGAAAAGGTTACCTGCCATTTTTTAAAATCGGAAATAAAAAAAACACGTATCGCATTTTTATTAGGTGTGATGTAGCAATAAAACGTTTTCCGTTAAGTCATTTAATGAAATAAGTTTAGGGAGTAAAATGTTATTTTGGCCTACCATATAGACTTATAAATTGTTTTTTATACTACAGGGAGTAATTTGTAAATTAGGTCAACCACATAGACCAATTTTGCATTTATCACTAAAAAAAATGGATAACTTTTATTAGGAAGGGAAAAAAGTGAAATATAATAATAGCTTTAGTATATGATAAGAATCTAACACTTGGAATGACTATTCTTTAAAGTGAGGAATATATATTCCTCTCAAAGCAATTTCATTTCCTATTCTTTCATCTCCAATAAAAACTATTATTTTTTTTTTCTAATGTAATCGTCATTTTGCTTACCAAACGTAGGGCCCGTTTGGGAGTGCGATTTCAATAAGTGCGATTTTAAAAATTGCGTTTTTAAAATCGCTACTTTTTAAAATCGCACAGGCGTTTGGTAAAACATACTAAAAAGTACTTTTTTTTATCAGTTGAGTGTTTGGATAACATTACCATATAATTGCGGTTTCATGACCAAATTACCAATAAGGATGAACAATACAGGAAAAAAAAAAAAAAAAAAGAGAAAAGAAAGGTTTTAAATATATTTTAGGTGGGTATTCTTGGTATTTTTTTCATTCCCGTTCTAAAAAAGGTAACTATTGCACCAAATAGCTTTTTAATAGAAATTGTGATTTTGTTTTAAATTCGCACTTTTTCAAATAAGCACCCTCTAATCAGCTTATGGAAATCGCAGATTTTTTTGCGATTTTAAAATTTGTGTTTTTAAAATCGCAATCCCAAACATCCTAAAGTTGCGATTTAGTTTAAAATCGCAGATTATTTTTTTAAAAACGCATTCCCAAACGCACCCGTAAACTAGGTTTCCAAATTTCCAACCATATATAAGAACAAGGTTGAGCTTGACGGGGCTGGAATCATACAAGTATTCATGGATGCCGGCACATTTCGAAAATTCAGCCCCTTTGTTCCCTGGCTAAGATAAGCCATTGAATGGAAAGATCGAAGACAACCATGCATGGAAAGGAACGACCTAAATTCCCTAATTTGATGATAATTTATAATTTTTTTTAAATTGTAGGAAATCTTGACCCCTCATATATATATATATATATAAAGATGGAATTATGGCTAGCTTTTAAAAATAAATAACCCCTTCAGGAACACTTGACTAATGATCAATCTGGTCATTCTATCAAAGTTACAATTCCTAAATGGCTCTCTATTTAAACAAGACTTTCCTTAGGGCAATTTTATATGACATGTATATTATTTTTTTATATTACTTAAGCATTGATATTAAAATTATTTTATTCAAAAAAGTATTATGTAGTAGTTGTGAATTCTCGAGCTACAACTTTTTCAATTAATTGCCACAAGGTTGCAAAAAAGCTTTTATGTTAACCTTTGATTTTTGCAAATGTAAAGTATACTCGTAATAATGCATTTAATTTCCAATCAACAAGTAATGAGCTGAGAGATTATCCAATAGTCACAATATATATATAACGTCACATAAGAATATATATAATCCAAATTACAATACTACTGATCTATGAAAAGCCTATATATATATATATACCAAATTTTCAAGATTGCATGTGTGTCTAATCATTCAATTGTATATATAAGGAGAGGAGTAAAGGGTTTATGCATTATAATTATCATTCTGAAATTTACTTCATAATACGTAAGAAAGTTTCAAAGGAGGTCGGGTGTAATCAATGGCTAAGAATTGTATTATAAAACTTGTATCGGTGATGATGGAGTTGTTTATCATTATTCTTATCAACGTAAAAGCTAATGAAGTTGAGAAAGTTTTGGTCCATGATGAATTTTTGGGACCAATGGAGTTATGCCTTGAAAGTAAAATTGAAGATTGTAGGCATAAAAGAGGTGAAAGTGGGGACTTGGAGTATCAACGATGTGTGATGAAAGGCTTTGTACACTGCTTGCGTAATGTCAAAGAGCATGAGGACCCAATTATCTATCGTAACATTAAAAGCTGCGCACATGATTGCGCCCAAAAAAAGAAAGGAAGCGCTCTTGTGAGTTGTTTATTTGGCTGCTATAAAGATTATATTCAAAAGCTAGCCCTTAAATGTCGTTAATACGCATAATCCATGAGCTTAAGTGGGCTTTGGATTTGGTAAAGAGCTCTAAACTTTTTCTTTGTCTCTCTCCAAAAAGAAGACTTTTCAATTATTACATTATTTATAAGTTAGTGATAAAAAGTTCATGTAGGGATTATTTAATATCATTCACCGCAAAAAAAAACTCTTTTGCTAGCTAATTGCTTTGACTTCATTAATTAGAACCTCTTCAATGCTTACATTGAGACAATCACTTTACTAATAAAATTTGAATTCTCTTCTATCGCATTGTGGGTCCTTGTGGATTCTATATATACATTGTGTATTTATGGTTATAGACATTTGGGTGACAACACATTCACCACATGACATTCTGTATACTGTTATATGAAACAAAATAAAATCTTAATTTTGAAATGAATTATCTCCATTTCCAAGTGAAATAGAGAAAATCCTATTTCATTCAAATTAAGCTCCCCGTAATCAAAAACCTTTCAAAAAAAAAAAAAAAAAAAAAACAAAATAGAAATTTTTTTTTCTTTTTTTCCGAGTAAAATAGAGAAAAGTTGGCAGAGAGTTATTATGGCATTCTAAACCCTAAGACATGAAAATAAAGCGAAGCCCAAATAGAAAAACTTGAGAGTCTTCCACTCATAATTGTCTTTTTGGAGTTGCAAATTGGAATCATATTTTGTACGTAGTCTTTTACATCAAGGCAGGTTTAAGTGATCAATTTCCTTTTATAGGGGCACGGCGGCCTAGAAAATGGAAGAACAATAACATCGACTGCAAGATTCAAAGATTTAAGGTATAGCAAGGAGTGAAGTGCAAAGGAAGCACAATCAAAAGCACTCTAGCAATTAATCTATAATAATACCAAAATACTTTACTTTAATTAAAATATAAATTATTTAACAAAAATACATTGATATATAATATGCTTCTTGTAGCAAAAAAAAAAAAATGCTTCTTATTAATAATTTAATAAAAACCTTGTGATCGAACTACTCTAACCAGCACTCCAGATGCCTTTTTATTTATGCCTGAATCAAACAAAAATATCACCATACTGATATCAATAATACTCTTAACGCGAGTCATGATTCAGAGCACACGGTGTGCTTAGTACGCCGTGTAGAAATTTTTTTTTTTAATATTTTAATGCAGCAAAAAAAAAAAAAATTGCACCGGTGTGCTTGGCACGCCGCGTGCTCTTTAGCTTCACCCCTCTTAACGCACCTATTGGACAAATGATGCAACGTCAATGAAGATCATCATGAGAAGTATTGTGCATTAATTAGAGTAATGTTAAATGACAGAGTCCTCCAAAAATTGATATTTATTTTAAAATTATCATTAATTTGATTCTATCACAAATCTAAAAAGGTTTTCAACCGTTAGGACATATGAAGAAAAAGCAATGATGTTTGTTTTAGAGGAAATAGAAATGAAGAACCACGATAAGGATTAACATTTCTGCTCTCAATATATTTAGCAGTAGACAAACTATCTTTTTCATCTTTCTTTCTTTCCTCTTCTTTTAAATAATCTTATACATATTCCTTTACAAGATTGAGGAAATAAACTATTAGACTTCATGAACCTCGTATGGTTCCATCAGAGAAATCCACCCTTGAATCCATGGGATCACCACATATAGGTCTCATGAATTCAATAGTACATAAATTTGCAAAAAAAAGATGGATATGCAACACTTCTCTTTTCATTATTATGCTCACCAAGAATTTGAGTTGATCTAATGTTAGACGCAGACCAATAATTATGAAAAATTGGAGTGCAGAAAGTAAGTTCATATAGATTGGATAGCCATAAGACCAAATAATTGAAATTTCATTATGGATTTAATTAGGAGAAAACATAATATTAAACCAAACATAATAATCAGAAACAACAAAAACAAACAAAAGGACAAGAATGTATGCAGCCATTCCTCAAGGCAGACCAACTTCATAGTACTTCTTCCAATCCAACTCATGAATGCCACTCAAAGTACTTCATCAAACCAAACCTGTATAGGAAAAAACTTGCAACAATCTTTTATTCCCATGAATTTGAAGAACATCCTTCTTTGTATGGGTTAGTATATCGTACAACACCAAATGCCCCTTCTCCTTCTCTTTCTCTTTCTCTTTCTCTTTCTCCAAGATCAACCCATTTCTCCAAAACCCCAATGGCCTTTTTGGGTGGTCTAGGAGAACTGAAATATTCACGAGTTTCGTCCAAGACTCCTTCACACCAAATTCAAACAAAACCCATATAACGAAAGATGCATTGCTTTTCTCCCTCTGCATACGCTTTCGCTTTGTTGAGCGAAAACCCATTATAGCAACGGACCCATTTAACACTCTAAAATTAACGGAGGAGTAATGTGAGAAACGTGCACGACGAGGAAGCGGCGTCGTTCGGAATATCTCTTCCCCGAAGTTGAAAGCAACAATTTCCTCCTTATCATAAAGTTTACCGGCCATGATGTTTAGTGGGCCCCACCCACCAGAAGAAAAACCCATCTGAAGCGGTGGTCGGAAAATTTAATAGGTCATCCAACGGCCGGCGTATGCAAAGTTCATCAAACGGCACGCTGACGTCAATCAGTCTCCATCTCCGAGTGCTCAGGCTGTACACTTCCACCTGGCGATTGGTCGTCTTCTTCCCGATTTCGGTTCTAATATCGTAGCACAAATAACTGCGATTATTGCGCACAATGTTAGAAATCCTCAGCACCTTGAAGTCGTTGGATCTCCGGTCGAAACCGAATCCGACGGTGATGAGAATGGCACAAAACTTCATTCTCGCACCCGTCTCATACTACCAGGGTGGGAGGCGCGGGAGAGGCTTGATAGCTTCTGAAGTTGCGGGGTTCCAAAGATAGATTTTTTCATAGTGTTCGTGGAGACAGATTAAGCCATTACAGGAAGCCACAATCTTAAAAGCTTGATTTGTACTTAGCTCCAGAGAGTGGCGCTCCAGGGTGTCGCCAGAGAGGAAATAAAAAATATTCTTATAATTGAATTTGGAACACCTGGATCTAGCTTCGAAGAGGAGAAGAGGAGCAGCAGCACAATTGGGGTCCGGGAGAATGGATTGGTTGATGGAGTTTGGGGTAAAGAAATCAGGATTTCCGACGAGAGTTCGCCAGGTTTTGCTAACGCACCTGAATCGGAATAGGGATTTTGGTGGCAGGCTGCCGAGTATATTCAACACCACTTCCTCCGGCAGATAGATCGACATTCTGGGTGAAATCTGGTGGCTGGCGTGTAGAAAAAGAAAGGATTTTTACTTCTATAACTTTATAGGAACCCTAGGAATCTCATTCTCACCGCATGCAAACCGAGAAGACAGCGAAACCTAATCGGAGAAGGTGTTAACTGTTAACAATCACAAAACGACCACGTTTCCTAAAGGAAATTGTCTTCCTACTTTAGAATCACAAAATGACCACGTTTCCTAACACAATGCATGGAAGAGGCGTTCGTGGAATTTTTTTTTTTCGTTCCCTGGATCATTTGGTTTGCATGGGTCATTAATTATAGCCGACACTCGAAGCTTCAATTAATGAACAAGATTAAAACAAAATAAATAAATGAATACGAATTTAAAAAAAAAAAAAAAAGAATAATTGTGAAAGAGAGATGTTTCTTTATATTTTGATGTGTTCATATTCATATACGTGATAAAGTGCGTACATTTGCATGCATGCATGTTTAATCAACTATTAATTAAAAAAAAAAAAAAAACAATTAATGATGAATAGAGCATGCTAATTTAACCAAAATATATACAATATGAAAAAATAAGAAATAAAAAATAAAAAAAATTACTCTTATTAATCATTCTTAGCTTTACCATTTGGCTAATGCGCGCACAAAAGTTTTTTTTTTTTTCTAAATTGGTTTGAATTTTTTTTTTCCCAGTAGAATAAAATTAATATTATGCATCCTTTTAAGTACATGTGAAAATGCTATCACATGTTTTTTAACATGACTAACACAATTCTTTACCATTAGAATAATGCTACACACCACCTCATTTCCATTTCCTTAAAGCCTAAGTAACGTAGTCCTTTTAAAAAAATTAAAAATGACAAAAAAATCAATATCAATGAACTAAATGGTATGAAAAATCATCCCATATAAACTTTGATAAAATGAAAGATAAGGAAGTATATATAACATATACCATTTTTTCACACAGAAAAGTCCAAGAGTTTCTCTCTCACATGAAGCGAAAATTGTCGAGGGAAACTAATGGTAGTGCTAGCTGGTCCAATGCGATTAATAATTTGCAATTTGATTTTCGTTTGTTAAATTTTCTTGTCATTGTTACATTAGCAAGTTCTAGGGGTTGGTCTCAAGGAAAAAATTGTAGATGGACAGAGTTCTCCCAAACTTCAATGACACAAATTAAGACCCGTTTGGGTCTACTACTCTAAAATAGCAATTTTAAAATGTGTACTTTGAAATCATAATTTTTCAATTTTTTTTATATGTCTACATAAAGGGAGGGAAAGAGAATGAAGATTCGAAATTGTGACCTCTGCTTCATTACTTGGGATTTTAATAATGCAAAAAATATGGATTTTCAAATTGAAATTTTTTAAAAACACAATTTCAAACGAACAATTTTCTGCGATTTAGTTTAAAATTGCACTTTTTTGTCTTTGAAATAGCAATGTTTAATGCACACACATTGCAAAAAAATAAAAGTGAAAGAAAAGGCAGCTAAGGTATATTCTTCGCAGAATTTTATAAAAACTGTACAATGTAAGAGAATAGCGGAAACAGCTATGCTGCCTTTTGAATCCCATTCCATTTCTTGATCTGGTCGACAGATCAGTGGAAGAAACCTGCATGCAGACATAAGTCTCGAGATAGTTATGTCCCAGAAAAAACCCAGGTAAAGAGGAACTTTGAAATGTAAAACTATACGAGTAAAATCGTGTCGGCTCGTCCAGTAATTTGTAAAAGCCTAAGGAAGATGCCACGTAGGAAGGTATGAACTCATTGCATACTAGGGTGATGTTTAGTATGAGAAATAGCAATTCAATTAAAAAATATATATATATAGCTTTTATAAGGAATGAAATAAGGTGGAATAGAATAGCCGTAGGGTATGTTTGGTACAAAGAATGCTTATTCCGTTAGAAAAAACGAATAGCTTTTGTAAGGAATGAAACAACAGAAAATAAAATAGCTTTGGTGTTACTCTAACACTTTGAATAGCCATTCTCATGGGCAATGAGAATGGCAATTTCAAGGTTATTTTATCTCACCTTCTTCCATTATTAATAAAAGCTATTATTTTTTCTTTTCCAAATGAAATAAGCATTCTACCTACCAAACATAACCTAGGTTTCCGAATTACCAATCATAATTACAAGGTTGAGCTTGAGGAGGCTGGAATCATACAAGCAATCTTGGATGCCCAGCACATTCCGAAAATTCAGCCCGTTTGTTGCCTAAGATCAGTCCTTGAATGGAAAGACAACCATGCATGGAAAGGAAATGTAAGGTATGGGTCACCCTCAAAATCCTCCTTAGTTAATTCCCTGATTATTTGCTTTAATAGCAATTACCCTCAAATAAATGTATCTTTCAATAAAGCATTGACCACAGATTTCCTTAGTTGTTTATTCCTTTTGTAATCTCCCAGAATCAAGGAGAGTTGGCTCTGCTCATAGGTTGCAGAACAATAAAACGGCAACCATGCATGGAAAAGGACGTTCCTTTGCATTAGTTTATCATTTAGAATTACCAAATTTGAGCTCTTGTCAGAAGGAAGAGCTCATTGAAAAATCTAGAGATTGATTTCAGCCATGACAATGGAGCACATACTATGCAATTATGCACAGTTTCCCTAGGAATTTCAACAACCAGATACAGTACACACCCACAACACACAAACAACTAAAACCCTCATCATTTCACTTCCAAATTGAGTAAAGGGATGCTCACAATCATGAAAAATAAAAGGCTAAGATAAATACGACGAACGAACCTGTTTTAGGAAAGAGAAGAAGGAGCAGTAGATGTAGGGGGTGAAGAAGAGATCTGCAGCTCTCTGCGGAGTTCTTTGACGACAGCGGTGAGTGCCTCAGGGTTGAGACCCAGGTCACAGAGAGCTATGAGCACAGAGAGGGTGTGGCGGTCGAGCCCTGTGTCCAAAACGTTCGACATGTGGAATGCCAGGTCTAGTGACTCCCTTGCCGTTCGCGCAGCATTGGGATCCATGCCTTTGCTCAATCTGAACGAGAAGTTCAAATCTATAGGCATTAGGCATGGAATTCGATACAATCATCTCTAGGAAGAAATGGGGAAAGCTCAGAATTTGGTACCTTTTAGGTTCGTCTGGGTTTTTGTGGAGATTTCCTAGTGCTGGAGCTCACAACTGCCACTGGGGAAATGCCTCAGAACATTTAAATTCAGCAGGGCAAGTAGGGGAAATACCAGAACATAATGCATGTAATGAACTGAAAAGAACTAATGAGAGCAGCACATAAGATCCATTTAGATGAGATAGATTGTCATTTCTAGAACATAAAGGGCCACTAGGTTAGACAAGATAAATACTTTTTACATTCTGATGTTCATCTAGCGTGCATCTCCAATGAATTAACATGCTTCATTCACCATTTGTGTTTTTTTTTTCTTCTTCCTTTTTGATTAATGGTGGATCAAACATGCCAACTTTGATGTACTCAAGACAAATGTCATTATGTCCCCAATGGGTAGTTCAATCAGCTGGGGATCACGCCTCATGATGTGGAGGTTACTAATCCGAATCTCCCTCCCCCTCTTGTGCGAACATGTCAAAAAAAAAAAAAAAAAAGACAAATGTCATTATGCAAAGAAACATTTCTTTTCAGATAAAACATTAGAACATGAACAAAACGGATTATGAACCCACGACTTTACCCTTCACCAAACAGATTATATGTGAGGTCTCATTCACAATGCTCATCTATTTTAGTATTAATACTTCTTTGCCCTTAAAGGGGAAATTACTAGAAAGAAATCAAAAGCAAATATTCTTGTCAAAGTAAAATGGAAAATATTTCCTCTTAAGGTTTTCATCAAAACCCACACAAACTAGGAACATAAACTAAGATTTCTCAATATTGTTACTTATTTGTAGAATAACCGAACACCAACAAAAAAAAAACGAAAAATATTTTCTGAAATTCTTTTTCCCAAAACCACCCAGTCCAGATTCCAATCATGGAAGTTGACAAGGTTTTGACAATTAATTCAAACAAACACATAAGTCCAAAAACAGAGAAACGAAAAGGCAAAAACAAACAGAATTAACAGCATTTCAAAATATAGAGAGAGAAAGCGGAAACAATTGAGAGAGAGAGAGAGAGAGAGAGAGAGACGATTTGAAGTCGTTGGGGAGAATTTGCAGCAGCCGAACTGAGCGAGAGGGAGATGGACGAAGGACTCCTACGGTTTCCGGAGCTCTCTCTCTCTCTCTCTCGTATTTCTGCAAAAGGGGGCGACAAAATGCAAAACACAACACTATCAACGATCCAAACAGATTCGAGTACAACGGTCTAAAACTACTGAGATCTACAGCAATATACACCAAAACCAAATTTTACAGAACCAAAACAAAATATGCACTATTGGAATCAAAACCAATGGGAACTCCGAAACAAGAATACCTCGGAAAACCGCTCTCGGAAAACCGCTTCCCTTCAACTGAAGGCCACTCTCTGCTTTTCACTTCAGACTCAGAGAGGGAAACAAAAGCACACGTGAGAGAAAAAAGAAAGCGTTGGTAAAGGCACCCGTCGATCAGGATCCTTGCAATTTTATATTTTAATATTAAAAAAAATGGAGGAAATCTTTACTCAAATTCATATAATAAACATATAAATAAACAAAATATCTCAACCCGCGCCAACTGCCCCTCAACCGTAACGATCCACCGCATGCTGGACACGTGTACCCTCCAAATCTTCTCCCTATTACTTTCCTGCTTTGTTAATATTTTTAATACATATTAGACAATTAGTTTTGATAAAAATGTTATACATAAAAAAAAATAATAATAATAAATAAATAAATGAAAAAAAATAAAATTATATATATATATATATATATATATATATATATATATTATATGTCCACACAAAGAGAAGAAGAAATGGATTCAAACTAGTGAGGTGTGATTTTAGCCATTGAACTATTCCTTAGAGACAAATCTATTATATTAATAATAATGATATAATAAGAAGATAGACAATAATATTGAATTAATTTCTAAAATAATTCTTTCTTTGAAAGAAGGGGAGCCAATAAATTATATGGATAATACTAGACATCCCAACACTTTTTTATAAATTCTTTCTCCAAAATGATCTCGTCCATTCAATAAATAAATAGATTTATATATATATATATATATATATATATATAAATGAATATGAGGTCCAGATTATTTGAGAAAAAAGTGTTGAGATGCCTAGCAGCCTTCAATTTATATTTGAGGTGAACGAACCAAAATATAATGATAAGATTTTTTTTTTTCTCTTTCTATGCTATATTTTACTATATATACGAAGAATGAAAAACACAACTCAAAATAAAAATGAAGCATTTTATAATACAATATGAGCATCACAAAAGCTATAGCCTATATATATCAAATTATAAAAAATATATGTGCTAATATTGATAGATTATTAAGGTAAAATGTAGGCGCAAGTGCAATAAAATTTGAGATGCAATGAACAATGGTTCCATGGGAAACACATCTTTTTTTCTTTTCTTTTTTTTTTAAAAGTAGAAACACATCTTATCAGTTGATTATAAGACATTATGACTTTCTATATATTCATTGTCTTTTTACTTGTTTAGTGTACCATGAAGTTGTCGATCTTATTAAGTGATTTTTAAAATTATTGTTGAATTTAAAATAAATTATTATTAAATTTTAATCAAATTATAATTTTAAAAGTCATGACGTCACGGAAATAACAAAATAATACAATTAAATATTCACTTTGCCACCATGGTATCGTAAATCCTAATTTTTTTTTTTTTTAATAAGTAGGTTGTAAATCCTAGTTATTGCGAGGGCAATGGCTTTCATTGGTCTATGATTTGGTCTCTATGTAACTCTGCCATTGTCCGGAACAAATTAAGAGGTGGTCTTATGACTTGGCTTATTAATTTTATTTTATTATATTTATTAGTGTATATAACGTTACATCATTAAGAATTTCAAAATAACGTGACAACCTATTTATAATGATGTAATAAAACAAAATTTAAATAGCAGATTCTTTTCACTATAAGGTATTGCACAAATATTTTACATAACATTCATATTAATAATTTGTACTTATATAATGATAAAATGATAAAATAGACAATAATATTAAGTTAATGGTAAATTGTGTCAATGTCCCTATAATCACAAAAATACATTTAATATAAAAAAGGACACAAATTTCCTTCAAACTAATATGGAGGAAATATTCTCCAACCCATGTAAAATAGTGCTAAGTATCTATAAACATTTAAAAGGCAAATTAAATTATTAACCTTATTAATAACAGTTTACTAATTTAGACTAAATTTAATGTGCATATTAAATGTTTATAGACACTTAGCATTATTTTACATGGGCTGGAGAATATTTCCTTCATACTAGTTTGGAGAAAATTTTTGTTCTATAAAAAATAATAAAAATTTGAAAAAGAAAAAAGCAATCAACATTTAAAAAAAAAAAAAAAAAAAAAACAACAACAACAACAACATCATCAACAACACAAAGGGTGGGCCACCCTCAAACACCCGCTGTGTTAGTCTTACGGGTTTTGGTGGTTGCTGGTCCACCACTTAAGGGTGGTTTTCAAACTACCTTTCTTTTTTTTTAAAAAAAAAAGATAAGATAAAATGGGTTTTAGATTATTTTTTTAAAAAGTATTAATAGAGGTATTTTTATTTTAATAAAAAAAATTACGGCTATTTTTTGCCTTTTTACTAGACGGAAAGGGGACATTGACATTTTCTTGTAATTTGAGGGTGACATTAGTTTAAGATGACATTAACAATGGTGTGGTAATTTGACGGGATATGTATAATTTTTTCTAGGTTAGTTTCTAAAATTTGAAAAATTAAATGGAAATAATCCGTGAAGTTGGAGGAAATTAAAAGTTATCATATAATTAAGCACAAAATCTATATTTTGAGATACTTTATAATTTTTTGTAAAAAAAAAAAAAAAAAAAAAGTAAAAAGAGTTTCTTATTTGCAGAACTTACATCTTTCTCCCTTTCCTTCTCTTTTTATCTTTCTCTCGCTCTCTCTCGCGCCTCCCCAAAGCGACCAGGTCTTCTCTCCGTCTTGTTCTCTCCGTCTTTCTTTTTCTCTGAGTCGTTTTATATATTCGTATAAGTATATGGGTGTTATATATGTCTGTATGTGTGAGATATTTATTTTTTCTTTTTGTGTGGGATTTGTGCAGGTGGGGAATTCACAGAGGAAGATCTGATGTACTTGCCAGTGGATCTCAACTATACACAAGATCATGATGGCCCTTGAAATTACAGGTTTTTATTTCTTTTTTTCTTTGTTTATCATTAATTTTTGGTTGTTGATCTGGCGGTTACTAGTTCGATTCCCGCGTTTCAGTGTTATTCTGATTTTTTGATCGGTATGATTTAGTTCTTGTTGAATGGTGTTTGAATGAACATGGCTTCTTTGTTTGATTGTGTCTTATATATAGATTTTGTTTAAGAATTATTAGTATTTGTTTGAGAAAAGGAATGGGTCATAGTTTCACTGTTGGGATAATAATTGTTGATGGTGGGAATGTGATCAATAATTGTGATATGGGTTCTGAATTTTGAGGTGGCAGGAGCAAATTTAAGTCAGTTTCGGGTTTAAAGTTACAAGCTTTTAGCTTCAGTGTATACTGGAGTGGGCTATGAGAGGTTTATTCTAATGCTGAATTGAGATGTGGAAGCAATAGGGTATCAAGTTTTTTTGTTAATCGAGAATGTGAAATTCGAACCTAAAACGTACCCAATTCACTGTGCTGTGTCCTTGGAAAATTTTTAAATCAGGGCATTGTAATCAAACAATTGGCATGCATGAGGCTAGCAGAAGCTGCTTCTAGTATGGAGTTTGTGAAGCCCCTATTACATATTGTGCCCTTGCCATTTTTATTGTCGGTCTATAACAACTATCTAGCACTTGTTTCGGGTTAGCTCCTGGTAGTGCCAGTTTAAATTGACAGGAAAATGTCACACTTGACGCATTGAGATGAGGGTTTATGACTAAAGAAATGATTTTGAACCTTGATAGAGTGAAACAGAAATTTTGATGGACCAATTCAGACTGTTTAGATACGTGATCGTGTTCTGTTGAGTTCAGTTTAGCTGATGGACAGATTCAATATGTGCCAAATTATTGATCTAGTGATCCCTTTTGAAGCTTTTACTAGAGGGATTTGCTTTTATACATTTTATTTTCGCTTATTTTTTCTCTCTTTTTTTTTTTTTTTAATTTCTTTTTTTCTTTCAATAAGAAATTTATTGAGAGATAAGGGTGTGGAACTCATGTAACACGAGAAGTATACAAGAGAAAAGCCAAGTTTAGAGGAAATTTGAAATGTAATGAGTTTATAAAATTGGGAAAAGAGGAAAGATTGCATAAAAGGGTCCTTTTCTTTTGCTTGCCAGATATCTTGAATTCATTTTTAGCATCCTTTTTGTCATGGTACTACATGCTTTTCTAGCATTTTCGATGGAAAAGTTGACATAAAGTTTTGAGTTCCTCGTTTGTGCTTTGCTAATTTTTCTTACAGGAAAAGTTTGATCTGGTAACACTTTTATATTTGTAATTATATAAAAAATGGGTTAGTTATGGATGGTGCTCATGAAAAATTAACATTCAATGAATAATGTGTTTGTCGCTTCTCAATTTTACTGCAGAAACTATGCAAAGGAACTGTGAGGCATCCTTTAAATGCCTCCAGAGCCAGGGAGTGCCTTACAATCTGCAGTGTAATGGGAATTCTATAGATGGCTTTACAGAGCTGAAAGATGAAATAAGTACTCACCATGGCGGGGATGTTGAACCAGACCGACCATTGGGTAGTGAGTTTCCTGAGCCACCTAATGATTTTTACAACAAAACCACCTACCAACATGATTTTGGCACCTGGTCGACTTTCCATTTTGACCCTCAAAAGGTGCAGCAGTGCCAAATAAATGCTTTTGAGAGCCAGCTTTATCCATTTCCTGTGGAGCATCGGTTTCAATATGTTCCATTTAATATGGTTGCTCAAGGTCATCCGTATGATTTCCAATTTCAAGATTTTCAGTATTTTGTGGTCATAGACTTTGAGGCTACCTGCGAGAAGGATAGAACTCCCAACCCACAAGAGATAATCGAGTTTCCATCTGTTATTGTGAGTAGTGTAACTGGCCAGCTGGAAGCGTGTTTTCAGACATATGTGCGGCCAACATGCAATCAGCTCCTGAGTGATTTCTGCAAGGGTCTTACTGGTATCCAGCAAATTCAGGTTTGTTCAGAACTCGGTTTACCTATACTCGTAGAAAGGAGATGTTAAATGTGGGGTGGCCAGTTGCAGTATGCCACTGATGTCGTAATCGTAGTCAAGAAGTGGGCTCCAACTTCTTCCCTATGAAGACTTGTTCTGTGGAAACAACAGGATAGACAAGCATATGCTTTGCTTTGAGAGACCTTTATTTTTATTTATTTTTTTAATTTCAGCAACTCATACATTTCTAGTTATCCTAATTAGGATGTTGGTCGATATTTCTGTGACATGAGCAATCTTTGATATTGTCAATTTTACTTGCTGAAGGAAATTTCTACTTCAAACTGGTACAGCTATGTTTGTTTGTCTCCGAGTTGTGGATTTTTGAAATCTGGAGATATGACAGATAGTTAAACCCATGTTAGAGTCCTGAGGAAAACATTCTTATTGGAAGTGGTTATTTATGTTTTAGATCCCTGTCCTTTACTTTCCATTTACTGTTTTTGGTACTTTGAGTTAAAGATGAATGATCAGACCACCTGAGCAGCCAATATTGGTGGTACCAACTTTAGGTTATGATATTTTTCCAATAATGATATAGCTCATGATATGTGAATTAAATCTTTATTTGTTGGTCTATAATTAGATAATGGAGGAAGATAAAGAGACTTCATGACCAAAGTTGAGATTTGTTATTCCATAAGAACATTGAAGAGTTGTGTGTGCGCGTGTTGAATTCAGCTGAGACTTGTTTTTCTTTTTTCTTTTTTTAGCAGTCCCACTGGAGCTGTTGGCTCAACTGTTCTAAAGTTCCTCAGATGTGGGCTGTTTCCCTCACTGATGCTTCGGTGTTCTCAGAAAATAAGAGAGTGATAGAGAATAGGTTTAGTGGATGACAATAGTGAGTGATAGAGAATAGGTAAAGATATGATTTTTTTGTCTACTCATTTTTATTATTCCACTCTGATGTGTCATTCTCTTATTGGAGGACACAAATGATTTGGTTTGTCCCAAATTCAGAAGTTATTTTCAAATATATAGACTTAACATTTTCTATGAAATCCAAGTACGAAACAAGAAATACTACTCAACTCAACTTAGCTCCCAACTGATTGGGCTCAGCTGTAAGTAAATTAGTCAAATAATATGAAGGAGTAACTAAACAAGTCTGATAGGAAAGGACACTGGATTGAATTTGGGTCATAATTACTGGGAGAAGTATCTGGATACTGCTGAAACTAATGGAATGTGTGACTAAATGATGGATGAAATGAAGACTTGTTTGAGATGAGAACAATACTATTTACTGTAATGTATTATAAATTATTTATAATTATGGCTCTTAATGTTCAATTTTATGTCATCTAAACAATTGGTAATGTTGGGTTTTACTTTGTTCTTACAATATTGTCTGGTGCCAGGTTGACAGAGGTGTTA
Organism: Corylus avellana; assembly: GCF_965113065.1. Lineage (NCBI taxonomy): Eukaryota > Viridiplantae > Streptophyta > Magnoliopsida > Fagales > Betulaceae > Corylus > Corylus avellana. Next base: position 7,255,276 of record NC_142491.1, read on the forward strand.
CTCTAAGTGAGGCTCTCCTTAGGCATGATAAGTGGCTTGAGAAGAAGGGGATTAAGAATACCAACTTCGCTGTAGTGACATGGTCGAATTGGGATTGTCGGGTTATGCTGGAATCTGAGTGTCGATTCAAGAAGATTAGAAAGCCCCCTTATTTTAACCGGTACATAATCAGATAATGCAAGCATTGTTAATTTGAACTATTACATCTGGATGTGATCTAATCTAATTTCTGTATCGGTCTCCTTTTCTTAGATGGATCAACTTGAAGGTTCCTTTTCATGAGGTATTTGGTGGTGTGAGGTGCAATCTTAAGGAGGCGGTTGAGATGGCTGGTTTGGTATGGCAGGGCCGTGCTCACTGTGGCCTGGATGATGCCAAAAACACTGCTCGCTTACTTGCACTTCTCATGCACAAGGGTTTTAAATTCTCCATTACGAACTCTCTGATGTGTCAGACTACTGACCATTCATTGATGTGGAAGCAGTCCCCAGAGCTTCCGTCCTTTTCTCCTCGTCAACCACAGAAACTGAAGGATATGCATGCTCCTGTATTCCACTTTCACCCTTATTGTTTCTGTGGGGTGCAGAGCAGCAGAGGGATGGTCCGGAAACCAGGGCCGAAGCTAGGAAGCATTTTCTTTGGGTGTGGGAACTGGACTGCTGCTAGAGGAGCCCTCTGCCATTACTTTGAATGGGTTTCTCCCTGACTGGGAGTATGAGAAGATTTCTCTTAATCTCTCATGGTCGTATCCTAAGTTTTCTAAAAGTACCTTCTGTAAAAAAAAAAAAAAAAAAAAATGAAAAAAAGAAGGGATAAAAGTAGTGGGTTGTCTCCTAGTGGAAGAATGTATGCCTACAGAGTCCATTTAAGTAGTTGGTTCAATTGCTTAGTAGTGTGTCTGCTAAAGACCCAAGTAGTCTTCTAAGGAAAGGGAGCTCCAACCTGTAAAGCTGACTTATTGTTGACTGGAGAACAATTGGGAATGTGAGGAATGGGTAGCTAGGATGGTGCTTTTACATGCTCAGGCATGCTAAGTTTATCTTAAATAATTTGTGAGATAGGTACACTTATCTTAATGCCATTTCTAATGGGAATCAGTAGATCTGCTTGGCCTGGTTTGCTGCATTTGTATAGCTTCCTATTGCTGCTGTTTTCTCTTGGTTGTCTTCTCATGGATCCAAATTGTTTGTTTCCCCCCTTAATGCTTTCCGTCAGTAATGGTAACCGTGTTGTGTGGTTTTCATGATGAATTAAGCAGCTAAGTAAGTGCTGTTCCCTTCTATTTGATCTCCAGTGTCCCTGTCCTTTGCACATTCGGAAGCTTTGATTTTAGGTTTCAGGTGCCTAATGTTGAAAAATTAAAACAAGTTATTGGCGTACCTAATATATGGTTCTTGTGACCCTAGAATCTAGGGTGGTACTTCAATAGTTTCAAAAAATAAAAATTCAGAGTGGGCATTTGTTCGAATTCCGTTGTAGATATTTTCTAGTGTAAGCTAACATGTGTGTCACTAATGTTCCATTAAGACTGAGTTAGGCTATGACTTAAAGTATGTTTAGGATTGCGTTTGAGAAATAAAGTTTTGAAGTCAAAAACAATTTTTTTGGTAAAAACTTTATTTTTAAGCTTATGTCAAAAGTGTATTTTGGTTATTTTAAAAGTATTTTTTATCAAATAAGTCAGCTTTTTGTTTGACACAACTTTTTATGTACGTTCTTTTTAAGCTTTCTAACGCCATTCTAACATGCTCTTAATTGAACTTGAGAGAACACCGTTTTTCCTATGCAGTATATGCACGTACTATCGTAGTTATACTCAAGAAAATTGCAATAGTCATGGAAGTTCAAGGGCGTTAAGGCAAGTTTTCCTTATATATATGTCACATTGCCTAATAATTTCCTTTGGTGTAGCAATCCCATCATCATCCCGTATCTATCTACATATGTGTTTCTCACTTAAGTAGATACATACGAGATGATGATGGGATATATGTGTTTCACACATAAGTAGATATATACAAGATGATGATGGGATTGTTACACTGAAATTAGTAGGCGAGGTGACATATATTTAAGGGGAACTTGCCTTAACGCTTTTAAACTTCCACCACTTTTGCAATTTATCTCATAAAGTTTGAAAAACTCTCAATTTAACGAAAAAACCCTAACTGAAGGGTGGCAGAAGTTTAATACACTAAATTGAGAGTTTTTAAACTTTAGGAGGTAATTGCAAAAGTGATAGAAGTTCAGAGGCGACAAGTTTCCATTATATATATGTCACTTAGCCTAATAATTTCCTTTGGTGTAGCAATTCCATCATCATCCCGTATCTACATATGTGAGAAAAAAAAAAAAGAGAAATGAAAATACATGAAATATTTTCAAATCAAGGAATATTCTAACAAAATAATATGATAATGATTTGGAATGGAACCCTAAGGATCTGTAAAGTCAATGTGGCTTCCCTTCCACAATAAGGCCCTGTCATAATTTTTAGATGAACCTTCAGCTCAGCCTCCATAGACTAGGAAAACAAATTAATAACAATAATATTTTTGTAATTTTGGTTCAACTTAGTTCGAGTGTGAGATTGCATTTTTTTATTTTTTTGTACGCAACAACCAGACTTTGCTCACCCACCATCATACATTTTTTTTTTTTAAAAAAAAATAAATTTTATTATTATAACTAATTCAATCTTATTAAACAGTGCAAAGAGACAACTCAAATACATGAGAGACACTCAACTAGGGGAAAAATAAAAATATTAAATCTATTTTGATGAAAGCTTTAATATCTTGAAAATTTTGCCCATCTATTTTGATGAAAGAAGCCCTGATTCCTAAATGGAAGAGTCATCTTACATCACAAAAACTTAGATTCGGATTCTAGTGTTAGAACGCCTAAATCGTATTCTGATTTTATATGAATGCTAGAGAAAAATAAAAATTTTAAATCTGTACCACAAGACACTTCACACAACCGTTCAAAAAGTGATTTAGCTAGACGTTACTAGGATAATTAGAATAACAACACCATCTAGGACATACTTTACTAGCTATAGGTAGAATTATCTTTAGATTTTTTTTTTTTAAAAAAAAAGATATCAAGAGAATGGTTTCAATAGCTCAATAGACAATGGTTACAAGATTTCAAGAGATAATGGCTATTAAAAGATCTCAAGAGAGAATGGTTATAAGATATCAAGAAAGAGTCTGATATTTGAATCTTGTGCGAACAACCAAGTTTTGCAAGTACAGCTTCATCTTTTCCATTTAGGATACAGTAGGAACACCGTAACATAATAGGCATTGTTCCAATCACAACTTTCTGCAATAAAAGCTTAGTATAATATCCAAATACATCTCACCAAATTCAACTTTACAGATTTACATTCGTCTCAAGGACTACCGCTCCAGCTGAATGGGAAGGATCTCTTCACGTGTGCTCTACCTCGACGATAATGCGGGCAGAATACCTTAAATTCGTACAATATCAACGTAACACGAGCCAAACTATTAGCCATCAGTTTCTAAATAGTTGTGTGAATTACATTAGATTTGGGTTCGAGCTGTGATATATGTAATATTTATAGCACATATTGCACACTTGCACACATGAAACACATACAAAAAAAGGAAAGGAAAAGAAGAGAAGAAACAAAAAAACATGCATCTATCAACAAACATCTCAACATATGACAAACAAAATCCAACCCAGTAGCAGATACCTCATTGTTTCAATAAAGATGTCCCAGTGTTCATAAGAAATATAAACCTAGACTGAATCCACTAACCAAAAAGTTTTATGAGTACTCAGAAAAATTCCTAATAAACATTTCATATTATTCACCAACCTTTTCACAAGATTCCAATATCGAAAATGGCGCACTCTATCTCTGTGGGCTTTTTTAAGGAGTCATCCATGATGGAGGATAAGAGGAGTTGCGATGGGTCTCCGAATTTGGCTGCGAATGACGGCAGGAATCAGGATCTAGGGCAGTTTCTCTAAAATTGCTAGTAACCAATTTTGAAAATCAAAGTGCTCGAGAGGGGTGGTTCTGTTGTAGGATTCAAAACAAAATTAAAGAATATTATGTTTTATATAATCCTTGTTGTCAGTTGGCTGGCGTGGAGTCTGTCACTAGGCAAGCCAAATGGCGTGGAGCCTGTGTGGTGCAGTTGGTTACTTGGTTATCAAGTTAGTCTCAGATTTCAGGAGTTTGTGTGGTGCAGTTGGTTACTAGGTTATCAAGTTAGTCTAAGATTTCAATTTCGAACCCAGGCTCAAACATTCCTTTCTCTAAGGAAAGCAGTTTTTTTGAAAATATACACGTTGAAACGTCGTCGTCCAAAGCTAAATATGCTATCACCCCACTCCGAGTTCCGAATCGTATGGTTTGGTACTGGTGGCTTGGTTAGGATAAAATGTGGGGCGGTACACAATAACGATGATGGGGAGGCATTTTGGATGAGTCCTAATCCATGGTAGTTGGTGTTTTTCCTACATGTATGACTGTGGTAGGGGTGTCAAAAAAATCGGGTACCAATCGAAAAATCGGGAAATCAGGTACCAATCGGTAACCGAGTAACCGGTTTTGAAATTGGTTGGAGAACACCGGTAACCGAGTACCCGGTTCCGGTTAACCGGGTATATAAAATAATATATATTTTTTAATTTTTAATTTTTTTAGGGCATTTTTAAACATTTAATTTTTATGGCATTTGTATATATTGGATTTTAAGGGAAATTTTAAACAATGAAGTTTTATGACTTTTTAAACATTGGATATTTAATTTCTTAGGCCAAAAAAGCCAAAAACAATGATTTTTTTAGGATTTTTTTGGGATCTTTTAATTTATTTATTTTTGGACAATCACAACAAAGCCCAACTTATTGGGAAAAAAAAATGCTAATTGTGTTTTTTTTTTTAAATGAGCAAAAAAATTGTTAAATTAAGCACAAAAATTAGACCCAATACCTAAAATAAGTCCAAAAATTAGGCCCAATACCTAAAATAAGCCAAAAAATCGGTTACCCGGTTTGGATAATCGGGTACCAACCGGTTCTATAACCGGGTAACTGGGTACCTGATTCCGATTCCGGTTTTCTAAAATAAAAAAAAAAAAACGGGTACCCCGATTCCGATGTTGACTAATAACAGGGACCGGGTTGACACCCCTAATCTATAGTGGTGGTTTGAGTGGGTATGTCTAACCAAGTGGCGCTCTATTTGGCTGCTAACAAATGTGGAATTGATAGATAAAGAAAAGATGAACGCTGATGTTTATACCGATCAATCAATAAAAGAAAAAATTTCTTGGATGGATAAGCTTTTTGAATCTAAGAAATTTATTTCATAACTATATGATAATACTAATGTGATAGTCTCAATCAACTATTGAATCAGTATTTTTTTTGTAGCATAACTAGTTGGGTCAAGATAAAGTAGAGTGAGCCCCTAAGATATGTTACATCTTAATTATCACAGGATTGAGCCTGCACGTCACACAGTCACTTTTTTAATTAATAAGTAATTTGCCCCAAAAGAAGGGAGAAATAAATATTCGAACTAGTTGAAGTAAAGTGCTAATTATCAAAACAGTTTCAGAAAAATAAACAATGAAACAACAGTCATATACTCAGCCTCACCTGATATTTATCAATGCTATATGCTCTGTACCTCCACAAAGGTTATTTTTATTTTTATTTTTTTTTAGCGAAAAAAGGTTATGGCGGATGAAATTTTCCTAGGAATTATAAGGGGTAATGATGCGAATATCTTCCTTAACCAATTACTCGGTGACCTATATTGTTCAAACAGTTTGTCGGCCACTGGCTTGGAAAGCCAAAAAATAGCAGAAATGCATTGTTTGGTTAATTTCAAGGAAAGGGAATTCGATTCAATTTAAGAAGGGGAGCCAATGAAATCTTTCATTATATCTCTTTTCTTTTACAATTTTTTTTTTTTTTTTAAAAAAAAAAATCTCTTCTTTGTTACAATGTGTTCAAGGCAATTTCAATGATCAAAAGTCCCCCCCCCCCCCCTCTCTCTCTCCTCTTTTTCCTTATATTCCCTTCCTACCTCTAATCCTTGAGATTCAGATCCCTCTTTTTTAGGACATTGACACGTGTCTTATAGAGATTGGGAAAGGGACGGTCTTGAATAATTCCATTTGTCCTTCGTACCGTTGGCATGGCTCTCATGTTGATAATAAATAACGGGGTGGAAATTTGACAGAATCCTACTGTGAGGTGACAGCTTATTTTTCTTGATTGGACACCCGCTTTCACTTGTACTGAGGACTTGTGGACTTTACTTGCGGACCTGAAGGTAACGATGGACTTTGTTGAGGGACTCGTAGCGTACGGGCCAGGGGGAATCAAACTCATTGTACTTGCTGATTTAACCGTCGTTGATGGACCTTGATTTCGAAGGTTTGTTCTGGGAGAGGATGTGCATCGGGGACGTAGCTTGTTCGAGGGATTTGACATGTGTAGCTTTGAAGTTTCGGGACTGATATTTACAAGCCACTAGACCGCTTTGATAGCTCCAACGCGGGCCTTGGTTATGGGCCTTTGGGAGCATTTGACACGCGTACCCGAGACCTATGCTTGCTTGGAGGTGGCTAGGTTCGGCGGTTACTAGGCCGGAGCCAAACCTTGACCCAATAGTTACCCCCTTAATTCTCTCATTCGTTTGCTTCTTGTTAAGAAGGATAGGACGCGAGAATTTAATGACCTTGAAATTCGTTTTACTCATTTCAAATTTCTTTCATTGCGAATTAAGCGCGCCTTTTGACATTGAGTACCATCCCTCATTAAATGCATTAGTACGTGTAGACCACTCCTAAGGGATGTCCGCTACTTGTCTCAAATGACGCTTGGATATTCAACATGAAAATCCATGTTGGGTTTAACAAACCTTGTCCTCGCAAAGGGAAAAGTTTTTTGCTTCTAGCGTGATAAGCAACTAAAGGTCTTGAGGATGTTCAGGAAAAAAAGTGACACCCTGTTCACTGCTAGATGCTGTTATTCTTCTTAATTTCATTCGAAATGGAATGGTTCTTATTCAGCAAAATTTTAGTCTCTATCTCAACCTAAATTTTTTAGTCTCCATTTCACTTGAAATGGAATGGCTTTAATTGAAAAGGTTGTTCATAATTGAAAATTGTGAAGCGAAAGAAAAAGAGTCCAACCAGGCTCAAGATTACGGTGTGAGCAGCCCTTGATCATTATTATTATTATAAGAAAAAGATAAGCTGAAAAGACCAATTATGGCTATTCCACCTGAGCGTCACCATAGCCCTTGATGGTTAACTGCCGAGTAATTGACGAAGTGACTGAAGAATACTACAATAAGCTAAAAACAAATTTTATTAGATTAGTGAATCAGAAGCAACTACATTTTTTTTCCGAGCTCCGTACCTAACTTACATAAGCACACGGGGGTTTGTGGCGGCATTCTATACTAAACAACCGCACGTACAAGACCCCTTTGTCACAAGCTTAACAAGTATAGATTTAAATGTGGAGAATCAGAGTAATTAGAATTTACATGCAGGGACACTGCCCGTGGAATTATGAGTCTGGTTGCTCAGACTTCACTGGTGCACCTGATGAGGATGCACAACTCCCATTTTGAAGGTAGAGGCTATTGGCCACCATAGAATCACTAACCAAGCCAACGTCAACATCATCAAAGTTTAACGTTCCTCTGAGCTTTCGGGTACTGAAGAAAAAAGGAATGCAGATGAGCATATGGTTGATGTAGCACAGAAGGATAAGGTTTTCCTCAAACCTAAGAAGTTGGAAGGCATATAGAAAAAGCATACCCATTCAAGCGGTTATTGATGGCGCTCAGGTCTTTTGAAGGGCTCTGATATGCATGAGTACTCTCTCCAACGCAAGCATAGTAGCTTTTTGAGCTATGTGAGATTAAAGCATCCATCTGTAGATGTAATTCAAATTTTAATCTCAATATATGGAACTGATAAGTCCAAGGATGCATAGCTACTAAGAACAGAGCACTTCAGCAATTCAACTTCCTTTGATGTCAAGTTTATGCGTTGAGATCACATTCACTACATCATTATAATCATAATCCTTTTTGGGTAAGAATCATCATCACAATCACCAAAAGGAAGTTGGAGATCATATTGAACCAAAAGAAATAAGTGAAGTTATCCCTGTTAGCATACCAAGTTGCATGCAAAGAACAGTGAAGGTCAAATAAAATGAGGCCCAATTGACCATGGTCTATTAAGAAACAGTAACATGGTCTTCTTCAAATGGGGAAATGCAGGGCTACAGAAGCAACCATGTTCCTGAATGATTCACAATTACTTATGGCCTACCCCTGAAAGAAACCATACTCTCTTTTTGAGGGGACAACACTGAAACAGGGAAACCTCGAGAGGGCCCAATCCAGGATACCACATGCACTACGAAAACAAAACTTCACTAAACAGATACAGACAGCTCCAGAACCTAAGCATATATGGTCGAGGAAAAATGCAGTAAAAGAGCAATGCTCATTTCTTCACACAGCACAAATTGATCAAGGATCAATAATTTAAAAGTAAATTATGCCCTTTGAAGGGGCTAAGGTCACAAGGCAGCAACATGAAGAATAATACTTTCTTCATATGCCTTTCGTCCTTTGCTCTAGCAGGCTTGTCAACATGCGAGGTCGACTAATTTGAAAAAGAAGAGAACAAAACAAAGGAGCAAAGCGTCCAAATACAAATACTAAAGAAATATACAAGTACCTTAGATGATCGCAACGGAGAGACGTATACATTGTGTGCTGCTGATACTTTCTTTGGCGACATATCGGGGAGACTTGGAAAAGGAGATATTTTAGGTGATCCAGGACATTGAGCTAACCAGCCCGGAAAGACAAAAGAAGCATATCAGGTAATGGCTAGCAGGACGGCAATTGCAAAGGACTCCAAATTACATATAAATTTGAAACAATAACATACCATCATTATTATTGTTGACTTCAGGAACTCGGTTAGTTTTTATAGTTGTTCCAGCAGGGCCGAGCTCAACCAGCAGTGACTTTACAGCAGGAATAAATATTACATTGTAAAATGTAATGATATCAACATGTTCCTGTGCTGTTCTCTGTTTCCAAAACATTCAGAGCGTTAAAACTTATCTAGAAAACCAACAGTTAAACAGAGATTAGGCGACATACTCCATTGCGCCGTGCTGATGGCCAATCAACAAACACACTGCGGAAAACTTGTGGTTTACATTGTGGTTGCTTCCTATAATTGTAAATAATTTCCCTAAAGGTCAGGGTTAGTTGAGATATCTGCAGGCCAGAACATAGCGAGTAAGAAAAAAGGAAAATGATTGAAAAGCAGCCCAAAAACTCTCACAAGTTGATCGAAGCAAACCTTTGCAACTCCATAGAAACAACAAAGGATGATTTGGTCAATGTGGCGGTTAAAAAATAGAGACGTCCGCTGACTTAGTATTTGTTGACAAAGACAGTAGACATTCTCCCTAATCTGCTGAGATAGTTGTAGCCTTTCAACCATACCACTGATTCTGACAGCAGCCAACTTGGTAATCTAGGAAGCACAAGTACAAGATAAGTACTGTTAATGAAACTAAAAAGACAAACTACAGTCGAGGAATTGATTCTTAACTAAATACAGAAAGTGAGGCCAGGTGGCAAATCCACAAGTACGACTCATGACAGGAACAGATGATTACTGTTTTACTTCGTTTGTTCAATAGCACAATAGCATTACAGGATACATTCCGCCTTTAGAGTGTCTCTACAGGACAGGGAGACAAATTGCCTCCAAAACCTTGGACATATCCATGATACACCCAACAGGAAAGTTCTCTTAGACTCTTGAGTTAATATCAAGTGACAATTTTCATCGTAAGTGTGCCTAATACCTTGCTAAAGAATATATTGATTCCAGTTTCTGCACATGTCTCTCCTCCACCACCCGGATTTGGCCGAGTTGGGCTGCACACATGAATATCAAATGCAGAACCCCTAGTTATAGAATAGCCATAGAATAAACTGACGTAAAGACCAAAAAGTACATTCACCACTTCCTACAAGAAAAGACAAAAAAATTCACCATTTCCTGCTCACATCTACATCAAATAGTACCTAGCAAACGCAGACTGCAAAGGAGGTGGCGGCAGCTTTGATTTAAGGTTACTGAAGGCCAGGAGGCGATCCTTGACTGGTGATGCAAAGGAATTCCTCTCTACCAATACACTTCGATAATCTGTGCAGAGTCTCTTTGGAGACTTGATATCCCCATTCTGACCTGAATAATAATAGTAAAAATACAGTATATATGTTAATTAAAAATCAAACTAATATTTTATTTAAACAAAATGAAGGTATTCCAACTTCTTCAATGAATGCCCAGACATAGTTTAGATTGGAAGTAAGGCATAAACATTATGCACTGCAAAGAGTTTAAAGCTAGATTTGCAACTACTTTGCACACTCGATAAAACTTTTAGACGAAAGCAATGATAAAAGTTTTAGACAAAAGCAAAGAAACCACTACCTGGTGAAGTCTCATGCTTCTGCAAAGAAGGCACGGGGGGCACCCCTCCACAAGAAAATTTAATGTGTGTGGCAATTGCATCTAAAGATGGCATTGGTTCTGCCAGTAATCCAAGACGATTTATTTCTGCAGAGAGAGTAGGCCTTGCAACTATCAAAGAATTATACATAGAGGAACCCTTTTCCCATACCATGCTCTCCAAAAGTCGTTCTTCCAATGAATTCAGATGTCGCCTCAATTCTCTCGGGAGAGATTCCTCATGTCTAATGAAACTCTCTATGACCTTGCTAAGATCAAAAGCTGTAATGCCAGTCCTCTCTAACACCGCGGGAAACAACATTGTGACAGTCTTATGTGTTGCCAGAACTAGTTCGGCAGAACAGGCAAGCATACATCTGTGGAACCTCTCATTAGTTAACAAAGAGGTCAAATTAGTTGCATGCAATATTTGGGCCTCTGCTCTACACATTGCTTCCAATACCCTATAATATAACTTGAGTGCTTCAAGTTTTCGTTGTTCTGCCCAGATGTTGTCCTTAAGGTTTGCATTTTGCAAATTTCCAGTCACACAACGTTCTCCAAGACCACTATTTGGAAATATAGCCTGCAGTATTATATGTGCCCTGCGTATTACATCATCAGTTACATCCCTATCACATGATGCCAGGAAACGCTCCAGCTCTGCTGAGGGTTTTGATGGAAGTGGAGAAATGACAGTCCGAAGCCACTTTGCAGTTGTCATTGCGGTGCTCACAGGTGTAGCTGCCACCTTTGAATTAGAACCACCAAGAATTCCATTTGCATGAGATGCAGGAGAGCGCTGGGGAGAGAGTGGACTTGTAATTGTCTTAGCTGGTGATGCTATCGAATCAAATTTCCTCTGTAGAAAACAGAAGAAATATCACTACTGAACTATTTTTCCTCTACACAAAAGAGAAGCAGTGAAAAATATATGCACAACTACATTAATTTTAAACAACGTAGTCCATTGAAAACATACCTTGACACCAGTTGTGTTCAGAGCACCTCCAGACAAGCTTTCTGAACCAAGTATGCTGTCCTCATCATTAATGAACACCCTCTCATCCAGCTCACCCTTGCTACGAATTGCATCACCATAATCCTTTTCCAAAATATCTAAACTGGATGACAAAGATGAGTCCTCCAGTAGATCTTCAAAATATGTCAAACCATCTGCATGAGTATCAGAATTTCAGAAGTGTAACTAAATGAACCTCTATACCCTAAATTACAAAATCCATAGCTATAAACATATACGTTATGTGTAGGAAAATTTTCAATAACCTGCATCGATGTTCTCCATGTTTTCACCCCTACACTCAGATGCTGGGTGTGGCGTTTTCTTCAAAATATCTGCTATTAAATTATTCGCCTTTTCCATTGTTTCCCTCAACTCATCTTCTGAGGTGTTATGCATGTTGCAAAGTGATGCAAGGATGTCCATACATTTCCCTTCTTTCATAACTGAACCATAACTCAAAAAAATCAGTGCAGAATGAAGAACGCCAAAATCTAACCCCTTCCCAGAAATTTTAAGAAGGAATAAAGAAGGGATCAAATTGCAGAAGGCAATGAGTAATTGAAAAAAAACAAAAAAAGTACCTCCTTTTCCTGGGAAGAAAAAGAAGAAATATTCTAATAAAATCTAGAAAAATAGCAAAAGAAATTTACCAAAGCGAGACTCATGGAGCTTGAAATTTCTGAAGCGAACAGGAACATGAATAATTAAGATAGCCTGTCACAGATTTCAGTAAGCAGTAAGAAAACATTCTTATCAAAACGCGTAGAGGGGCGCAACCTTGTTCTTCACTTTACTACTACACAATTTTCTAAAAGGACAAAGGAAAAAGTGTAGCCGAAAGAACATTATCAATGCGGCATGATATAACAATTCTTCAAGTTTTCAGTTTATTCTACAAATTCTACACTTGCGGCAATGAACATTCCTATTCATTTAAAAAAGATGAAAAACACAACCAGACCACCATCCCAGTGCTTTATTAGGCAATGGAATTGAGTAATGCAGGAATGGAACTCACCAATATGGAAACCAAACCATTTGTGCAAGTAACCAAGTCCATAAAACGGCTGAATACATGTGCACGAAGTGCCAAAAACAGCAACCATCCAAACCGATGGTAGTCTGAGACATAACCAGCAGTAGCAACAGCCAACTGATTATCAGTTTTTGCATCACTTGTCAAGAAGAACTCCCGGTATGCACGTAAGTAGTACCTTGTACCATTAATGTATAAGATTATGATGCCATTTATATAAAAACTAGAAAAATAATCGAGAGAAAGTAATGAAAATGCAGTTGCTTACAGCAACATAAGAAAGTTTCACTATATACACAATGAAAATTCAAATGTGACATCAGAATCATATGGTAAATTTTTTTTACAAGTATAATCACATTGATCAGTAGATATGATAAATAATATGGACTATAATATACATTCTATTTAGTCTAAAAATGCAGATCCCCCTTGCTTGAGCAACGTCAATATAACCTTCTCCATTGAATCACATTAAGAATAAAACACCACAACTAAAGAGCTATCTAGTCCCCTCCATAGAATGTCTAGAGCTCTCATAATAACAACCGGTCTTCACCACCCCGCATTTACCTCAGATAGATTTTAGTAATCTATGACACATTGACTAGGAGTGACAGAAATATCTTAATATTAATAAAAATAAATAAATAAATAAAAATCCAATCACTGAACTGAAAATATAGCATTTGACAAGCTCACATGGCAAAACAAGATTATACCACCAACCCTAATATTTGCAAGAAATTTCGAATCATAATACAAATCAAAAACTATATCCAGAGCTATCTAGTTCCCTCCACACTACTTCAGCACACACCTTTTTTTTCCCTTAAAAAAAGATTATGTAATGTACTCAATGGAAGATACCATTTGTTTTTCCTCAAATAGTTGATAATGCATCAAATACTAAAGACGTCTTTAAAAAAAAGATATGAAAGAAAGGACACTCACTTGCTAAGAAGACTCATGTGCACAAAATTGGCCTGCAACTCCTTAGCCTGATTGGAGAACAATGAATGCAAAACCATGAAACAAACTAAAAAAAAAAAAAAAAAAAGAAACTGTACAGAAATAGACGCATATTGAAACAGCCCTCTTAAAATATAAACATAATTCTCTGTCACATTAATACCTCAAGTCTGTTCTCCCAATCTGCACCATATAGATCACTCAAAATTGGACCAGCCTTAACAAGAAACTGTGGAAGCTCCTTGAAGAACTCCACAAGGCTGCAAAACACAAAATAAGAAGACAATAATAAACAGAAAAGAAAGAAAGCAATCAATCACCGGGAAAAATAATTAAAAAGTGAAAAAGGAAATCTGCAAGACTGGAAACATACTTCAGCTTTGCAACTCTCAATATCTGGCACAAGGTAACCCCATTCTCATCACACCCTTGCTGCTCACTATCTCCATTCTTCTCGCTTAGCCTTTTCACAGAATATAGAACAAACGCAAACCAAAACCTAAATGCTTCATCAGGCTGCAACAGACATACACCATTTGATTAGCTCACATAACAGTCTTTCTTTCTCCCAATTTCCACATGAACAGGAGAAAAGAGAGCAACAAAATGTACCACTCCATTTCCAATAGCCGAAATATTTGTCAGTAGAAGGTGTTTAGTATCATTGAACAGCTTCATAGCTTTTGAACAAGTGTTCTCATCCAATGACAATCCATTCTGTCATCAAAACCCACATTTAATTCACAGAAACCCGTCTTTTGGAAAATAAGACAAACCAAAAATGTGCACTAGAACTAAGAACAATTAATAAAAATTTAAATAACATTGATAATAAGGAGCAAAAGGATAAAAAACAAAACCTTGCAGAACTCATTGAATCGAGCTTCAGGTGAGTCCACACTGAAGCTACCGAGATGGGAATTGTCGGTTGTTGCATCCATAGGATTAGCATCTTCCATCTTCACCAGTGAAGATGGACTCATCCAAACCCTAGGAGATCAAATCTAAGCCAATGATGCACTAAAATCAAACCTAAAAAACAAAGAATTGCTCATTTCAGTTTACAGTTGCCGCAAACATAGATTTTTAGAACACAAGATTAAATTTCTTTGAATCAATCTGAACCCCAAAACCCTGAAACTCAAACTCACAAAACAATTTCTGAAAAAAGAACTAAGGTACGGTTGAATTAGCATATAGAAAGCACTTTTTTTTGCTTTCTCCACCCAAGAAAAAAAAAATAAAGAGAATTTCACTTCCAAATTATTAAAAAAAAAAATAGCAATTAGGGCATGATTTCTTCAAATAATTCACATTAACGAGCAATTAGCGAAGCGAACACCGACAAAATACCAAACTGATATCTCAAAAACACTAAAAAAAATTAAATAAAGATTGAAAAATAAAAAGAAAAAAGAAAAAAGCTTACGACTTTTGTTAGATCTCTCTTCCTGATCTCAACACAATAACCCTACAGATCCAGCCAAGAAGAAACCCCACGAAACGACGGTGTTTTCGTCAGATCGAAAACGAAATCGCAGAAACCTTTTGAGCTCTCAACCCTATGTTTCTCTCTCTCTCTCTCAAACACTCTTCTATTGGGACTCTCTTTTTGGGGGAAAACCCTCCGTGTGGTCGCGCGGGAAAAACAGCATGGGCATGTGCATATAACCATCATCATGGCCATGCCGTACGCATATACATGCATGGAGGGCCAATCGGGGTGCGACACGTCGTAGAGGGTAGGTTCTTTTTTTACCGCCAAAATCTCCTGCCGTTACGGATTTCGCTGATACGAAGCCGGACGTTAGTGCCGATTAACGGTACACTGACGGAAGGCCGTCAACCTCTTTCGGCCTCGGTAAATGAAAATCTGGGCCCAGCCCACACGTGTGTGAGAGAGAGCTTTGGGCCCACTGGATTGGTGTCTTTATCCGCGGCCATTTGTCGTTTTGTTCGGGGGTGTAAAGAGTTGTGATTTGGAAAAATAAACATAACCAAATCTGAAGAAATTAAAAAATAAATAAATAAATAAAAACTCTTTTTACTTTACCTTTTTGGTTTCACTCGAAGCTGAGTCGCCTCCACTGGTTCCGCCATTGCTCCACCACCGATGGTCTTTGTGATTTTGATTCCCATAAACATAATTTTGTTGGTTTTTACGTTTTCATTATAGGAATTTAATGGGCTTGGATAGTTTTTTTCTTTTGTGAGTAATTTTGTGGTTTTTTTTTACTGTGTTCGATCTTAGGGCGTGAATCTTGAAAATATTGTGGCGTTTGGAAAATTAATTTGCATTTGATTTTTTGTTAGTTGGAATTTTAGTTGAGGTATCAGAAAATATGTAGCTTTCGGAAATCTTTCGGTTTATTGCCACTTCGTGGTTTTGGAGTAGATTGTTTTGCGTATTTTTCTGGAGAAGCAGCGGCTGTGCCGTCGGAGCAGCAATGGGGTGGGATTTCTCTTGAATGGCGAAAGCGTCTTTGTCGACTGGTTTTGAGAAGAACGAAAAATAATTCAGTGTTTTCGTTTTCTTTTGGTTTGGTGAGATAAGCTTAGGTGTTTGTTATCTATTGGAGGGCACAAAAGTGTGGGTTTGTGCCACAACCTCACAGAAGCAGCTCTCCTCCGTCGTACTCCGCTTCACTGCCTGGAGCTTAATCAAACAACAGACTCCAACTACCAACGGTCACATGCGACCAGATCTGTGAGTTTCTGTTTCTTTCTGTCTCTCATCTTTTCAGTTTTCTTAGTAACCAAACAGCTCTTTCTGTTTTTTTTTTTTTTTTTTTTTTGTCCTTTTTAGGTTTCTGTATATTATATAATTTATGAACATTTTTTCGATATAAAGCATTCGTTTTGGGAAATTATGAAATTTACAGACATGGTGATTATGAAATGGCTTAAATAAGTTGATATGTTTCCTAAACTGTGAAGTGCCTGAATAGATGTAATTGTCACGGAGCTTTATATCGTTTTGGAAATGATTATAATCTATTCAATGCCACATGATATTAACTAATGACTGAAGGGAGTGTGAATTTCCCGTCAAATATCAGTCACTTGTGTTAACTCAAAATTTAAATTAATAGGAAATGATGAATTTATTCATTTAATTAATATTTTAGTACTCTTTTGAAATGGGTTTAGATTATTTCTTAATATATGGAACCCAACATATGGAATAATTTTATTTGAATGGGAAGTATAATGTAAAGTCAGGGTTTGAAGTTTGGACCTTTTGCTATGATATTAAGTTAAATTACCAGATATCCAAGAACTGATTTTAATTTTTAAGTGATTCTAACAGCTTGTATGATATTGAACCTTTTACATAATATTTTTGAGCTAAATTTATTCTATATTTGTTTTCTCTCAGCAATGACTTCAGTAGGCGTTCGTTCACTGCTTCTATTCTCTGCACTTTTTCGTGTCATTCTGATTGTATATGGAGAATGGCAAGATAGCCATATGGAGGTTAGATACACGGATGTTGATTACGTCGTCTTTTCTGATGCTGCTTCTTTAATGGCTTTGGGGGATTCTCCTTATAAAAGAACAACATATCGGTACTCTCCCTTGCTCGCTTTTCTGCTGATTCCAAATTCAATCATTCATCGCTCATGGGGGAAATTTCTCTTCTCAGCTTCAGGTTTGGAACATTTTTCATACATATAATCTCCTTATGGTATTTTTGTTTTTTGGTTGAGTAATGCTTCTCATGTTCCTCTTGTTTCCCTCCAAAATTGATGTGGCTTTTAAAATCATAATTGGATCAAAATTCAATAATCATCTATCACAAATTCAATGGTGATTTTAAAGCTACATCAGTTTTAGAGGGACACAAGAGGGATATAAGGAGGACTTCTAGCATTACTAGAATTATATATAAGTTGTTGTTAGAGAGTATTGATTTGTAGTGGCACTTACGTGTTTGTTCTGAATGTTCCTTGATGTTTGTTTCCATCTATAAGAAAATGTATGTAAGATGAAATTATGGGGTTATTCATTACATCCGTAAGGGAATTTCTTTATTCTGTTTGTCTCATTTACATGCTCTCCTTCACATTGTTACTTGAGAAAATATCTTCCATTGAAAGTTCATGTACTATCAAAATGCATTTCAACACCACTCTGTCATCCCTCTTTGGAATCATATAATTTTGGCCACAGAGTGAAAAGGAAAATAAAATAAGGAAAAGCAGGAGCATAATCATAGTTTGTATTTCTGTTGACAAGAGAAGGAAAAAGAAAAAACGAGGAAAAAAGAAGGGAAAAACAGATTGGGCTGGTCTAATGTTCCATGCAAAAAATATACACGTGATAACCAAACATCCAAATCAAGTGACATGTTCCATGCAAAATATATGCATTAAGTTATCTCTAGGTATCACATAATTGGGTGTGTCAGAATATTAGTTAAATAATTAAATTCACCTCTACTATTTTGTGGTTGCTTGATAGTCATTAGTTCTTAGGATGTTCAGGTCCCATTTCATGAGTTATCACTGTTAGGTGGCGTGGAGCAACACTGATTTTTTTTTCCTAAAAAAAAGTATGCTTAGAACATATGTTATGTGCGCAAATGCCCTTTTGTTGGTTTTGAATTTTTTGTCTTTTAGATATTAGTGTGGTATTACTCACTGATTTGTTTGTCCCGGTATTGTATGAAATAGAGACTGGTGAAAGGGCGTTTTTGAATTTCATACTAACCTATATGTTTACTATGGTCACATTGCAGATTTACTTGTGGGCTTGTTTATCCAATCTATTTTAAAGCTACGTAGGGTGCCTGACAAACTATGCACCTTTTCTGTAATGGTATGGCTCCTCAATCCATTTACCTTCACCATTGGAACCCGTGGGAACTGTGAGCCCATTGTTTGTGCCATGATTTTGTGGATCATTATCTGTCTTATGAATGGTATATTTCTACTTCCATGTTAGCTTTTTAAATAGACAGGATTGCATTTTTTTTACTTCAAATATGCCTGACTGTTCACTTTCTTAATTTATTTGTGTTGACAGCTGAAAAGTGGGTCTATGAAGATCTCCACTTACTTCTCTGTTTGTCACCAAAATATGACCAAATAAAAGGCTGTCAATTGCAAGAAACAAGTTATCTCAATATGTCCTAGAATGAGAAATTGGTCTCTGAAAAAAGTTGTCTGGTTTAAATGCTTAAACATCTCTTAGACTCCCCCCCTTTTCTTTCCATTTTGTTTCGCTAAACACCATTTAGAGAATTAGCAGTTTTAAGCTTGTAAACTGAAGTTAGCCATGCATGTAGTTACTGCTTCTCGGATTCTAATTAGTCAATTTAAGATTTAGGACCCATTAGATATTTTTGGAGACTGCTAGGATTAACCTCCTTTAGTTGCTTGAGTGTTTAGGATGAGAAGTGGCCCTTTTCTGTTCAGCAAGAATTTCTGATGGAGAGCCTACTTGAATCTCAAAAGCCTTAATGTGCATAATTGTTTGAAAACTTGTAGTATCTTTGGTTGGGAGGAAAGAGGGTGGAAAGGAAGGAGGAGAAGGGAAAAGTAAGGGAGGAAAAGCTCTTTCTACCGTTTGGTTGACTGGAGGGAAGAGATAGGATGTAAACAGAGTTACTTTCCACCTGGGCTGACAATTTTGTTTCCCTCCTGATTGGACGGAAGGTAGGAAAGAGTCATCATTGGCTGCAATTACTTTTAACCTATAGCTTTTCTATTTCTTAAACACACATGCATGTTGTACAAGTGAATAAACTTGAAATGCTGTTCTTTCTTTTCTCTTCTCTTAGGAACCAAACAAAAGAAATAAACATTTCCCTGCCATTTTCTTCCCTTTTCCTTTCCTTTCCCTTATCCCTTACCCCTTTTCTTTCTCTTCCCTTTCCCCTTTTGTAACCATACATATTGTTAGTGTGGGGGTGGTTAAAGTGGGGAAGCTTCATTCTACCCGGATTCTTTTTCTTTATATCAGAATGAGTATAAGTCCTCTAAATAGTTATTTGGCATTTTGTTTAATTTATGGATCAAATAAAGTTTTATCTTCATGTACCTACGTGGTTCTATACATTTCCATCTTACTCTTGATGGTCCAACGTTTTCTGGTTTACAGGTAACGTGTTACAAGCTGCATTTTGGTATGGGCTTGTTGTCCATTTTCGAATTTATCCTATCATCTATGCACTTCCTATTATCTTGGTTCTTGATCCACACATCTTCCAATCTGGTCAGAAGCCAGTCCTTAGTTATTGGACTGCTGGTCAAGGAAAGACAACACAAAGTAGTACAGATGTGACTTATCACTGCACTATGTGGACTGTATTGAGGAAAATATTTACAAGACAGAGAATTATGTTTGGCTTGGTATCTGGCATTGTTTTCCTCTCTTTTACTGGTTTTTTCTTCTACTTATATGGGCGGGCATTCTTACACGAGGCACTGCTGTACCATCTTACTCGTACAGATCCAAGACACAACTTCTCTATCTATTTCTATCACATATATCTCCATTATGAACAGAAGATTTCAGTGGTAGAAAAGCTTATCTCTTTTTTGCCTCAGTTCATGGTGCAGCTGGTTCTTATTTTCTGCTTTGCGCAGGACCTCCCATTCTGTTTTTTTGTGCAGACAGTGGCATTTGTAGCATTCAATAAGGTATGTTACTTTCTAACTAAATGTTTCAATTTTTTGGTGGAACCTACAGTACTTTTTTATCTATACTTTTGGAATTGCCGAGGCCACCTAGTATTTGCCTTGCCTGAAAATAATCTTTCAAGGATATATAAGCATGATAAAGTTGCAGACTACAACTACTCTACCTATCTATGTGCCGTTTATTTGGTTTCTGAAAACTTACCTTTCTATCATCTAAAAGAGAGCTCCTTCAAGACTTCAAGTCTCATATATGATCTTTCATACATTTGTTGAATATATTTCTTTTACAGGTAATTACAGCACAGTACTTTGTGTGGTTCTTTTGCTTGTTGCCTCTGATACTGCCATGGAGCAATATGAAGCTTAAATGGGAAGGCATATGCTGCATATTTGTATGGATGGGAGCTCAAATCCATTGGTTGATGTGGGGCTATATGCTTGAATTCAGAGGCAAGAATGTCTTCCTACAGCTTTGGATGGCAAGCTTGGTGTTTCTGGCTGCCAATACTTTTGTTCTCATCATGATTATCCGCCGTCACCGACACTCTCCGGTGTTTAAAGGGGTAGAGCATACAAGTTCCAAAAATGCAATAAAACTTGAGTGAGGAACATAGCCCCATGAGTGATGAAACTTGAGGAGCTTTCTTCATCACGGTTTTGCCATTGTCATGTTATTTTGGAAACTCTGTGGTGTTGAGCAATTTCTTTGCTATTTTTGCTTTGGGAATTTGTAAACAATGTTTTATCATATATGTCCCAAGAGGTATTTATGGGATAGTATACTTTTTTCTTCTTAGATAAGTAATTGGCCCTACGAGGAGGAAAAACAGGAGATTCAAATTAGTAGGCGTGTTCCTAATTGATTGGGCTACCTTATGGGACATATACTTGATCCAACCCCATTCATGCATTCTTGATTGGGGCAACTAGCATGGTCGATTGATTATTGGTGAATCAAGCATGCCATTGGGATTAATATGATGAAACATGTAAAAGACCATTTAAAATAAATGAAAAATAAAAAGAAATCGGCAATCAAGTTCTCTTGATTGGTGTCTTTGTATATTTTTTGTATACTTGAATTGTGCCCCTTTTAAGATGATAAGAATGTCATTGGGATGGACATGGCTTTTAAATAGAAGAAGAGGCAGGGTGTGATGCAATGCTTCACAAACAGCATCAAATGTAGCCAATTCTCACACATGAGGTCTAAATAATCTCCCCCTCCCACAGGAAAAAATAAAAATAAAAACAAGGCATAAGATAACAAAATATAAAATATAAAATATCATTTTTAATGTTTTGGTCTAAATTTTTTGGTTTTCTTTTAGAAACTTTTAATAATATTTTTGTTATTTTGAGAGCGGAATAAAGACGCTGCAACCTCAATGGTTGTATTGAGAGATAAAGCGGTTATGAAGTTTTTATCAATATAGTACATTAATATAAATAGTTAAACATAAATCTAGTCCAAAAGTCTAAGCTAATGGGCTAAAGTTTACTTAGGTATATTAAGTACTATTTTCTTTTATATTTTTTCAATGTGAGACTCGACACTTATAAGTGCACTCACAACTAGTAGAATAATCTCCTTAAAATATTTGAAAAATATTATAAATTGCATGGTAGATTAGGTGGGATAAGTGTAATTTTCTGACAATTTAAGTGATGCTCATAGCCTTTACTCTTGTCCTGTTGTCCATGGGAGCCATGTGTGAAATGTATCCCTCATCCATGGGTAGCATGGATGCATCCATAAGAACCCTATGTTGCATAGTGAGGAGGATAAATGTTAGGTTTTTTTTTAAAAAAATAAAATAAAATAAAAATAAAGGGTCACCATCCCATTACTTACTAAAATAATAGATCGTATAGGTTGATAACACAATATTTTATAACCAAAAATTTGAATTTATTTTTGAAAAACCTAGCATTTATCATTAAAAGAAAAATATATATATATATTGGGATTAATATCACTTGTACAGAGGTGATACAAATTTATGATAAAAATCTAGGACCTTGTCTTATTACTTCTATGAGATTAATGCTAAATAATATACTATGTTTTATTTTCATCTCACTAAAGTAATGTGACAGTATTCATCAACTTTTAATAAGACATTGTTAAAAAAAAAAAAAAAATTCAAGAGTTTATGTATATTGTCACATCAGCCAATAAAAAGATAGGGATATAGTTTTTAATATTATTACTTTTTAAAAATATGTAATGCTATTTAGTAGATTGTTATACGACGGTCATACATAAATAATGTTGCATCGATAAAAATTAGTTATTAATTTTTATTTTTTTAAGTGACAATCAAATGATTGATTTTTATTGTTAAACTGATTGAATTTTATTGTTATATTATTCATTTGTATAATAATTTACTAAATAACATTATTATTTAAAAATAATTGTAAGAATTATATCTTCTAATAACGAGAGAAAGAGAAAATTCATAGAACCCAATTCAGAAAAAATTTCCTACAATAATCTTTAGATTTAAATATTAACAAAATATTATATATATGATATATCAAACAATTTTTCTAAATTCAGTTTTTTTTTTGTAACTAAATTCAGTCCTCGAATGCTCTAAATTTTTACCCTTTAACTGAATTTTCAATTTTATATGATTCTATCAAAGAGCCGAGAGACTGACTCTACTGCTCTCTCTCTCTCTCTCTCTCTCTTGGATTGCTTGCAATCGGGTGTGCTTGAACTGTACGAACCGCAGCAACATCACTGAACGGTAACTACCGATCCAATTTGTCTCCGTGCTTCCATTTTTTCTCTCTTCCTTCGATTTTGCGCCACGAAAACCCTACTTTTCTTCTTCTTGTTGTTTCGAGTTATGCTTTGTTTGGCTGCCGAGAAAAGACTCGGATTCCGGTCTTTTATGGTCTTTCCGGTATACGAGCTTGTGAAATGAATGATTTTTCTTTTTCCTTGGCCTTCCCGGAAACCAGAGAGAGTGTTAGAATTGATTCCTGAAGTTTGTTGTTGAATATTGTGTTTCGTTACATTGTACTGGAATCGATTTTAGCTGTTCGAGTGAGCCTCTTTCTTTAAAAATTAATTGATTTTGTTCCCAAAATTTGAAACTGTTTTTGGAGTAAGCAATGCTTGTTCAGTATTTGTGAGTAAAAAAAATTCTCAAAATTTCAGCAATTATAAGAAAAGATAAGTTTACTTTTTTCTTCAAAATTTATATTTATATCTCATGTCTATTTTGCACCTGAAAAACCAGAATCCAGAGGCGGGCTTCATTTTCCAAATTGTAGCATAGTTGGTTCGAGAGTTGGTGGTGCTTTACCAGGGCTTTTTCGGTTGAATCTTGAATATGGTAAGCCTTCTTAGTTGGTTATTTTACTTGCTGGTTATGATTAGTAGCTTAAAATCTTTAGCCAGGTGAGTCTTGATGAAATTGAATAGAAGAGAAGCAGTATTCCTTTTTCATGAATTGTTTTTGGTTTACCACTTGATTATTTCCCCAAATCCATCCTAGTTTTATTCTGTTTGGGTCTTAAAACACTTGTAGGGATGACCTAGTTGCAAGATATGAACCTAATTATTGTCAAATTGTACAGTAGCACATGGCCACTAGATTGTTTTAAGAGGTATAGTAGCTTTAGTAATTTTTTTTTTTCCTTTAATTCTGGTTTGAAATTTAACTCATGCTGTCACGCACTGTGTGAGATTTGAACCCACGACCTTTTACCCACCACGCCAGTTTAAGGGAGTGGAAGCGCAATTTGGGCTATATCCCATTTTGGGGAAGGAAAAAGCTATTGTTGAACTTTTAGACCTTGAAGTTGCACCTAAAGTTGGAAGATGAAACTTTGGTTTCTATATTTGTCTTTAATCTCCTGTTTCATACTTATAGCTCTGGAATTGATCTTTTAGATTATACTTGTTTCTAAGGTCCCAAAATTAACTATCATAATTAGTTTTTCATCTTTGTTGTTATTGTTCTGCTACTTCGTAATCTTGGTTTCTGTGTCAATATATAGTTATGCCATCTGTTGTTTAATGCTCTCAGGAAGTGTTCAAGAGGGCCATACTACAACCTGGGCCACCTGAAAGTTTTGCACTACAGACAGTTCAGGAAGTTGTAAAACCTCAGGTAATTAATATATATACGTCTCCTATTCAAAGACTTCCTCTATACAGGACAAAGGACATTGACGAGATAAAGTTTCCATTTACATTCTGATGTTGCTATGGTTATTTAAACATAAATATAATATACGAATTCCCTTCTTTGCACTCTTCATTCTAAATTTTAGTTATATATAAGATATGCCTATCTGGGTATTATTATTGTGTAAAATTGAACAATGTAATGACGTTTGAGAGAGAATTATGATATGAAGGGCAATGCATATCTGGGGGATATGGCTTTGTATGGAATTAATTAGAACCTTCATTTTTATGTCTTCTTGGTTCTCTGTTTTCTCAATTTGGTTGATCGATATAGTGACCTTTTCCTATTTGAGTCCCGAATTTCAAGCATGAGCCCTACCTTAGTAGTTGGTTTGAGCATTCGGAGTTGTGAAAAAGTGGTGTGTGCAAACCTTCTTTGAGCTTTACTTATCCACAAAAAAAGAAAAAAGAAAGACAAATAAAAACTTCAAACCTTTATTAGGTTGCATTGTCATGTCTCCTACATGAAAGAACCCTTGTTTCAACTGGGTTCAATGCTTGTTCCTAGGTGGCGTCCTGATAGGATTAGCTTCTTGACAAGTTAATATTTAACTAGTGCTTCTGCGTGTTTCATATGAGATGATCACAACTGTCAGACATAGTTAGTCTATCAGTGGACTGCATGCTTATATTTTATTGTTAAGAGTTGGTTTTTTGAAGTCTTAACAGGTGAAATTTTTTCTCTTGACAGAAACAAACAAAACTAGCCCAAGATGAGAATCAATTGTTAGAAAATATTCTTCGGACATTGCTTCAGGAACTGGTGGTATGTTGCTTGTTCAAGAACTTTAATGATTTGTGTGGTTATACTTGTGGACTGTATATTATCCATATCCTTTTGTGCATGATCAATGGAGGGTCTGATTGGTTGTTTTTTCCCCATATGAAATTGCGTGCTTTTTAATGTGGTGCATTTGGAGAGAAAGGAACAATTGAAAATTTGACGATCGAGTGAGAACGAGCTCTCAGATCTATGAACTTGTTTTCCTAAATCTCTATCTTAGTGGATCTTTGCTACCACCATTTTCTATGTCTCTATGTATGCTCTTTTTGTTCTCTTTTTTCTCACTCTTGATTGCTGGGTGTTTTTCTTGTGCACTTGGGTTTCGCCCCTTGCACTTTTAATAAATTTCCTGTACTTATATAGAAAAAAAAAAAAAAAAAGACAGCACAAATTTATCTTTTTTGTTTTTTAATTATTATTATTATTATATTTCAAATTCAGACAGAAGATTAATGGGTACCTTTAGTTGGTCCTGGAAAAATATTTACTTTCTTCTTGTTCAAATATGGTAAAACATCATGAGAATATATTTAATATAAGTTTCCCCACTATGTTCCTTCTTTTTTGCTATTTTTTTGGAGGGCAGGGAAGCCCCTAATTTACAATGGACACCTACTTATCAACAAAAAAAAAAAAACAATGGACACCTATTCATTTTATTGACAATAATTTACTTAGCCAATTCATTATGCCCTTCTTCTATGGTCTCCAAGATATAAACTCAGTGGCAAATGTACTTTTATTGGTTAAGTTGGTTCCCCATTTCTTTGGAAGAGTATCTGGAGAGTTAAGGCTCCTTCGAGAGTGGCATTCTTTGAGTGGACGATGGTGGTAGGGAATATATTGACTTTAGATAATTTGAGGAAGAGGAAAGTCATAGTGGTGGAGTGGTGTTGTATGTGTGAAAGGAGTGGGGAGTGCATAGATCATCTTCTTCTTTACTGTGAAATTGCAAGAGAATTATTGGCTTTGATTTTTTGCCTATTTGGTGTAGAATGGGTCATGCCTAGAAGGGTAATAGAGTTATTGGCATGTTGGAGAGGGTAGTTGGGAAGTCGTAACATTTTAGAAGCCTAGAGGATGTCACCTCTGAGCTTAATGTGTTGCATATGGAGAGAGCGGAATGCAAGGTGCTTTGATGATCACTAAATTTTGTTGGAAGAGCTAAAGCATGTCATGTTCAAATCTCTTTATACATGGATAGTGCCATAGTGGCGTATAATAGTCCTCTTTTTTCTAATTTTTTGGATTTTTGTTCTTCTATTTTTCCTTAATAGGGAGTTGCTCATGTATACTTTTTGTATGCTAGGGTTGTGCCCGTCCGCACTTTTAATGAGATTGATTTACTTATATATATATAAAAAAATTATTTAGTTACCTTTTAAATTTTCTCCTGTACTTTCTTTCTTTCCTTGTTAATTTTGTTTATGAAAAAGATGCAGATGTTGTAAAAATGATCAATCTATGTGCGCTAGTAGATTCAGGAAGCATTTTCAATTAGGTGATCTGATTGGTTGGTGTTTGCACATTTAGAGGCTAGACTCATTTATCATTTAATTTTAAACTAACAATTAAACTGAGTTACTTTACTTCAATTAAATTAGGCTAATATAGTAATATGCTGTGTCCATTGTAGTTTAAAGTAGGCTGTACAGATTTCTTCGCCTTTGTTTAGCACAGTAAAAACCCACAGGAAAAAAAAGAATATATGTTTTCTTCATCAGCTGGACATGTATTATATTTTTATTCATATTGCAGTTCACTTTTGTTACTAGCTAGATTTTTCTTTGATTGACTTAAGTTTTGCTTGTATTTGGTACAGTCATCTTCAGTACAGTCAGGGGAGCAAATAATGATGTATGGGCAATCAATTGATGATGGGGAAACAACCCAGGGTCATATTCCTCGTCTTCTTGGTCTGTACATGTTTCTTCTTGCTGCAACTTTATATGAGGTGTTCCATCATCTGTTTCTAATGCTGTATGGATTGGATATGTATTGCTTTAGTTCAACATTGGTAGAGTTTTCAATGGTAACCTTAGCTAGTGATAAATTAGTTATATTATGGACTCAAGATAATTTTGAGTCGAATTGTTCTACTCATTGCCATATCATGTCATTATTGTCTTGTGAAATGCCCCAATCATTGCAGGCATTGGTGGACTGATATACAAAAGATGCGGAATCAATAACAAGAAATTTTCTTGAAATTCATCTACTTAATTTTGGTCCCCTTGGAACGAGATAAAATGGGAAATCTTTTTGATAATTATGAGGTGAAATATGTTTGAAACTTACCAGTAGGACATCTCTTTAGTGTGTAATCAGCCATCCCGCTTGCTGGTGTTGGTGTTTCTGTATATTTGGATTTGAAGGCTTCTTATTTTGGACTTCCATAGGTCTTGAAAATCTCTAATTGTCTGTATCTGTGCTGTGACTTTTTGGGGGTGTATCTTTTGACATTTTGATATGACTTTGACGTTCTTTAGGCACATAATTGAGTTAATACTACCTTTAAAATTTTGAAATCTAATAGTCACACTCTCTAATGTTATTTTTCCGGTCAGACATTGTGCTGTATCTTTGTGAGAGAGAACATGTTGAAGGTGGCATGATATTTCAACTGTTGGAAGACTTGACAGAAATGTCTACAATGAGAAACTGCAAAGATATTTTTGGTTATATAGAGAGTAAACAAGATATTTTAGGGAAGGTAACTGTGTTTTCAATGGATATATTTATTTATTTTCCTGTATTTATTTTTCTGGATTCATTAATCTCTGTAATCCTTACCTTGACTTATATTTGTTTTAAATATATTTGGCTGCATTACAAACAGCAAGAGCTTTTCGCTCGTGGGAAACTTGTGATGCTGAGAACGTGCAATCAACTTCTTCGTCGTCTATCAAAGGTTTATATAGAGGGCCATCATTCTTGTTGTTTGCCTTTTTTCTTCACCATTTTTTTTTACTTATTTTGTTTTTGATTTTTTTTTTTTTTTTATATCGAGATTTGTGCTGATATTGTAATGTGTTTGAATATCATTCTATTGATGCACATGTAGTGTTGTAGTTTGCAATGATGAACAGTGTCTCACCCCTTTTTGAATTAATATGAATCAATTTACCGTTTCATAGGAATTGATGCGATGTAGATTAGTATTCCCCATGATAGTGTGATTTCAACATATATTATCATATTTCCAACGTGCGCCCCCATCCAAAGATCAGAAAAGGAAAGGCTCGCAATGAGTCTAGGTTTCCCAAGGTTGTGCCTCCTTTTAGCCAACAGATATATGAACACATCTGAGATTGCCAAATGACATATACAATACTTGAATTCTTGATGTAGATATGAGCTGCCTAAACAAGAATTCTTTAACAGCAATCAACCAGAGCTTTTACTCACTGCATCAAAAAAATTCCATTATGAAATATGTAAATCTATTGGAAAATAAAATATATGCATGTCGGATGAAATGGTTGTTACTATCTGTCACAATAGCGAATTATTGGTACAACTGACATGGCGACACCGCCACCATCATCTCTGCCAATTTCATTCAAACCCTCTCTATTTTATTTACATTCTATATCACTGTTGCATTTGCACCACAGAATAAGTGATTTCCAGTTAAAAAACTTCGTTTGAAGTTTTGAAGGAAAGAAGAAAAGAGTATTTAAATAAGGATGATGGTTTCACTCTGGAGTTTCCCAATGTCCAGATCTATTCCTAAGTTGGACTTAGAACCTTGGCCTTAAAACAATCTCCAAAGCCAACAGGAGAGACCATAATACATTAAAGGTGGTCTCTGGTATCTAGATTCCAGTTGTGTAGATTTCTTGAAGAGCAGTCATCAATGTTCAGCTTCTCCTTACCATGTATGTGGAAGATGCAGAGTGATGGGTGGAAGGTAGTTTACTGTCTTGCTACTTGTTAGACCTTTCACACATATACAAGGGGAGCATCTTTTTAACCTATTTTGAAGCAAGTTGATTATATGAACTATGTCACCAACCAAGCAAAAGCCGTAATATTTGTGCTTCTGTTGACAAGAGGGACATGTTTAACAACAAGAATATGTAATTCTAGTCACTTTGACATTTTTTTTGAACTAAAAAGAACAGCTGATATCTTATTATTATTTTAATTATATTACTGACAGCCAAATCTTTTAACACTATTGTCATTCAAGAATCAGGATTGTTATATTTATCTTCATATTAGAAAGGAACTTCAATTGAGAAATGTAATTGTGGATCTGACCTTTCTTTTTAATGTTTTTGTATTTACATTTGTAGGCGAATGATGTGGTGTTTTGTGGAAGAATTCTCATGTTTTTGGCACATTTTTTTCCATTGTCTGAACGCTCAGGTACTTGTAGTCAACCCTGATTTTCTCGTTTATTTTGATTGCTTTTTTACTTTTTCTGCCCTATTCATGTTAGTTTGCTGATTTCATTTAATTCTTGGAAGTTTGCTGATTTCATTTAATTCTTGCAGCTGTGAATATAAAAGGAGTTTTCAACACATCAAATGAAACAAAATATGAGAAAGACCCTCCTGATGGTACATCCGTGCTAAACAGTGTCAATCTATTCCTGGTTTGTATTTACTGTGTACAGGGTTCTTCCTTGTGCTTATACACTGATCAGTTTCCTTGTTTTTTCAGGCCTTTCTATTGATTTCAACTTTTATAAGACTTTTTGGAGTTTACAGGTGAACTTTCTCTTTTGGAAGCATGATTATTTAGTTAAAGAAAAGTCATTTCTCCCACGTATCTTGCTGCCATGCTATTGAGAAGAGTCTTTGTACCTAGTGCATATAAAATAATGCCAGAACTACTCTTTTGTGATAACAAATCATGAACTTAAAGTACAAGTAGCTAATTAATAATATCTTGCGACTGAAAATTATGGAAGTCTGGTGGGCGGATGGTGCTCTAAAGCTGTTACTGGGCCTTATGGGACGAGTCTATGGAAGCATATTAGGAGGGGATGAGGTGCCTTCTCTAGTTTTGTTACTATTGTGGTGGGTGATGGCTTTCAGACCTGGTTTTGGCACGACACTTGGTGTGGGGATCGTCCTCTAAAAAGAAATCCTTTTGGAGCTTTTTTGCATTGCAAGGAATAGGGATGCTTTGGTGGCTGATCACATGTTTACTCACAATGACGAGGTGCATTGGGATGTGGCTTTAGCAAATTGGTGCATGATTGGGAGGTGGATACTGCATCTTCCTTTCTCAATGCTCTATATTCTGTTAGGAGTCAGCGAGATGAAGATAAATGTTGTTGGGTTCCTTCCAAAAGACAATCTTTTGAGGTTAGAACTTCTTTCAAAGCTCTCCTCTCCAATGTTGACTATTCTTTCCCTTGGAAGAGCCTCCAGAGGTCCAAGGCTACTTTGAGGGTAGCTTTCTTTACGTGGACAACATCTTTAGAAAAATTCTTACGATGGATAATCTCTGGGAGCTGCACATCATAGTGATAGATTGGTGTTGTATGTTCAAAAAGAGTGGGGGAAACTTCTGATCACCTCCTTTTTCACTATGATATTGCGAGACTTGTGGAATTTGACCTTTAGGATGTTTGGAGTAAAGTGGGTTAGATTGGTGTTTGGAGTTGGTGAAGTTGAGATGTAAATTGATAGAAGCAGTCTTATTTGGTCATGTTGTGCGTAAAGTGGACATAATTTAAAAGTGCTAAATACTTGGTTGTTCACAGGACATTGATACTTTCTCCCTGGGGGTTTCTTCTTGGACTGCAGAGTTTTTGGGGCTTTGTGAGCAGAAGAATAAGGAAATAAAGTTTGTACTTAGGTGATTCTATAAGTATAATTGAATTTGCATAAGATGCCCGAAGGATAAGGAAAGAAACCTATGTGGTTACATGCATAATAGAATGTGGAGGATTTTGTAATTCTTTGTTTTTTCCTTGCAAAATTGTTCGAGTGGTGGGGGAGAGGTGTTTGTGTGCACTTTTTTTCGTGTAAGTGAATCTTAATGTGCATTTGGTAGTAGCTTCTAGAAATTTTCTATTGATGATGAATATTACTTGCAAAAAAAATGGAAAAGGAAATTCTGCATTCATGATGAAACTTTGTGAACATATATTGTAAGATTTCAATCTGGGGTTTGGCTGTCAATCTGCAAGATTGGAAAGGCTTACTAGACATATATGGATGAATATATGTTTTGAACTTATTCTATTGGGGGAAACAGAAGCTGGTTAGATTAGTGGTAACAATTTTTGTTGAGACGATTGATTAGGAGTAACATCCTTTGC
Source organism: Corylus avellana (assembly GCF_965113065.1). Taxonomy (NCBI): domain Eukaryota; kingdom Viridiplantae; phylum Streptophyta; class Magnoliopsida; order Fagales; family Betulaceae; genus Corylus; species Corylus avellana. Next base: position 7,286,812 of record NC_142491.1, read on the forward strand.
CAATTACAATTTCTTAGTAAGATTGACTTAACACAAGGTACAGTTAGGTTAAATGTAAGTTCAACTTGAGTAACTGAGGCTAGTAGACCTGCCTCTATTGAAATGGCAATGTAAATCTTTAGATCTTCAAAATCATTCTCCTTTCCTATTTCTTTGTTTCTGTTACTGCTTGGCTTGAAAGAAAGAGAAGGAGATAGGGGATTGTTCAACCATTGCATATTCCCACTTAATACACTCTATGATGGATGAACTAACTTTGTAAAACAAATGTCTGACCCATGCATGCAATGCTCTTGAATTCAGTGAATGTTCAATATTATTTCCAGCTCTGGATTGATTTCCATATGTAACTGAATTGAAAACTCAAAACATTCCACGAATTTCCCAAACTATTGGTGCTGTTCAACTTGATTGTGATGAGCTGAGCTTTTTTGTAGTTTGTGAATAATTATAAAGTAAAATAATGTTGGGCACCTTTTGCTCCATCAGTTTTATGATGACTTCCAGCTGCACATTATATTCATGGATCCATATGTCAGAGCTGTGAATCTGCTTGTATGATTTCCACTAACCAAAATAATCTGTGTTGCATGGAGGTTCATAGCCTTAATTGAAAATTGTTTCAGTTGGACAGCTTAGGTAGATGATATATGTGATGTTTTCATATATAAGCTGAATTTGCTGATGATTGTCTGCATGGGTTTTCAGGAATACTTTTGCAACCCTGCTTCTCTAACTCCTACTACTGCTAAATGGCAGAAATTTACATCCAGCTTAATGGTAAACCTTTCATCTGTCGATAGGTTATCTGATATACTTCGTCTTGGTTTTTTTTTTTTTTTTGGTTTTTCCTATTTCACTAGTTACCTCAATTTTTTCCCTGGATTTTGAAATGTATAGATTGTCTTGAATACCTTTGAAGCTCAACCATTAAGTGATGAAGAAGGGGATGCTAATAACTTGGAGGAAGAGGCATCAAATTTCAGCATAAAATATCTTACAAGCAGTAAACTGATGGGTTTAGAGGTAAGCAGTGACTAGAAATAATGATTCATGTAAGAATTGAAGAATAGCTTGAATCTTGATTTAAAAGGCATATATTCATTTAAATATTTTTTGGGCCACAGTTGAAGGATCCAAGTTTTCGACGCCATGTTCTTGTGCAGTGCCTCATATTGTTTGATTATCTGAGGGTAATGATAATCTGAAGGTTTTAATTTAAATTCTTATGTGTGTGCTTCTGTATTTTGGTATCGATGTAATATATAATTTAGCAGCTCCTATTTTCTTGTAGGCCCCAGGGAAGAACGAGAAAGATTTGCCATCTGAAAGCATGGTCAGTGCTTTTTCATATCTTTGTCTACTTCTTATCAAATTCATTAGTAAACAATGGAATCTTCGTACTAATGGGTGATAAGTTTTTTTTTTTGATAAGTAAATTGTATATAACAAAAAAAAGCGCAATGCACCTCTAAGTACACAAGAGAGTATACATAGGTAGCCCAAAAAAACCCAAAAAACAGACCCCAAAGAAACCCGACCCAACTATAACCACCACCAAACGAAAAAACCAAAGCAAGAACCCAAAAAACCCAAACACAGAAGCCCACAAACCCACCACCAGCCCTAAAAAAATACCAGAACCCTAATGCACCTCTGGAGGAAAGGAGAATGCATTTTTGGTTCCAACACAACCCCGACGGCGATAGTACCGCTTCGGAGAAAGTCTCTCTCTAACCTCATAGTTGATGGAGCATTCTAAATTCTTGATTTCCCGCTTCCCTTTTGCCTTAGAGGTAAAGGGCTCCCGCTCCTCTTCAATATTCGAAAAGAGATTCAAAAGACTCTTCTCATCACCTCCTTCACCATTAGACAGTCCCACACTGGAGGCGAAATTCACCGCATCTATAACCTCCTCCGAATAGTTCCCCACCCCCTTCTCGGAGGGTTCCGCTACAACGTCGGCAAACAGCTCCTTGTTTTTCTGCAACTGCTTGGCAAGATTCTCCTTCACCCTCCGGGCATACCCTATTTGAGATTTGGAAACAGAGGAATAAATCGGAGCACCACTCTCCAACATTCGAGGAAAAGGTTCGCTTAATCTCGAACCCAGCTCAGCCGCATGCTTTCCCGAAGTAGAACAAGTCAGTGAATCTTCGACTACAACCTTAGAGCCCTTTACCGACGATGAAGCCTCCTTCATCCCAGGCAGAGAGGAAGAGGAAACATTTCTAGACCTTAAAAACCCCCGACGTAGCAACCCTTTCGCCGGAGCAGTCTTAACGGGTTCAAACTCCTTCGCCGGAACAGCACCAGCTCCCACCGGAGGAGCAGAGACCACCACCGGAGACAAAGGAGAGACATGGGTACTCACCGGAGTCAACAACCAGTTCTGGGTATTCTCCGGCAACAGAGCAGCCTTCGTCGGAAAAACAGGGACCGTCGCCGTTCCAAGAGACACAGACCCCGCCGCACAAACCAGTTGAGACTCCGGATGCGCCTCCGCCAACGACAGCCCCACCAACGCAAGCTCGGAATCATCGCTAGAAACCCCGGCGATACCACCGGCGACCGGCGCAAATACCTCAGATACGCACGCCTCCCTATGATCGGCCGGAACATCCATCTCTCCCGGCGAGGCAGAACCACATTGTTGCGATTTGGGCAAATACTTAACACGATGCTTCAAACCCCTGCGCCAAGCTGTCTTGAAATACCAAGCGTGTTTGGGCTTAAGGAAAGACCCAAACTCGCGAACACCCAACCCAACTAAAAGTCCTTTAACTAACCCAGCTAGGACCCGGCCCAAAACAGAACATAAAAGACCTAGTAACGTCTTATTCTTCTTCTTCTTCTTCATATGATCCGCCGTCGGGGTAAAACATGTAGCCAGATTAGCAGGATCTGGCGACTCCAACTCCAACCAGTCCACCATCACCCGCGACTCATACTCACCGTACCCGGGCTCGAAAGAGTCCTTCACTGGGAAGAGATCAATGAGTTGCGAAGATCTAACCCTCCTCCCAACGGAAGGCTCCTCAGAACCAGCTGCCAGTCGAAGAACCTTTGCAAAGGAGTCCCCAGGGTGACATCTAGAGATGGATTCTCCCAAACCAAGCTTGAGCTGCGTCCCCGGAACATGGTGCGTAGAGGCTGTTGGACCCAACAACCTCCGCAATTCATTTGCAAACCGACGCCATCCCCTCCCTCCTCGGCCCGCAGGTAGCCAAATGATTCCTTTACGACCTCCCTCAGCAAAGACGGCCACCTCCAGGAAACTACCTGCCTTATTAACACCCCCATGCACCATCAAAGCCTTGTTGCCCTCATGGTATGACTTGGCGATATCAACCTTCAACAGAGATTGACTCTTCTCCTCGACCATATCCACCAACCATGAAGCACAAGGTTGGCTCACGAAAATTACCCCTACGAACCCTTTTCTCTTTTCCTCCAATCGAAGATCAGGACACCCTTCCTTCGCTGACAGGCAAAAGGATTTTGCTTCTATGGACAAGCGCTGTTCCATAGCGGCTGACCAGAGCCTAGCGCACAGCGCCTAAACAGCGCCGCCGCTAGGTCAGAAAACTATCTTGCTAACCTAAAAAATGTAGAGGGAGAGAATAATAAGGAGACCAAACAACGGAATAGCTATAATGGGTCTCACAAAAATTCAATGATAGATTCACTCATTCGCTATATGGGGATGGTTGAAAAATGGGTGATAAGTTCTACTGTTTTTGTACATCAACGTCCTGATTTGTGTAGTACTTCAGCATGTATACTTCAGAATTGTATATTACTGAAGACATGTTGAGATGTGTAAATATGTATTTATAATACTTTAATTTTTTTAATGATGTTCTCTTGTTGATTCCAGAAAGAGGAAATAAAATCATGCGAGGAGCGTGTGAAAAAACTACTTGAAATGACTCCACCTAAAGGGAAGGATTTTCTTCGTAAAATTGAGCATATATTAGAACGTGAGAAGAATTGGGTGAGTGTGCTTTTTAATCTGTGTGTGTCTTTCTTTTAAAATATTCTATGGAAATCACAATGGTTGCTGTCTAGCTTAATTTGTGTCAAATCTCTTTGCACTTAGGTGTGGTGGAAACGCGATGGTTGCCCACCATTTGAAAAGCAACCATTAGAGAAGAAAACAGTACAAGATGGAACTAAAAAACGGTATGTGAGTGATTGTCTCTGGTTCTTTATTGCTTTATTTTTTCAATGATAATAGATGCTGTTAGAATTTGATTTTTTTATAAGAGAAATACTTAGAAGGATAGAGAGGAACATCAATAATTTCTTTTTAATCCATGGTTCCTTACCCCAATAGTCAGTATGAGTCTATGAGACAGCAGGAGGTTTTGTGGAGGGTCCTTCACATCGGTAGTGGAATCAATCAGCTGAAAACACTGATATCTCAACTTTTTCGAATATTGTTTTCATGCTTTTTACTTTGTTGATTGCTAAATTTTAAATTAATTCTGAATTTTAAATCCACAGGTAATGAAGGTGTACAGGTTATCTTTAATATGAGCATGTAATTTCTATTTGTTTGATTGTTTCTGATCTATTCAAGGACCATAAGGTTGTACGTTATATTGTAGATAAATACAGCGCATAGCTCTGATAGATTTAGGAAGATTTCGAAGATTTAATTTGTTTTGGCAAGATTTGAGGTATTTGAGAATATTACAACTTTGGCAAATATCTTAGGGTATTAGGTATTTTAGGAGAGGACAATATGAATACTTAGGATGGTTAAGGAAACTTGTATTTTCTCCATCTAATATATTCTTTGGTAAACAAAGGGTCAACAGTCTGGGATTAATATTCTTTATTTTGGACTGTCAAGTAACTTCAAAAGAAAACTAAATGCAACATGGATGGGGTGCCCAAAACCTTGTCTGAGATGTTGTTATGCTGTGTCTACTGCTGCAGATTATGCCAATGCATGGATTCTCTTGTCACATGTGGGCGAAAGGATCAAAGAATTTGATTAGGAGACTTTCTAGTGTTACTTTGGGGCCTTTGAGATCTCTTAGTCAACTTTCTGTAGAGTCGAAAATTCTTTGTTGCAAATCCTTCATGGCTATTTGTGTACTTCATGAGGCGTTTAATTTACGACATAGAAGGCCATCCTTATATTTTAATATGGCAGTACAAACAGAAAAGTTAACTATATTTACTATGTTTTGAATGACCAAGGGTAAGATATTGGTCTCTATATCCATGTTGTTCAAGCAGAATATTGGAAATATATTAGTAAATTGGATATGGATTTAGTTAATATACCAATTGAAAAACGACTTATTAAAAATCTCTTTGTTTTCTTTTTTTTTAAAAAAAAAAACTAGAAAGTCTTTTATTTCTTTTTGGGGAAGCTAAATGTATTGTTGTGATGATGACTTCCAAGGTAGCAAAGAAAAAATGGAAAAGCTTGTTAATTGTCCACAAGTTCTGTACTGTTGATTATTCTTAAACAACAGAATTGACATCTTGTCTATATACTTTGTTAGAATTTCTCTTCTTTTTATTTTTTATGGAGTGATTATTAAAGAAGCTTTTCGGGGGGTTTTGTTGTGGGAGTAGAAGTTGCCATTTCTTGTCCAACTAGTATTCTGGTTTGGCACCGTGTAGAAGGCTTTGGCTGTGGGCTTTAGTTATTAACTTATTGTTATCTCCACCAATGTGAGTGTTGATTTGGCTCTTGAGAGAATGGTTTCTTAGGGTTTTCTGTCCACTTATATTATTGTTTAGTACAAACCAATCCAACCATTATGTTTTTGCTGCATGCCATTATTTTGTTCTTGTACCTCATGCTTAAATTCAAAATTAAGAAATTCCTAACTTTTCTGTGGCCTTTATTTTGTTCTTAGTCATTCAAATGTTGTAATTTATATTTTAAATGGTGGATATGTTTAACGGTCAATCTAGATTTACTTATAAATTGAGTACTTGTAATGATGCAGTAGACCAAGGTGGAGACTGGGAAATAAAGAACTCTCTCAGTTGTGGAAATGGGCGGATCAGAATCCGGTTTGTATTCTTTTACTGAATAATTCTGTTAGTTTTTAGTAGGCAACAAACGAACCTTAAAAAACTCTTTGTGCAAGCATACTTCAAAACCATCCATATGTTGTGCTGTGGCAACCTACAAGTTAATCTCTAGCAATATGTTGATTGTAGTGATTTAATCATTCAGTAATCACCTTTTGTTGTCATATTTTGACAATTACCATTGGAAAGTGGTTATTACTAGGCTATACTATGGGGGACCATGATGGAGTATTTATGACATGTGCAGTGATTTCCGTGGAAGTTTTCATCACTGAACTTTTAAACATTCTTCTCTAGGCTTTTGCTTCATCCAAGTTTTGAAACTCTTTTGTGACTTTTTAGAAGGTTTCCAATTTAGGCGTTAATATCGCTTGCAATGATTAGGGTCTTTGGATACCACCATGTACTGAGGCTCTGTTTTTTTTCTTCTTTCAATAGGATTTCCTTCTCGCAAAAAGACCAAACGAAAAAAAAGTCCCAATGTTAATCTTTTTAAGTAGGGATCCTCTCTCCGATCACTCTCTCAATGACCTCTTTGGTTGTAGAGGGCCACTCTTCCTCCCAAATTAAAGGATGATATATTTTGTTTGATGTCAATGTACTTTATGTCATAGAATTAGTTAAACACTTTTGGGCTATTTTTTTTATGCTTAAGGGCTTATTAACATGTCCAGAATGCTTTGACCGATCCTCAACGTGTCCGAACTCCTGCCATCATGGAATACTGGAAACCTTTGGCTGAAGATGTAAGCACCCTTGCCTCATGAAGTTCAAATTACAGATAATTTTTGTCCCTTTCATATCACTATGTTATCATGAATGTTTCTTCTTTGTATTTGAGCCTCAATTTCATCTGTCAAGTATCAGAATTAAGTCATTTTTTCTTGGAATTTCAGATGGACGCATCAGCTGGAATAGAAGCTGAATATCACCACAAAAATAGTCGGGTAAGTTTTATTTTTTAGAAATTCACATTTAATTTAGTTTGATGTTACTCTGAAGATGGTCCTGCACTCGGACGTGTTATGTATGTTTCTACTATTAATAACAATGAATTTAATATGATCTGCTAATCAAAGTAATGAATCCTTTCAAAGACTTTGCCATTTGTTTGGATGTATGCCATGGAACATGCATTTTAAATTTTAAGTGTATTTTGTGTTGACCATCGGTCTTCAACTTAATATTTAAGTGTATTTTGTTCTGAATGGTTTATCATTTTCTTCTGCAGGTTTATTGTTGGAAGGGTCTTCGATTTTCTGCTCGTCAGGACTTGGATGGATTTTCTAGAGTATGTTCAATTTTACAATTAACACATTCTTAACTTTTATGTGGTTAAACAATCGCTTAAAAAATTATGTCGTGCAAATTTGGTTGCAGTTCACCGATCATGGTATAGAAGGGGTTGTGCCGCTAGAACTTTTGCCACCTGATGTTCGGTCCAAATACCAAGCAAAACCAAATGACAAGTCTAAGCGTGCTAAGAAGGATGACACAAAGGGTGCTGCACCACAAGTTGAGGAAAATCAGGTGTCTTTCTCAATAGTTACCTTTGCAGTATTTTGTTTTCTGCTGGGATCACTATTTCAGTAAATATTGGATCATGAAATTGATATGAATTAAGGCTTAGGCGTGCCTAGATTTTAAAGGCGAGCTGTAAGGTGAAGCATTTTGCTTGCCAAATATCGGAGTGACTTGTAAAATGCAAAAAAAAGTTTTAAGATGATTATATGAAGCATAGAGGATGGGTTTATGGGATTCTGGTTTTGAGAAAGGAAAACAGGGGGGGGGGGGGGGGGGGGGGGGTGGCGCTGGGCAGAGATAACTACATCGAATCCAAGAATAAATATAGAGATATTGATGTGGATATTGTTATCAACTCAAAAATAAAATAGATTGCAATAAAATATTTTAGATGCTCAAATTAGAAGCAAAGAATGGAAATTCTCTTTGAGCATTTTATACTGTGTATTTGTAGACTAGAGACAACTGCAGAAATTTTAGATGTTGGGAAACATAAGATGGCCAGTGATCTTCAGATTTGGTCTAGTTTGATCCTTTATGCTCATGATTCAGTGTGAAATATTCCTATAAAACTCTCTTGGATGAACCACCTTTTGCATTATTCTAGTTTTTCTTCCGAAATAATCTCTTCCTTTTTTTTGGGTGAAGATTGCTACACCTGCAAGTGAAGTTGATGGCGAAGGAATCAGAGCTGATTTTGAATCCTCAGCAGCACAAATGGATGTTGATGCCACGGCAACTGGCAATATATCCCAAGGTGGCACTCCAACACCGGATGAACATCAGAAGCAAAGCTCCGACACTGATGTTGCTCAAGAGACAGGTCAGTTAGAAGCTGATGCTGAGGTTGAAGCCGGAATGATAGATGGAGAGACTGATGCAGAAGTTGATTTAGATGCTGTTGGCTGATATGCTAGAGCTGATGGAGGTTCTTGGTTGCACATAACAAAATGCTAGTCAAGTGTTAAATCTATAATTTAGAAGCTAGTGAGTATTGTATTTTTCTGACGCCACAAAAATGGCAGGGCACATTGAGTAATCTATGCCCCCAACATTGTTTTGCATCTAATGCAAGTATTCCCAGCCTGTAGGAGCCGATTTCAGTACCAAGCGCTTCTTTTGGAATTCCGCTCCATCTCAGGGCTGAATGGCAGCCTCAATCCGAGCAGAAGTGCAATGTATCTGGAAACTTGGTATCATGCATGGGTTTTGGACAAAAGGCAACTTGAAAATATTTGATTTCAGCCCCTGTAGTGAGAGACATTCATCTTCAGGAGTTAATCATTTCAGACAATTCTTCTGACCTGCTTTACTTTATGTATCCTATACACCTATACGGTATGCCTATATGCGACGATTGGTATTGAGTGCTTGGGATCTGCAGTATTCCAAAACTACAGAACCAGCTGTTTTCACTCCAGGGAAACAAACATCCAGAGGCTAGAGCAATATCCCAGACGGTTTGGAGGATATCTGGAGAAAAGGTATACCATTATGTACTCTAATCTTTTGTAGCTTCCCTTGGGGCTTGGTGTAATGCACCATGAAATCTCTGCTAGGGCACTGCTCTAATTTGTCTTGACATGGTACCCAAATTTTGTATCGAACAGTAGGAGTAGGATCTTGTTCAGATTGACCAGCAATTAATTGCCACCTGCTTTTATCTTCCGAGTTCAAATTAAAACTTCATTTGATTTAATTGACAACTGAGTTTCTTGCCTCCAGTGAAAAAATAAATAGTTAAAATTGCCTTTCCCAATCATCCCATCTCTACTGTTTATTTTTTTACAAGAGATCTATAATGAACAAGCCAAACTACATGCTTATAGTTATAGCTCTTTGATGAGTACACGCGCCTTAAAATTTCCCGAAATGCCCATCAACGTGATCAAAACATTCCGTGGCTGTCCAAGTACACTGCTAAACTTCTGATGAACAGTCAAAGAGTTCTGAATATAGAGCAAACAAGCCTCTCACTTTCCTCTGGCAAAGTTTTCAAGTCGCCCAAATCCAATCGAGCAAGGCTCACCAAAACTGGCAAGTAATGTATGTGGACTGAATATTTGATCCAACTATTTCAAGGACGTTGGATTGAATGTCCTCATCCTGTGGTCGCTTTACATGGCCATTGACAACTGCAAAAGCGTGACACGAATGGTACAATTTTATAATATTAAACTTGAAAAAAGAGGGCCAAGCTGCAGATGACAAGTGTTCCAAGGACTCAAAAAAGGGACCTCCCGAGCAGAGAACTTCATAGAAAACATAAAACTCGAAAAAACCAAAAACAAACAAAAAGTCGAAGTCTCTCTGTTCTCTCTCCTAAAAAAAAAAAACCCATAGTTTACCTCCTCCGGGCCACATGGGAGGAGGGAGCCTTGGCTCCTTCCTCCTCCTCCTCCTTCCCCTTCCGCCCTCTTCCTCTTCCCCTTCCTATCCTTCTCGCCTCTTTTGAGGCCAAATCTGTCTCTTTGGAGGCCCTATCTGCCTTTTCGAAGGCCCTATCTTACACTTTAGTTGTTTTTTCTTCTTCCAATAATCGCATCGCTCACTCCTCCACTGTAAATCCACCGTTCATCGGCGGCTTCCAGCGACGAATCGGCTCCCTTCTTGGAAATTTTGGGTTTGATTTTTTCAAAATCAGATCTATCCTTTTCAGGATGCCATCGCCATACACGCGCCCCTCCACTGTGTTCCTGGGTGTCGCAGGCGCGTGCAGTTCACGCGCCACCCTCTCAGGTGCTGCACCTCCAGTGCTTCGCCTTATCGACCTCCGTCTCCACCTCTGGTGCACCTCCGCCGTTCGATGCATCTTGTGTCTAGTTTGGTCTGGGTTTTGTTTTTTGTTGTTTTTTGTTGTGTCTCTGTACTGATAGGCTTTGAATCGTTCTCCATCAGTGTTTTTGTTTTTGTTGTGACTATCCTTCCGGTGTGTTGCAACGGTTCTTTTGGGTGCATCATTTATGGTGCATCTGTACAAACCATCTTAATTGGTGGTCAATTTTCTTGGTCTTCGTACCAAGAAAGCATAGGCCCGCGTCATTTATTTGATGCATTGCCTCTTTTTTTCTGTTTACTCATTCTGATGGAATGAGTTTTGGGGCTTACTGTTGGATTGCCCAATCATTTGTTATTGTTAGTTGTTCTCTTGTTTTATCTATAAAAAAAAAAAAAAAAAAATAAAAAAATAAAAAACTCGAAATACCACATCAAACTCATTAAGATACACAAGAAAATAACATTCTTCAGACAAATATCATACAAAAAAGTTTTCAAAGAAACTACAATGCAGACAGATACAATGATGCATTCGGATTGATACAAGGAAATATATCAAACAAAGCTACATCTTATACCATATTGTTTGCTAGCAACTTGCAACCCGTAAAAAAGCTCTAAATATAATACACCAGCACCTAGAAAACCCACTCACCTTCCTTATCCCATATCTGCAAAGGTTTGCTTCTATAATATCAAACAAAGGCAGTGCTTCAGTATGAAAATTGTAGTATGAATTCAAATAAAGAAATAATAAAACAACATACCCAAGGCTGTATAAGATGGACAAAAATCCAGAACGGAAAGTGTTTTTGACAAAAACAAAAAATGGAATGTTGATCCAAATTTGAGCCATATATGTCAGGGGCTTAGTATTTGTATAATTTAAAAAAAAAAAAAACAAAAAAAAAAAAAAAACAAAACAAAACAAAACAAAACAAAACAAAAAGAACAAAAAAAACAAAACAAAAAACTTTGAATGTTGGATCCTACTTGCAATCAAGCATAGCCTTCACAGTTAATTAGACAAAATTGTGAAAGAAAATGCAATACAAGAATAATATCTTAATACAGAATATCAGTGAAATTTCTGTTTTATTAATTTTGATATATATATATATATATATATATATATATATATATATATATATATATATATATGGAACATAGATCCTAGGAATTAAGAAAAGGAAAACTTTATGAACACAATAAAACATAGAATACCATAAAGGAAAGTTTTCTTCTTTCTCTCCTCAATATACTTCCCGTTCAATTTGTATGTGATTGCTATTGATGGTTGGAATTTTAGTTTTTCGTGTAAAAATGTATGTGAAAATAAAATGCATTTTGGACACATTAATTTAAGAGACTGGAATATAAAAAATTCCTCCAACTCATTTGAAAGAAAACTTTGTTCAATATTCCTTTGTTTACTAAACTTATTTATGATCATTTTTTTTTAATTGAATGAGAAAATGATTACAAGGAACTGAAGGAAGGATCACTTTCATTCTTGATCCTTATAATTAAATTCTCTAACGCTATACAAAATTGAAACTTATAATTAAGTCATCAATAGGAAATCCAAATCGTACAAACTTTAGTTTGTGAGTGTCACATGTAGGCCAGTTCAATTCTCTTGCATGTCCAAATAACCAAGCTAATAGCAATATCTCCTGTCAAGATTCCTCACGCACCTGTTGAACAAAGGATGCCAAGTTAGTGAATGAAGGTCATCATTAGAAATAGGGAAAATTCACTTTACCCCTAAAGTTTTAAGGGTTTTTCAATTTGAACCCCAAAATTTAAAAATTGGCAATGTACCCCCCTAATGTCTCAAAAATTTTCAATTTAAACCTTCCGTTACTAATTTCCGTTAAATTGGACGGAAATTAAAAAAATAAAAATAAAATAAAAGCCAAAGGGTAATTACATAATTTCATAGATTTCTGTCAAATTTGACAGAAATTAATAAAGAAAGGTTTAAAATATCAAATTTTTGAAATATTAGGTGGGTACATTGCCAATTTTTAAACTTTGGGGTTCAAATTGAAAAACCTCTGAAGCTTCAGGGGGGTAAAGTAGATTTTTTCCTTAGAAATATTATAAGGATTTTCATAAAGACTATTATCCTTTTTGAAATTAAACTCTTTGTTTGCGAAATCGCAATGCCAACGTGCAATATATATATATACTCTAAAAAAGTATAAATATTCGCAAGATCTTCATGAAACACATTTTCCTTATATCTCAAGTTCAAGACTTCGTAGGTGTAGCCCCTTAGGGCCCAAGGTATAAAAAGCATGCGATTTACCCTCATCCGTGTAGGAAAACTTCTGAGAGTGCGGTGCACGGGTCCGAAAGGCCCTGACTTGTCGAAGTTTTATACTTACTTACAAAAGGGACAAAAATAAAAAGTTTCTTTTAGTCTTCATCTTTGTCTGGACCAGGAATTAGATTTCATGAATAGACTTGTGAAAAATATGAGTAAATATATATTGAAATTATAGAGGGCATATACTTATGAGAAAAACATACACAAAACAAACAAAAAGACATGGAATGTAGCCATACCTCAACATTGTAATGCAAGTGGTGTGTGTGCTACGATAACTACAAGTTCAAATTAATCAAGCTCGAACACACGTAGGGAAAAACCTGTAACGCTAGGTTATCCGCATCAATATAATCCAAATTCAAAATCTCATCGCCATGATCAATTTTATCTCCACCAACTCTATTCCTATGAACTTGAAGAACATCTTTCTTTGAATGACTTAACAGATCAGACAACACCAACTTTCCCTCTACATTCTAGATAAAATAACTCACGATTTCCCCAAAACCTCAACGGCCTTTCCGGAAAGTCTGATGAGAGTGGAATATCAATGAGTTTAGTCCAGGAATCCTTGACACCAAATTCAAACAAAACTCATATACCCAAAGATTGAGAGGTTCTTTCCCAGAGTCTATACACAGGAGAACCAGTGATTACCTTTCCTTTGGAAAACCCATTATAGCAACGAACCCATTGAAGATTGTGAAATTGACAGGGTAGAAATCATTATAATGGAAACCGTCAGAAAGTGGAGTGGTACGAAACACCTCTTCGTTGAAGTCGAAAGCAACAATTTTTTTTGAAAACTGGAATTTGTTCGTCATGTAAAAATGGGGATAATGTTTCTACCATGAAGCTACCATATGCATGCAAGCTCTTACTCCAGGTATGACTTGAAATTTTATTGATTAGTTATAGCTGATATATGATTCTATTGAAGAATGTGTTTCATTAAGTTCTAGTGGTTGGTTAAGTGTGAATTAGATATTAGTAGTTTGCACTTATATTCTTGGTTGATGTCTTATGTAAGAGTTGGTTGAGATCTCACATTTCTTTTTGGATTTGTTAGAGATCTCAACTGGCAATAATTGAGAACATCCTTCAACGAATAACTGTGGGATAGAAATGAGTAGTGACTTTTTTGGTTGATTCAGATTAGTTTATTACTCTTTTACTGATTGTTTTTTCCTTCAACGAATAACTGTGTGATAGAAATGCGTTTATTTGGTTGTAGTTCCACATAATATGGCCTAGTAATATTTTTTATGTATCACATTTTTTCTCTTAATTACATAAAGCATGCCTCGTCGATTTAGCTTGTAAATTTGTATTTTAGTTATCCATTTCTATGGTAACCAATACTTTCATAAGGACCAAGTCCTAGATAAAATCCACGCTCGAGACAGTGAGCCTGTGTCATGCTAACAAGACAACCAATAGAAGGGAGAGCTCGAAATGGAGATTCTTAATTTCTCATTCTTGGACATATATCAGAATTAAATTTACCTTATGGAGTTCTAATTTTCTGCTAACTATTCATTTCACAGGACTATGGGTAGGAGAAATGGAACATGATTGTTTGATTGCTTATGGTGCTAGCATGTTAATTTTTAAGCGCCTGATGATCTCTAGTGATCTTTTTGAGGCTCAGGTATGAGCTCACGCTTATGCTACTCCATGGTAAATGTTTGCTGAGTGTGTACCACTTTTTTTTTTTTTTTTTTTCTTTTCACGCTACTCCTTGCTTTTGGTGGGAGTTAGTGATGATCCAAATTTGAAACATATACGTCCGAGGCTTAATATTTGTAGAACCAAATTTAATTTTTGCTAAAAAAAAATTCTTTGAATGTTGGATCCTACTTGCAATCAAGCATAATCTTCACTGTTAATTACACATAATTGTGAAAGAAAATGCCATACAAGAATAAGATCTTAATACAGAATATTAGTAAAATTTATGCTCAATTGACACATTCATATCGATCATAGATCCTAGGAATTAAGAAAAAGGACAATTTTATGAACACAATAACAAAAAATGTAGAATAACATAAAGGAAAGTTTTCTTTTCTCTCCTTAGTATGCCTCCTGAGCTTTTTTTAGCATCTACAAAACCTACCTGCAGCTTCCCATTGAGAATATATGTTTGAAATCTTCTTATTGCTCTTAGAACTTCTAGGGAATACCAAGAATTCGACACTTGTATGCTTGTGGATCGCCAGCAGCACTTGAGAGTGCTACTGTGTGGAAGATGGTGCCTTCATGCCTGTTGTTGTTGTCCTTTAACATTTTTTTTGTTATGCTAGCCCTACATATTGTTTGTCTTCTATAGAATTAAGGATAATTCATCTCATGCCAGTACTTCGATTCTTGAGATTTTATGTGTTTAATATTTTATTCTTTTTGCATTTTGATATAGCTAATCAAATTTTCTTTTTGGTATAGGTTTGCAGACAATGCGGTTTGTTAGGATATTATAACCATAAGCTGAAAACTGGAATTTGTTCGTCATGTAAAAATGGGGATAATATTTCTACTATGAGGTAATATGCATGCAAGCTCTTACTACCGGTATGACTTGAAATTTTATTGATTAGTTATAGCTAATATATGATTCTATTGAAGAATGTGTTTCATTAAGTCCTAGTGGTTGGTTAAGTGTGCATTAGATGTTAGTAGTTTGCACTGATATTCTTAGTTGATGTCTTAAGTAAGAGTTGGTTGAGATCTCACATTTCTTTTTGAATTTGTTTGAGATCTCAACTGGCAATAATTGAGAATAGCTATTTGTGGTAATTCAAATGTGCATATAGAGCCTTGTGTGCGCTCAATCATATTGCTTCTGTGTGGTCGGTGGAAATAATTTGGAGCATTAACATGAGAATTAATACTGTTTTTGAAGGCACTCATTTCATGTCGTTTTTCATCACAATGCACTTCATGTGAATAACACCTACAAGTGAAATTGATGTCAAAGGAATTAGAGCTGATTTTGAATCCTCAGCAGCACAAATGGATGTTGATGCCACGGCAACTGGCAACACCAGATGAACATCAAAAGCAAAGCTCCGACACCGATGTTGCTCAAGAGGCAGGTCAGTTAGAAGTTGATGCTGAGGTTGAGGCAAGAGTTATAGACGGAAAGACTGATGCAGAAGTTGATTTATAGCTGATGGAGGTTCTTGGTTGCACATAAGAAAATGCTAGTCAAGTGTTAAATGTCTAATTTAGAAGCTAGTGAGTATTGTATTTTTCTGACACTACAAAAATGGCTGGGCACATTGAGTAATCTATGCCCCTAACATTGTTTTGCATCTAATGCAAGTATTCCCAGCCAGGAGACGATTTTAGTACCAAGCGGTTCTTTTGGAATTCCGCTCAGTCTCAGGGCTAAATGGCAGCCTCAATCCGAGCGCAATGTATCTGGAAACTTGGTATCATGCATGGGTTTTGGACAAAAAGCAACTTGAAAATATTTGATTTCAGCCCCTGTAGTGAGAGACATTCATCTTCAGGAGTTAAATCATTTCAGACAAGCCTCTCACTTTCTTCTGGCAAAATTTTCAAGTAGCTCAATCGAGCAAAGCTCACCAAAACTGGCTTGAGCTTTGACTTGATGTTTTACGCTATATGAAACTAGGATTGCAATTTCACACGTCAAACGAGCGTTTTCAAACATAGTAGCTAAAAATGTCACTTGTGAGAGTGCGTATCAAAAAATGACTATAAAAAAAATGACGGTTGAAATTCAAGCTGCAGCAAAGGAGCGCATTTCAATTTGTATAATTTTAAGTTAAATCCACGATTTTAACTACAATTTCAAAAATCATATCTTAATTAACCATAATCATTCGGTTGGATACACATATCAAAATGCCACTAGGACATTAACAAAGATCAAAAGAGTTTCAACAGCATAACGAAATCACGTCTGGTCGTGCTAAATCCCAAGCTCCAATGGAGCACATACCCTGGTGGTTCAGTCCCAGGATCTTTTGTTACATTGTATGTATAAGACTACAAAGAAGATAAAAGATAGAACAGTTAAATTGGCAGAGAGGATGGTAGAAAAATATAGATCTCAAAACCCTACTCTGTCAGATATAATGGCTGTGGAGCCCTTTCATGAAATTTGTCATGCTTTCTGCAATAAAAACATCAATTTATACAAGCAATGAGAAAACGGAAAATGTAAGAATCCAAAATTAGTGAGAGCACATAATTGATTCAATCTTACCTGCTGCATTGGAAGGTACAATTTAAACTCCGGTGGAAGCTCCTCCTCTGAGTACAGGCGGTCAGAGAAATATATCCTCCTCAGACGGCAGTTCGCATGAACCTGAACGCGCAATGTCTCAACATAGTTGGTCCCATAAGCTCTCCTGGTAAGATCAGCTAGATTTAGTTGAATTTGATTCCAGCCCTCATCCATCCTCAGTGGCATGGTGCAGATATATGGTTTCACTCGAGTGACAGCCTACAAAAATAAAAGAAAAAATAGTCAGTTTCAACACCTACCTTGTAGAATTCTAGTGTCACATATACTTACTTTATTACAGAGGAAAACTCTGCATCACAAAGCCACAGTGTTGCAATTAGCAATCACTGTCAAATTATTTAACACTACATTGAAAAAAATCTGCACATCCTCTTTATCAATAATGTCTAAGCTTCCTATATGATAGGTGTCGGACACTGATATGGAGGACATTTTGTCATTGGATCACAGGTGACATAACTTCAGAACACCATCCAAAATAATCTTATTAAAATTCTTTCTGCACTATGTGGGCGAATGCACTAATCCCAGTAGGAAATCTCCAACTAAAAGAAAAACAAAAATGGTTTAGCTACATGATAATCCACACATCAATCTTATCATTCCTCACTCAACTGTCTAATGACAAATCTAACATGCATAGCCTGTCCAACGGTCCAACCTCAAGCTAAAGCTTGACATTTCAGGTATCACCAAATAAATTTAAAAACCGAGTGTAACAGAGAATTATGTAGTTTAGAGAAGATAAGAGAACCATAGAACTTAGAGATGAAGAAACAAAATATTACATTGCCAATTCCATGACCCTCTCAAATAATCCACAGGCCTCCGGGTTTAAACTAAAGTATCTTATATGAATTGAAGTCGAACTTTTACAAAAGTTCTCAACACGACCAGCAAAATCAATTCATAGTGGGAAAAAAACCACATTTTCTACATCTAGATCTCAGATTACTGATCACTTGTCTTCTTTAGTATACTATTCAGCCAACAAAACATTTACTGGTAATAGTTCTCAAGCTATTTCTTAAGAACTATCAAAAATGAAAGTGGTCACTCTTACCAGAATATTCTCCAAAAAGACATTCATACAAGTACACACAAAGAAAGAAAAGGGGAAGGGTTGGGCTATTTCAAGAATCGTTTGAACAGAAAAAACATGGGCAAACTTACACACTTGAAAATTAGAAGCTCGGAAACGCCGCCTGACATTCTTATCGTCCAGGACTTGAATCTCAAATGTAAAATATTTCTTTAGATTCTTCACAATCACGACCAAAAATGGTAGTTTTATACCAAGTGTTGCAGATGGGTCAGCCGGGCAAGTAATGTATGTGGACTGAATATTTGATCCAACTATTTCAAGGACGTTGGATTGTATGTCTTCATCCTGTGGTCGCTTTACATGGCCATTGACAACTGCAAAAAGTGTGACACGAATGGTACAATTTTATAATATTAAACTTGAAAAAGAGGGCCAAGCTGCAGATGACAAGTGTTCCAAGGACTCAAAAAAAGGACCTCCCAAACAGAGAACTTCATAGAAAACATAAAACTCGAATACCACATCAAACTCATTAAGATACACAAGAAATTTTCAAGGAAACAATAATGCAGACCAATCTCCAAACAGATACAATGATGTATTCGGATTGATACAAGGAAATTTATCAAGCAAAGCTACATCTTTTTTGAATAAAAGACCAACATATCATAGATCAAACCAAATGTTTCTCAAACAATACAAGGTCATGGATGCAGCTGGGATAACCATCCAACCACAACTGATCTGAATCTAATGAAAAAGCATGCTTAGCTAGACAATGAGCAGCATTGTTTGCACTACGATTTACATGAAGCAAAGCTACATCTTATACCATACTGTTTGCTAGCAACTTGCAACCCGTAAAAAAGCTCTAAATATAATACACCAGCACCTAGAAAACCCACTCACCTTCCTTATCCCATATCTGCAAAGGTTTGCTCCTATAATATCAAACAAAGGCAGTGCTTCAGTATGAAAATTGTAGTGTGAATTCAAATAAATAAATAATAAAACAACATACCCAAGGCTGTATAAGATGGACAAAAATCCAGACTGGAAAGTGTTCTTGAACATTTTCAGCCCTCTTAAACTTGAGCTGCATGAAATCAGAACCAAATAAAACTTCATATACACATCACAAATACTAATTTAAGAATTTCATTGAATGAAATACAGCACATATTTTCTTCTGCGATGTTGCTCAATAAAAAACTGAGCTATAAAATAATGACAGAATGGGTTCAATTACACAAACGTGTAAAAATTCCAAAGTTTGCAGGGAATGAGAAGAAATAAAACGTAAACAAAACAAAAATAAAAAAATAAAAATCCAGCGACCCAGAAGTTCCTAACAAATGTCTTAACAAAATAAAATCATCCAAACTTACTCAGCACCCAAAAAAAAAAAAAGTGAGTGAATTGTTGTTGTTCCAATTGGATTACATTAAATACCATAATTTCAAAACTGAAGGCGAAAATTTTGAGCTTTTGAAAAGATAGTTGAAAGTTGTAGAAAAATTTATTTTAGAGAGAGACAGAACTTGTTTACTCAGACCCAAGTTTTCATCAATCCATCAAAGGAAACCCTAGTTGCTATATGCAAACAGTTGATATGCAAGGCATAAGATAAGATGCAAAAAAGCGAAAGAAGAAAAAGAAATAAAAAATAATGATAATATAGCTGTTAAGTGGGATCTCATACCAGCTAGTTTGTTTCTCGGTAAAAGATTTCCCGGAAAAAGGGTGTCGCGGGAAAAAGAAAAAGGGCAGTTGGGGTTCTGCTTGTGGCGGACTTCGCCGGAGTCTCAGAAAGAAACAGGATTTGAAAGGGCATCTGCGCTTTAACTTTTCTTGGGTCATCATGGGTTGGGCTTCCCTGGCTTTTGGGCCCAGTGAAATTAATGAGCGGTTAATTTTGGTAAGGATTAGATTCCCTATAATTCTCAACTCAACAATGATGGGCTTGGAAAATTGCCTGAGCAACCTACTTGGACTGTTGACCTCCTATTTGGGCAAGAGACTCTCTCTCTCATAGTCCTTACCCAACCCAATGATCAGAGTCGGGCGGGTAATAAAAGGATTCTCCAATTGTAAGAGATCCTGATCCGTTTGATAATCTGATTCATTGCAGTATCTTTCCTAATGATTTGAAAAGTGTTTTGATATATATATATATATATATATATATATATATTAAAATCAGTATAATCCTCCAAAGAGAGCAAGAGTTTGATAATCCTCATCTAATATCAGTATATTTGGTACATGAACAATGTTAGAAGTTGTGTTCTCCTAAATGTAATGTAAGAGACTGAAAGAGACTCTCGGGTGGCACAACTACCCTTATACTATTAGGAGTGATTGTAGAAACCTCTCGATGCTCAATAGGCGGCCACAACCACTCTCGTGTTACTCGGTGGAGGTGGTTGGCCACCCCTAAAATAATTTTTTTTTTAATATTAAAATAAAATAAAAGTGTCAGGTAAATCATTTGATTCATTTTATAAGAGAATACCTTTTTTTCAAAAAAAAAAAAAAAAAAAGAAGAATTGTCATTCGTTATGCCTAAAAACAATAAACAAATCAAACAAGAAGAAATAACTATTAAAAAAAAAAAAACTATTTGTATTTCTGTCTGCTAATTTGCTAAACGTGGCGTCTATGTTATTGGAATACGAATAGTAAAATGCGTATGTGGCATACATCCATCTAATGTGATGTGGGTCCACATGTGTTACAAATCTTGTGGCTATCTTCTTCTAGTACTCTGTACAGCTGTACTTGTCTGGTGACTCCTCTTATCTTTAAAACTCATATTAGCCAAGTACCACCTTTTTGTCTCTCCCCACTGTTTGCCCTTCTCATCTGCCCGGCTAACTTCGCCGTCCTACACTCCCAAATTTCACCCACGTGTCTACCAGGGGTTTACGTGTATGGAGCCGATAATCGACACGTAAATGCAGTAGAAAGCTCTAGGTGTCACCTCGAAATGACCAAAATAACCGCGTGGCTTGCACAGGTGGTGGACCAATTAAATGTAAATCCAGGGTATTTTAGGGCATAAAAGTTATACGATGCAAGCCGACATGGTCTCGGCACAATATGCCAAAATCCAAATGATCCTGATTTCAATCAAGTGGGACCCGATACTGCCACGTGGGCCAATGATAGTACAGTTTTAGATGGGGGGTTCTCAGCCACTACTCTCATCCTTACTCCTCAGCCACAAACCACATCTACTAGTCTCTCTCTCTTCATTTGACTCATTTCTGTATTAAAAATATAAACTTGGCCTCCAAAATTCAGCCGCCTCTGTTTTTATTTTTTCAGCTGAAAGCACTGTTAAGCTCGTACACCAAGAAAAACCCATCACAGATTCACTCATTTCTCTCAGTTATCTTCATCTGGGTTGTGTTCTTTCTCTGAATCAGGAACTGGGCGTTACCCAATTTCTCAAAACAAGCTTCAAAAGGTGTGTGCTGTTCATCAACTTCTTTGTAGGTTGCTGTAATATTTATGTTCATGTGCATGATTGTATATATGATTCTTGTTACCTTGTACCATGATACTGTTTTTGGCAGAATTTTGATCCTTTTCAGAGTCTGATTTTGTTGGAATTCTTCCTCTTAAATTATTTGATGATGCAGTGCTTGCTGTGCTATAATTTTTGTTAGTTAAACTAAGGTCTGTTTGATAGCTGAGAAAGGGTAGGGAAAGAGAAGAAATTAAGCTTCCAGATTTAGAATTACCATCTGATAATAGATTATTTTTTATCCTTCACTCAACTGACCGGAATACAAATGCTTGGCCTAGGAGAGGTAAGCTATTCAATTTGTGGTTTGGAAAATAATGGAACTCAAAGCATAAAATATAGTATTTTTCTTCTTGATTTCCTTGAATATTAAGATTTCTTACCGATGGCTACTTCATGTAGCTCTTCTTTTTCTATCTGGTTCTAGAAATAGGTTTAAACTCCGTTCTTTAGGCTCATTTTCTAGGGTTCTCCTCGTTAGTAGTTGTTTAAGTGTTGCCTGATTTTAGTTGGGTTACCAATTGAGAGTCTGCTTGAGCACCTTTAATACATGGTTTCTTAAGTTTTGTATATTTTGTTCCTATTCAAGAACAAAAAATCGTTTTCTTTTCTGTAATGGCAACTAATTGAGAATATGATACATTTCTGATTGCTATGGCTATTTAATCTTATGCTAAACAAATTTAAAAATCATGTGTTAAAGGTATCACAAAACAAATTTAAAAACCGAGTGTAACAGAGAATTATGTAGTTTAGAGATGATAAGAGGACCATAGAACTTCGAGATGAAGAGATTGTAGCCACCCTTGCACTACCATGATACTGTTTTTGGCAGAATTTTGATCCTTTTCAGAGTCTGATTTTGTTGGAATTCTTTTTCTTAATTTATTTGATGATGCAGTGCTATAATTTTTTTTTAGTTAAACTAAGGTTTGTTTGATAGCTGAGAAAGGGTAGGGAAAGAGAAGAAATCAAGCTTCCATATTTAGAATTACCATCTGATAATAGATTATTTTTTAGCACCCTTAATACATGGTTTCTCAAGTATTGTATTTTCTGTTCTTATGCATGAACAAAAAATCGTTTTCTTTTCTGTAATGGCAACTAATTGGGAATATTTGAGAATATGATACATTTCTGATTGCTATGGCTATTTAATCTTATGCTCCTTTCCCATTTTTCTTATTATTATTTTTTAAATCTCAGATCATATCTCATGGATTGGTATTTTGGGAGTGGAATCGATGAGCTTGTGGTCCCCAAATATCAAGAATTATCGGATAGGCTTCCATCACCAGATAGCTGGTCAAAATGGGGGATAAGTGAATCCGACGGTTTCAGGTCATCTAACAAATGCTTTTTCATGGATGCAAATTTGGCTCAACAACAACTCAACCATAATGGTAAACGCATGCATAATGAAGTTGAGTATGATGCTTTCCATGATAAAGAGCATTCCTGTGGTTCGAGCGTATGTGAGGGATTGTCAGAGGAGTCTTTTCACCAGAGAGCAGTTTCCCGTGATCGGCCAGACTGCCAGCTCAATGACTTAGCAGGATTTGAACATCTGAATGACATTTTCTTGTACAAGCGTAACTTCTGGGATTACCTTGATTTATTTCATTTAGAAATTGATGTAATTTCTCACCTGATTTAACTTGACACAATATTCAATGGCATTTTAGGAAGCTCAATGGCAATTGATTGTGCTTATTTCTTATACTGCACAGATCAATTAGAATTTGGACCATTTCAAACCATGACATCATCAATATGATCATTTATATTTGAAAAACTGGAATTCCTACCATCGGTTGTGGCAAGGGCTCCAGTGCTCTTTAATGGTCTGACTTTGAAAGATACATTTATATGTCACGTACATACCATTTGCCATGCAATAGAGCCATTCAATGTCCATGAGATGTCCAAAGCCCTGCACTTTTGGTGTATTTAAATGATGTATTCTTCTTGTTTTAGGACTTAACCTCTTCTGGTCTTCCCTTAATGCAGGAGTTCCTTACTTGAAGATCTGCCAGAGGCAGAATCTCTAGATGGGTCATTTTACTTTTCTCCTGAATCCCAATGTGGCATGATGCCAATTGACAATCTAGATTCACAGAGTATGTGGAATGATGTAAACAATACTACAAGAAACTCAAAGTATCTCAAAAGACATGCCTTGTCTCCATTAGTGGAGTGGGATAATGGAGATTTGACTGCTGTGCAGTTTATTCCATGCAACTTGGAGCAAATTGATCACCCACCAATAAAGGTTAGATTTTTCCATCTGCTGTGTGGAGTGCTAATTTAATTGTTAACGTTTGTGGTACAAAATCTGGACCAGCATGCGTAGTTGAATCATTGGAACTATCTAGTGGTCTGGTTCCAGGCATGGACTGCTGGTCTCTAGACAAGCCTTATTAATGAAAGATTTTTATGCATTTGTAATTTGAACATCAATATCTGAATGTACTTCATAGATAGCATTAGTTCTGCTTCTGGCATTGCTCAGGTATTGGTTTACTGTTCTTGTTTCATGCATGCATTGGCGGGTTTATTCTTATCTTATGTTGATTCTTTTCCCTTTTTGATATTCTGAGAGTTTACATTAGCATCTTGCCCTTTGGTTCAAGATCTTGTTTTTCAGGGTGTTATTTGCATGAAAATGAATCTTATACATTTAATGATCAAATGTTTTGTTATATCGATTACCGTTTTAAAAACTTTAACCTACTTTACTGCAAATTGATGAGAAGGTTAAAGAACATCTTCAAAATTTTAGTTACTTTTCTCTTTTTCAAATACCAGTAACCAATTTGATATCTCATTGTAGAAGCTCAATACCATCACTTAAGATTGTGGAAGTCAGTTAGACATTATAAAATCCCAACGAAACTAGTTGATCCAACTACCTTGGGTTGGCTAAGTTAATTTAGTGACTGTAGGGAACATAAATCTGATTTCTATTTTGGAGGTTTAGTTTGCATTCATCATGCTTTTTGGAGCACTTTTTGATGGTGAAGGCTCATTAGCATATATGCTTCCAACATCAATTCAGACAGTGTTGTGCTTTTCTCCTAATATTGTTATGACGGCACCCTTTCAAGAAACTGGTATCCATGTAGGATGCACTTTCAAATACTGGGATTGATGATGCTCTATTGTTTAAAGTTCTATTCAAAAGTCCATATTTTCATAGGAACAAAATTGAGCTTTAAGTTCTCCTTGCCTCTTGGTTGGATTCTTCTTTGGGTTGACGATTCTTCATTTCAGTCCTTAAATTTGTGAAACTTCAAATTTCCTTATATTTATTTTACTTTTCATTTATTCGAAAATGAGTGCTTGTTCTTAGATTTGCTCTAAGGTGGAATTTCTTAATGTGACACAAATGTTAAAATAGTTGATAGGCATTAAGCTACACTGTATTCTATATTTCAGCAGAAATATTTGACATGAACTTGAAATGAGTCTACCGGGTTTTGTATAATCAGGGTGATGTGCTAGGTTCCTTTTATAGAGCATGTGGCAATATACTTGCAGAAAGCTAAATGCTGTCTGAGTATTTCTGCTAGGAAATGATATTCTAGAATTACCTGTTCTCTCCACTATTACCCTTTTTACTTTTACTGCAAAAGTCGATTTTTTTAATACTTCACACAAGGTTAGGCAATGACCTTAATTTTCTTTAAGGGGCACTTTGGAGAAGACACGGTCTCTTCTGAGCAGATTAGCACAAATGGAGATTTGGGTCAGGAAACATCAGCTGAAGAATCTGTATTGCAAGAGCTTGAAATGGTGATGACACAGGTGAACCAAAAACTCAAAACAGTTTTTTAGATGCATTTGTATGGGAAATATCATTATTGCTTATCTAAGTTCCTCCCTTTTGACTGTTCTGTAGTTAACAGAGAAAACCCGGATTTGCTTTCGGGATGCCTTGTACCGCCTTGCTAAGAACTCAAAACAACACCTCCTGGCAACACACAATGAAGATGGATATCTTGCAATGGAAAAGGCCCCTCCATGGACAGCTCCTGATACAACAATGAGGTACACTATAAATTCACTAGTTCTTTATTATTATGTTGAAGTTGTTCAAGAATTTCCATTTGAGCTATTCAGTTCATTCATGTTCCAACAATCAAATTACAAACCAGAGGCATCATCTGTGGCAATAGGACTAATCCCCACTTAAGTTTGTGTTTTAGATTTTTTATTTTTTTCCCTACTTCCACATTGGTTAAAATTAACCACATTGTTAGGACAATTTCTGTGTTTGTGTATCATTGCAATGCTAGATACATTAACACGCGGTTGTTACGCCCCATTTCCTGCTACGACTCTCCATCCAATTTATATGAAATATGTGTGTCCTTGTCCTGGTTGCATTTGCGGTTGACCGCTCTTGATAACAACATAAATTTCGTATTCAGGTCTGAAAGTAAGAAAGCAATGGAATCAGAGACAAATGTTGTTGACCGAGCCGTTGCAAACCTCATGTTCAATGAAATTGACTTTAGTGGAAGAGAATTTTCCAATGCAGCATCAATAAACTCCAATGAAGAAGTTAGTGGAGACACGCGACCACCAGTAAAATCCAAGCCAAAAGTTGTCAAATCTACTGGACAACTGAACTTCAGCTTGAATGAACCCAAAATCCAACAAGTCTCACACCAAACAATTTTACCAGATGATGCTGAAGTTCCAACCCTTGCTCAAAGAGATCCGTAGGCAAAAAGTTTCTCAAGGAACACTATAGAGAACACTGAAAATAAATAAAAACTACTACTAAAGATGTGCTGCAGAGAGGAGGATATCTTTCGTACTGGAGTTTGGTTCTATGACATAGTAGGTGAAGGTGATCTTCCCTGAAGATTGTCATGAAGACAAGGATCCATGAAACCAGAGCTTTATCTACCAAAAGAGCATGAAACAATTTTCTGAAATGCCTTTTGCTATTTGCATGTATATACCCCTTCTATTTATTTCACAAGCTGGTAGTTAGTATGCAAGCTAGTTAAACTGACTCGATACATTATAGGTCTTATTGTATAGGTCTTTTCTTCCTTTATATTTACTTGGCAAGAAAAGAAAATCTTCGGGTTTTGTTGATGTTATCCCACGTTACTGAGGAAGGAGTAAGGATATATATTGTTTATGAAATGGTTATGCTACTTTGGAAGTTGGAGTACTACTTTTGAATTAGCTGAAAACTTGGACAGGTGTTAATTTGGATGGTTTATTAATCGAGTAATGCTAGAAATTATATTTTTATATTACAACTATTGTACAATGGTGACATGGCAATCTTAATTAATAATTGAATCGGTCCTTGTCTATTGGGGTTAGAATTCTTTTGAATTGTAACTCTAAGAGGTTGACTCAAGTAATAAAGGTCTTAGTTTTGGTGGCATTTTCATAAGGTATAATATTCGAATTCCATTGGGTGTACATAATTCTTTGGGGCAAGTCTGCCGGCAAAGTTATAGTATTACCTGATTTGTCTGGAAAGAGCATTTTGCACGGGTTTGAGGTTTACCCGACAATGATAGGTATACGAAATAGACCTGCCATGGAGGGGTTTAGAAAAAAAAAAAAAAAAAAAAATTATAGAATTATTTTGAATTGCTTGAATAATAATATTCTTGTAAACATCCTCTTTTGTGTGATATTGGACAAAATTGCATAAAAAAAATTTCTGGATTGAAAGTAAGTTATTGTATCTTATTTGAGTTGCTATGTTTCTGGCCTTTGTTTCATAAGAGAAAAAAGGGAACACAACCTATTCCTTCCTCTATTAGTCCGCATTTTGATTAGGATAAAGTTTTCTTCTGAACGGAGTACAAATAAATTTTTTCAACCTAGTCTATTACGGGTTACATTTTAAGTAAAATAGAGAAGAGTTTATTTCACTGCCAAGATTTTGTTTTAGTAGCAACAAATTGTGCTGCTACTAAGCTACTTTATACCACCCTTGGCATACTTAACCAGCAGTGTACATGATAACTGCTACATAAAAAATAAATATATTTTTTATTTTATTTTTTACACGTTACATCATTATATACCATTCCCAACAAATCGGAATATTTATATCTTAGAATAATCTTTAAAATGAAAAAATATATATAAAAAGAGGGAAAATGAAGTCTCCGCCGGCAGCATCATGGCCCCACTGGTTGACGTTAGCTTGCAGTTTGAGGCTGGTTTAGTGCCTATCCACAAAAACCTCCGCCGGCGGCACAATGACATGTACACCTTCGAAGATGCACCCTATATATATATATGACGTTGACTTAATCAAATAATAAACAATTGGATTATATTCATCTACTTGTATGACGTTGACTTGAACAAATAAACAATTGGATTCTTGTCAATTGTATCACGCTCGGTATGTTTATCTTATCTAGGGCGGCTAGTCAGAACCGTTCAAATCAACCTTAATTTTTCCAACTCCGGAATATTGCAGAAGAACATGACAATATTTTAAGATACTTTTTGGAGCGAGAAGAAGTTACTTTACAACGATTGGATTTCCTGTTATTGGGTTGCATAATTACTGTATCCACCTGTGTTTGGATAAGTGAATTTTGCATATCTTGACCTGTTCGGACAGACGAGTCCAATTGTCAAGTTGCCAGATTGAAATGACTAAATGAGCCATGTCACCCAATACTATATATGCAAGGCTACAACAAAGCTTCAAGTGGGCTTTAAACCTGAAAGTCTAGAAGATATTAGATATACAAGGTAATAATATGAAACAGCTAAAACTAATAACATCCCTTTCATTTACCTATATTTAGGTAATTAAGGTAACTACACTAAAGCCTAACCATAAGTCAGTATTAAAACAAGAAATATATTAATATTTCTCCACCCTAATAAAAAACCACCAAGACCATGAACCTACGTGCATCCCACAACTACTTCCTCTTCATATATACCATACACCACATATCTCATCGTAGACCAGCCTCTATAGGAACCATATGGTGGTGCCACAACAGCCAGAATCATCACCACGGTCACGGCCACCACCATCGCCTCAACTGGAAGCGTCTCCACAGACTCCTGCTCGGCGGCCGCCAATCTCCCTCCAACCTTCACATAAACACAATCCATCGAAATCCAGCCGGCTCCTCCGGCGGTTTCGATCTGTGTTCCAGTCCTTCCCAATAGTAAACATCCCGTCTTGCAAAATCCCCATCTCGCTCCACGGCAGCCGCCTCCATGACGGCCACATCCACGGAGGGAAACGAATGACGGGCACGCTTTTTGGGTTCCGGAAGGCCCGGGTGAACCTTGCCATCCAAGAAACCCCCAGATCTCTACCTATTCTCCTCCTTGAGCTTGCAATTCCGACAGGGAAACTTCTACAAGACATGGGAATGGGACTTGTCAGGATTGCTCTGGAATGTGAGAAGCATCCCAGCGACAAGACCAAGATCATCGACGAGCCTATATGGTCCTTGTATTGCAACGGCAGAAAATCAGGGTACGCTGTGAAGAGGGAACCTACGGATGATGATTTGAGTGTCATGCAAATGCTGCATGCAGTGTCAATGGGTGCAGGCGTGCTTCCTAGTGATGTAACGTCGGATGATCATCAGGGTCACGGGGGTGAGTTGATGTACATGCGAGCGCATTTCGAGCGGGTTGTTGGATCTAAGGACTCTGAGACTTACTACATGATGAACCCCGATGGCAACAGCGGGCCGGAACTAAGCATCTTTTTCGTTAGGATTTGACATGAAGAATTCGTCCAACCCAATTTCTAAAAATGTCATGTGTTCTTTAAACGCACGTGAGAAGTACGCTTTTTTTTTTTTGAGTAATACTACTAAAAAAGAATACGAGAAGCACATGTTATTAACCTGAGCTAGGGATACATGGCATTTTATAGAAATTGTATTGTCGAAAATTTGAGTTGTAGGAAATTTCTGTCCTAACTAGGGTAGGTCTATGCATGGCCATGGATGCTTGCAAATTAAGCAGCCCTTACTTTGTACAATGTTGAAGCTGGTTGTTGTGTTAGGGGCCAAGCAGGCAGGATGTTACTTCTCTAATTGAAAGATGCCCCAGTTGGCATATATGATTTTAGCAATTCTGAAAAATGAATAATAATAAAAGATGTCTTTTATGAATTATATACCTACCTGGATGATCACTTATTTCGTGTCCCAATGGTAAAGAGTTACTTTTGGGGTACGAAATGTGTGCTTTTACTATTTAAATGGTGGATTAGAACCTTCTTTTGAATAATTTAAATTAGAAAAATGCTACACGAATTTCATCTTTTACACTTTTAAGTGCTTGCTTTTTAATGTGGCAATAGAAAAATAGTAAGCAGATGAGATTAAAAATTGTTGTAGAAAACTGATGTGGCATCTGTTACATTAGGGAATAAGTACTTGAGAGTGTAAAAGAACGAGTTTGTGTAACATTTCTTTAATTTGAATGATTCTAAAAAGGGTTTCAGTCCGCTATTTAAATAGTAAGGACATACATTTTATAGCTCAATCGTTTGGGACCACAGCTAATGAAGTAGAGATCACTAGTTCTAATTTCTTTCCCCCTCTTGTACGAACATGTCAAAAAAAAAAAAAAAAAATTAAATGTAAATAGGCACCCAACGATGGTTGGTGCCCCCAAGGGTTCTCCTTTGTTTTATAATGAAAGTAAACAAGTATTATTTTAATGCGACGTGGTACCAAAATACATTGCAAAATTGCCCAAAAATTTAATGGAATGACCCATTTCGAATTTGCATAAGGCTTATGGCATTAAAACTGAATGAAAACAAAACAAAACTTGAGTAATTATTTAAATTGATGCTTTGACTCAAAGATTTATCTTAGATTTTTCCAAAAGAAATTGGAGTGGTTCGGCTACCCCAATCTTCATATTTTGTTTGTTTATTTTACTAGATTAATAGTTATGAATGACAAATATGAGTTTTCAATGGTCAAAGCGAGTATTTTCGAACCAATTTGGTCAAATTGGTCACATGCAACTTAAATGTTTAGGGATGGCAGGTTTAGAGAGCCATCCGAAGCATATATTTAAGAGTTGAACAACCACCCTCAAGCATTGTTTTGAGGAAGGCTTGGCCACTCTTGAATTACTAGTAATAAGAATCATAAGGTGGTAAATTGATCACCCTCAAATACATGGAGGAGGGGGTTTCGAGCCATTCCTAAAGTACATGAAAGTAGATCAGCTACATTCTAAACATATAAGGGGTGAATGAGCCACCTCGAATCACATGGATGGGATGGGTGGTTCAACTACTCTAAATCACTTGGGGGTGACTCCCCCCTTCACCTTTTGTGGCTTATATATATATATATATATATATATATATTAATTTTTAACTTTTTTAACTCAAAGGATATTTAGAGTAAATATAGTTTCAAAACTTAAGATATTTTCGTCATTTCATGTCCTTTTAACAATTTTGACTAATAACGTGCGTATTTTTTTTTTTTCCAATGCGATGCGTGAATAAGTGATAATTTAAGAAGAAAAAAGAAAAGAAAAGTAATTAACCATTAAATTTAACGAATTTTTACTACTCACATAAATTACTACTTGAGAAATTAAAATAAAGTTACCTTCGGTATTAAAGTAATCTTATAAATCACACAACTATTTTACCACTATTTTATTAGAAATGATAAAAATTATTTTTTTAACTATTTTTTAATTATTTCCGAATAGTGAACCGATGAATCTACCATTAAATTTATGTAAAATTTACGTGAATCTACAAATTAAATGATAAATGTATAAGATTTGCAAATAGACTGATTTAATGGTAAATTGGCATTACAAATATTTCAAAAAAAAATTGGCATTACAATTTCAGCATAATATAATATAACATAACATAATATTGTGATATAAAGCATTTCTATAGGGTTTTAGGCTCAGTGGTGAGTGCTTCTTGTCGATGCAAGGTTTATCTCCCACCTTCAGAATGTGGTCTCTCCGTCGAGCGGGTCAGCATTTCAAGTAACTCTCTCTCTCTCTCTCTCTCTCTCTGCAACATACATAACTTGGATTTGTCTGCCCAGCTATTGGTTTTCGTATGCCATTCACTTGAAGACTTGATATTTGTTTAAATGTAATCTTACTGCTCAATACTTGTATCTTGTAGCACCCATTAGAAAAAGTTCTTAAATTTCTCATTTTGTTGCAGTACTTGCCCATTTGTTTTTCTGAATTTGTTTTCCTGTTTCTGGTTTTTGCTTGTATATTTGATTTTCGTATTGGGTTAAGTAAGACAACCCCCATTGCTTTGGTGGATTTTGATCAAATTCTGGAATTGTCATTTGCTGAATAGGGTATGCTACTTTCCCCTCTCTCTCTCAATTTCGTCTACCAAACAAAGCGTGCCTATTTGCCTACTAGGGCTTGCTTCCAACGATCTGTGTTATGCCTTATATGCGTGTGTGTACCCCTTGATAAAAGATGTTAAAATAAAAGAAATTTTTTATATGGTTTTGAATTTATATAGCAATCGCTGGTTATGCTGCTTGTGGTAGCTTTGACTGATACCCATGTTATTCCTCAGAGTTTTAATACAGTTGCACCTTCTATCATGATAATTTTACTTCTTTAGCTGTCAAAATTTGTTGAATCTCGTTCCTTTATTCATAGGAAACAAGGGTATGGCCTTGAGGCTTCAAGGGGTTTTTATGTTAAACCAGACACTTCGAGTAATGTGAGAGGAGACACAGCTATTATGTGCTGTCCTGCAGAATTAATATCTACTAGAGTCCTTTCAGTTAATGTGTTTCACCACACAAATGTTATTGATAGAAGCTTTGTGGTTAGTCGTAGTCTTTGTTCACAGGCAGATGCAAGAAGTAGTGGTGAGAACCCGGATGTGGAGTATGGGTTTTTGGAATCTGATGTAATTGAGGAAAATAATGCTGAGGAAGAAGATGGGGAAGAAGTAGCTTCAGAACCAGGATTTCTGGATGATGATTTATCTGATTCTGAGAAAGGTGTGGGTGGTAAAGATTCAGACAAGGAAAAGGATTTAGGGTTGTGCAAGGCTATAATGGATGCTCCAAGCTACTCTGTTGCCAGTGTTCTTAATAAGTGGGCTGAGGAAGGGAATGATTTGGATCAATTAATGGTTTCTAGAATTATAATTAACCTTCGGAAGCGTCGGATGTATGGCAAGGCATTACAGGTACCTATTCTTAATATTTCCTCGAATAAAAATTTACACTGTTTAACTTCTTTTTTTTCACATAGATTATGTAAATGCTTGTGTCGCGATTTTGTTAGAATGCATATGTTTGCTTGCACTTTGCCTGTGACATTTTGTACATCTAAAGTTGAAATGAAGATGTCTTTAATAAGTTTGTCATTGTCTATCGTAATGATGTCTATCAACTTGGTAGGTGGTATGCTAGCATTGATTCAAATTAGATATTTTATAAACTGTGTAATGAATGTGAGGCCTCCCTCTTGTTGGTCCCTATATGTGATGCAAATAGTCTTCTCTCATGCATTTGTTTCATTAATCCAATCATCATTTGGACCCACATTTGAAAAGTTTGAGTTGGGTTATTACCCTGGGTGTAAAATATATTGCACCACGGAAGTTGTAGATACACCTTCTTAAGTGCACTTATGATATGAGAGAGTATCTCATGTCCATATGAAAAATTACTCTTATTCCAAAATGGTTTGCCCCTGAATTTATTACAAGATAATTTAAATTCTATTTCTGGGAATTCAAATCTATATAAACATTTCACAATGTGTTAGGGAATGACACCATTACCAATGGACCACTAATATAGATACCACCATTCTAGGAATTGGCGAGTCTTATATGTAATTCCTAATTTTGTATTTTGTGAATTTCATTCTGTAATTTTTAGCGTTTCAACACCATATCTCTTGCCGTGGATAGCCGTTTCCTAGTGTCAGTTTGTTACACGGTGCCTGACCTTTTAGCTTAGTGATGGTAACAATGATCTGCATCGCAAACAGTGTCATGAAATTTATGGCCAGATATGGTGGAAAAAGATTCATATAGCTGACCCTGTCCCATGTAGATGGGATTAATGTTTGATTGCAATTCAGACTTTAAATCAAATAATATTTTGATCTGCAGTTAAAATCGACCTTACTGAACATCACCATGCTTGTCATCTTGATTTGATTGTTAAAGTGCAAGGTATCCAAAGGGCAGAGAGGTACATTGAGGATATTCCAAAGTCCTTTAGAGGTGAACTAGTATACGGAGCCCTCCTAGCTGGCTTTGTCCATGTTCGTAACATGAGGAAAGCAGAGGCCCTGTTCAAGAAAATGAGGGATCTGGAGTTTCCCATCACTGTTTATGCCTGCAATCAAATGATCATTCTCTACAAGAAGCTTGACAAGAAAAGGGTAGCCAATATCTTGTTGTTAATGGGGAAAGAAAATGTCAAGCCATCTCTTCTTTTACATATAGGCTCCTAATAGACATCAAAGGTGCATCCAATGACATTGTAGGGACGGAGCAATTGTTTGAGACTATGAAGGCTGAAGGAGTGCTGCCTGACATCAATGTTCTGGCTACAATGGCTAAACACTATATATCTGGGGGGTTAAAAGATAAAGCTCTAACTATCCTAAAGGAAATTGAAGAAGGAGAGTTGAAGGAAAGTATTGAGGCTCGCAGCGCATTGCTTCTTCTCCATGCTTCTCTTGGCCATTCTGATAATGTGGCTAGAATTTGGAAGGAATGCGAATTGGATCCATCGTTGTGGGAGTGCTCTACTGGTATACAAGCTTGGGGCAAGCTGGGTAAAGTGGAAAACGCAGAAGCAATCTTTGAAATGATGCTTCAAAAGTGGAAGAAACTGTCTCCAAGGCATTACTCTGTACTTCTGGAAGTTTATGTTAACCATAAGCTTGTGACCAAGGGGAAGGATTTGGTGAAGCAGATGGGAGATAGCGGGTGCAGGATTGGCCCCTTCACTTGGGATGCACTAGTGAGGCTCTATTTGGCATCGGGGGATGTGAAAAAAGCCGACTCCATTTTGTACAAGGCAGCTCAGCAGAGCCAGGCGAGACCGCTGTTCAACACGTACATGGTGATCATGGAACAGTATGCAAAGCTGAGTGATATACATAATACTGAGAAATTGTTCCACAGAATGAAGCAGTTAGGGTATACCGACCGACTCAAGCCATTTGATATTCTGATCCAGGCGTATATCACTGCCAAATTTCCTGCTTATGGGTTTCGAGAGAGGATGAAGGCAGAAAACATATTCCTAAACAAAGCATTTGCAGCACAGTTGGCAAAAGCAGATGCGTTCAGGAAGAAGAATTGGCTACCAGATTTGCTTGATTAATGAAGGTTGGCTTTACTGGTCTTGCAATATTAGTAGGCTTGTAGGATGTTTAAGAACCTGTTTGGCATTGTGTTGGAGAATATAAATTTTAAAACCAAAAAGAGCTTTTTAGAAAAAAGTTTCATCTTTAAGCTTTTCTCAAAAGTGCGTTTTGACCTTTTTTAGAGTAAAAACAAGTCAAAAGTACGATTGGAAATTTTTATTAAACAAACTAGCTCTTTGTTTGGGCACAGCTTTTTTGGTACTAAAAATACTTTTAAGCTTCCTAACGCTATCTTGAACAAGTTCTAAGTTATGTAAACAATGTAGTAGGTTTGTAGGAGGCATGTATAGCAATATAAGAAATGGATCAGAATTTTCTAAAATGTGGTCAGGAAAATTCCTCAGTAAGTGGTGGATGCTTCTTGGAAAATCTTTTGCTGAGGTGGTTTTTGCATAATTCAATTCATATATGCTATTTAATTAGCAGAATTATTGTTATCAAAGATCAAATCAAAACCATCGTAGATGGCCGTAGATGGCCATTGGCTGAGATGGCTGGTGTGGTGAGGAATCTAGTGTATAAGAGCACTAGTAGTTTCCTTTGATTTTTTCTAAATTTAGATTGCAAA
The DNA here is from genome assembly GCF_965113065.1 of Corylus avellana. Lineage (NCBI taxonomy): Eukaryota > Viridiplantae > Streptophyta > Magnoliopsida > Fagales > Betulaceae > Corylus > Corylus avellana. The sequence goes on from NC_142491.1 coordinate 7,322,358, forward strand.
ACTATTTTTTCCTTCTTTATGAAAATATATTTCACAACAACTTCCCTTACCTTTTCCTATATTATTAAAATATTATTTATTTACAAAATGCAAGTTCTCTACATACCTTCACTTTTTTCACAAAATATCAACACAATCCCCAATTAAAGACAAAAAGTTGAAAGAGGAGAGTAGAAAGATAAATGTTTATATTAAAATAATGTATATGGAACCACTTTTTAGTTCCCTACACAATGGGAAACACTATAGGGAATCGGATGTGAGTAGGTTTTTGTGGTTTTTCTGAAATTTTTCTTAAACATAGAGAAGTGAATGGCATGTAGGGTATTCGTTGCTAGTGATGTATAAGGCTGGGCTGATTTGTTTTTTCTTTGCTTTGATGTGTGTTACAGTGATTGTGGTTTGGTTGGTTTTGTGATGGTTTGCAGGCTATGGGTAAACGACCTACCACTAGGTTAAAGGGATTATTTGGGTGACAGATTTTTCCACTTCGAGTAGGGGAGACCACAAAACTTCACTAAGGGCAAGAGAATACCACAAATTCACTGATATTTTCAATGCTTCCCTTATTAAGAACATAAAAGTCTTTAAATAGAATACAAAAGAATGATGCCCAAATTGGTAAGAACTCCTAATTAATCATAATCTTAATTTTAAATAATCCTAAATTCCAACTCAACTACTCACCATAATCTTATTCCTATCAAACACATTATTGAGATGACAAACTAGTCCTCTCTCAAAATTGTAATTATGAACAATCAAGCGACAAAGAGTTGGGCACTATGTCTTTTGTTATTTGTTTGTTCCAAAGTTTGGCACTAATTGTATTCATATATAATAAAAAATTGAGTAGAAATAACCAGACACTAAATCCTAATTGATGGATAATCCAGTTGTTTTCTATCAGGCTAGCATCTGAACAGTAAAAATGAGAGAATTTTATGGAACTCACTTGCTTGAACACCTTGGTGCATTATCTAAAATTTATTTGGACAAATAAACCATCACATAAAGAGTCTCTCATATTTACTGTCTAAATTCAGCTTTTTCGTCTTTAATAAAACCAAAACAAAAGTTATAAGCTAGTTTGCTGACAGTTGTATAAAGCTAGAAGATAAGAAACATCATAAAAATTATTATCTCAATCATATTTTAACTATCTCCGTAGAGTTAATAGGCGAATTTACCATTGAATTTTTGTCGGACTCACATGAATTCACAAATTCAATGGTGGATCCATTAGAATTACAAAAAGAGATGATTGGAAAATGGTTGAGAGAATCATGTGTAGCATGCCTCGGGAGATAAAAGATCTGTCTTAATCAAAATTTGGCGTTTACAGATAGTGAGGAGCATCTCTAGCCGAAGTAGGCAAAATAGTTACTAAAAAAGTACAATTTTTTACTGTAACTACTCATTTTTTCATATGTACTCAAACCGATTCTCTATTCTACTATCTATTTTTTTTTAAATATTATTCTGTGTGGAAAAGAGCGTGAAAGAAAGGAGGAGAGAGAGAGAGAGAGAGAGTAAAAGGAAGAAAGGGAGACAAAAATAATAATAAACAAAGTTTATAGTGTGAATAGTGAATAGACTAATCAGCCTATTTACTATTCATACTATAAGGAAAAACTGTAAAATAGTTATTCTGTTGGAGAGGAAAAGAGGCTAATAACAATCAAATCTGACTATTATAAAGGATTTGCCTATTCTCTTGGAGATATTAAAAAATTTTGCCCCAGAAAATGCAGCAAAAACTCCATTAAGCACGTAATGTGAATGGGCCATGAAAATGCAACCACCATCACAAGAGCCGAATGTACTTGGACCACAAAACTCCAACCACTTCCCTAAATATTCAAAATTCAATCACCAATTTATTCCCAAAAATAATCGACGATTAAATTTGTATTAAATTTTTCAACAATTTATCTTTCGATATAACATGAAAAAATTAATAATAAACTCATTGTCAATTTTGTTGCGAATTCTAATTTTGACAATATTCATGGTTGAAAATACTCATTCTATAATTGTAGTAGAAGCGGAAAGAGTAAATCAGTAGAATTTGATTCATTCTTTTTTCTCTTCTTTCCAATAATTGGTTCTTTAACTACCACTTCAGATAGTTACTATTACAACAAGTCAATGACTAAGTTAGGAGATAGTTGATCTTCTTGTGCTTACCAACCGTTGGCACAATTCAAAAATATTTGGTAATCCCGTAAAGTGTAAATGTTAAGTGTTATGCAAATGTTGCATGCAGTGTCAATGGGTGCAGGCGTGCTTCCTAGTGATGTAACATTGGATGATCATCAGGGTCACGGCGGTGAGTTGATGTACATGCGAGTGCATTTCGAGCGGGTTGTTGGATTTAAGGACTCCGAGACGTAGGCAACAGTGGGCCAGAACTATGCATCTTTTTCGTTAGGATTTGACACCGTGATTTCGTCCAACCCAATTTCTAAAAGTGTAATGTGTTTTTTAAGCGCACGTGAGAAGTACGTGTTTCTTTTAGTAATGCTACTAAAAAAGAATACAAGAAGCACATGTTATAAAAAAAATAAAAAAAGTGCTTCTTACATAGTGAGGGATACATGGCATTTATAGAGACCATATTGTTGAAAATTTGAGTTGTAGAAAATTTCTGTCCAAACTAGGGTAGGTCTATGCATGGCCATGGATGCTTGCAAATTAACCAATCCTTACTTTGTACAATATTGAAGCTGGTTGTTGAAAGTCTTGGGGCCAAGCAGGCAGGCTGTTACTTCTCTAATTGAAAGATGCCCCAATTGGCATATATGATTTTAGCAACTCTGAAAAAGAATAATAATTAACACTTCTATTTTATGAATCATCTACCTCAATGATCACTTATTTTGTGTCCCAATGGTAAAGATTTAATTTTGGGCTACGAAATGTGTTCTTTTACTATTTAAATGGTGGATTAAAACCTTCCTTAGCATAATTTAAAAATTAGATAAATGCTACATGAACTCCATCTGTTATACTTTTAAGTGCTTATTTCCTTAGCATAATTGTGGATGTGAACAGTTTCTTGGCTTTCGGCTTAAGGTGGATGAGTTTCAGCATTAGGTTTTATGCTCTCAGGACCGAGGAATATGAGCTACCTATGCATTGAGATGAGTCTGTCTAGAACAGATATATTGTTACAACTGAAGATTAGTCATGGGTTACTTGATATTGATGTCATAGATAGGTCTTGAATGTTAGATTGTTATGAATGTATTTATAACTTGTAATCTCGTAGCTTCGGCTATAATTTTCTAATATCTTTTACTCTATGATGTAAGAAACGTATGCTCGTGATCCTTCATCAATTAATGAGATTAGAATGATTTTCCCTTAAAGAAAAAAAAAAAAAAAAAAACAATTTTGACTAATAACATGCATTTTTTTTTTTTGGCAAATGCGATGTGTGAATAAGTGATAATTTAAGAAAAAAAAAAAGTAATTAAGTAATTAACCCTTAAATTTAACAATTTTTACTACTCAAATAAATTACTACTTGAGAAAATTAAAATAGAGTTACCTTAAATGTTATAAATTACATAACTATTTTACCACTATTTTATTAGAAATTATAAAAATTATTATTTTTAACTATTTTTCGACAGTTTTTTATAGTGAAATGGTGAATCAATCCATATTTAATGTAAAATTCACGTGAGTCGCATTAGATTTACAAAAATATTGATTTAATGGTAAATTGGGATTACAATTTCAGCATAATAAGATAAAGACAGTAATAATAACATAACATAATAATATAAAGTAGTTCTACAGGGTTTTAGCCTTTTAGGCTCAGTGGTGAGTGCTTCTACTCGATGCAAGGTTTATCTCCCACCTTCAGAATGTGGTCTCTCCGTCGAGCGGTTCAGCATTCCAAGTAACTCTCTCTCTCTCTGCAACATACATAACTTGGATTTGTCTGCCCAGCTATTGGTTTTCGTATGCCATTCACTTGAAGATTTGATATTTGTTTAAATGTAATCTTACTGCTCAATACTTGTATCTTGTAGCACCCATTAGAAAAAAGTTCTTAAATTTCTCATTTTGTTGCATTTCTTGCCCATTTGTTTCTGAATTTGTTTTCCTGTTTCTGGTTTTTGCTTATATATTTGATTTTCGTATTGGGTTAAGTAAGACAACCCCCATTGCTTTGGTGGATTTTGATCAAATTCTGGAATTGTCATTTACTGAATAGGGTATGCTACTTTCCCCTCTCTCTCTCTCTCAATTTCGTTTACCAAACAAAACATGCCTATTTGCCTACTAGGGTTTGCTTCCAACGTTCTGTGTTATGCCTTATATGCGTGTGTGTACCCCTTGATAAAAGATTTTAAAATAAAAGATTTTTTTATTTTTTTTATTTTTTTATTTTTTATTTTTTATTTTTTAATGCTTTTGAATTTATATAGCAATCGCTGGTTATGCTGTTTGTGGTAGCTTTGACTGATACCCATGTTATTCCTCAGAGTTTTAATACAGTTGCACCTTCTATCATGATAATTTTACTTCTTTAGCTGTCTAAATTTGTTGAATCTCGTTCTTTTATTCATAGGAAACAAGGGTATGGCCTTGAGGCTTCAAGGGGTTTTTATGTTAAACCAGACACTTCGAGTAATGTGAGAGGAGACAAAGCTATTATGTGCTGTCCTGCGGAATTAATATCTACTAGAGTCCTTTCAGTTAATGTGTTTCACCACACAACTGTTCTTGATAGAAGCTTTGTGGTTAGTCGTAGTCTTTGTTCACAGGCAGATGTAAGAAGTAGTGGTGAGAACCCGGATGTGGAGTATGGGTTTTTGGAATCTGATGTGCTTGAGGAAAATAATGCTGAGGAAGAAGATGGGGAAGAAGTAGCTTCAGAACCGGGATTTCTGGATGATGATTTATCTGATTCTGAGAAAGGTGTGGGTGGTAAAGATTCTGACAAGAAAAAGGATTTAGGATTGTGCAAGGCTATAATGGATGCTCCAAGCCACTCTGTTGCCAGTGTTCTTAATAAGTGGGCTGAGGAAGGGAATGATTTGGATCAATTAATGGTTTCTAGAATTATAATTAACCTTCGGAAGCGTCGGATGTATGGCAAGGCATTACAGGTACCTATTCTTAATATTTCCTCGAATAAAAATTTACACTGTTTAACTTTTTTTTTTTTTTCACATAGATTATGTAAATGCTTGTCTCATGGTTTTGTTAAAATGCATATGTTTGCTTGCACTTTGCCTGTGACATTTTTGTATATCTAAAGTTGAAATGAAGATGTATTTTTGATAAGTAATAATGCATTAAAAGAGCAGAAGATGTATTTTATAAGTTTGTCATTGTTTACCGTAATGATGTCTATCAACTTGGTAGGTGGTATGCTAGCATTGATTCAAATTAGATATTTTATAAACTGTGTAATGAATGTGAGGCCTCACTCTTGTTGGTCCCTATATGTGATGCAAATACTCTTCTCTCATGCATTTGTTTCATTAATCCAAACATCATTTGGACCCACATTTGAAAAGTTTGAGTTGGGTTATTACCCTGGGTGTAAAATATATTGCACCGCAGAAGTTGTAGATACGCCTTGTTAAGTGCACTTATGATATGAGAGAGTATCCCATGTCAGTTACATGGTGCCTGACCTATTAGCTTAGTGATGGTAACAATGATCTGCATCGCAAACAGTGTCATTAAATTTAAGGCCAGATATGGTGGAAAAAGATTCATATTGCTGACCCTGTCCTGTGTAGTTGGGATAATGTTTGATTGCAATACAGACTTTAAATCAAAATATAATTTGTTCTGCAGTTCTCAGAGTGGTTGGATGCTACTAAGAAAGTCGACCTTACTGAACAACTCTATGCTTGTCGCCTTGATTTGATTGTTAAAATGCAAGGTATCCAAAGGGCAGAGCGGTACATTGAGGATATTCCAAAGTCCTTTAGAAGTGAACTAGTATACGGAGCCCTCCTAGCTGGCTTTGTCCATGTTCGTAACATGGGGAAAGCAGAGGCCCTGTTCAAGAAAATGAGGGATCTGGGGTTTCCCATCACTGTTTATGCCTGCAATCAAATGATCACTCTCTACAAGAAGCTTGACAAGAAAAGGGTAGCCAATATCTTGTTGTTAATGGGGAAAGAAAATGTCAAGCCATCTCGTTTTACATATAGGCTCCTAATAGATGTCAAAGGTGAATCCAATGACATTGTAGGGATGGAGCAATTGTTTGAGACTATGAAGGCTGAAGGAGTGCTACCTGACATCAATGTTCTGGCTACAATGGCTAGACACTATATATCTGGGGGGTTAAAAGATAAAGCTCTAACTGTTCTGAAGGAAATTGAAGAAGGAGAGTTGAAGGAAAGTATTGAGGCACACAGAGCATTGCTTCTTCTCTATGCTTCACTTGGCCATACTGATAATGTGGCTAGAATTTGGAAGGAATGCGAATTGGATCCATCGTTGTGGGAGTGCTCTGCTGGTATACAAGCTTGGGGCAAGCTGGGTAAAGTAGAAAACGCAGAAGCAATCTTTGAAATGATGCTTCAGAAGTGGAAGAAACTGTCTTCAAGGCATTACTCTGTACTTCTGGAAGTTTATGTTAACCATAAGCTTGTGACTAAGGGGAAGGATTTGGTGAAGCAGATGGGAGATAGTGGGTGCTGGATTGGCCCCTTCACTTGGGATGCACTAGTGAGGCTCTATTTGGCATCGGGGGACGTGGAAAAAGCCGACTCCATTTTGCACAAGGCAGTTCGGCAGAGCCAGGCGAAACCGTTGTTCAACACGTATATGGTTATCATGGAACAGTATGCCAAGCGGGGTGATATACATAATTCTGAGAAATTTTTCCACAGAATGAAGCAGTTAGGGTATACCCGCCGACTCAAGCCATTTGATATTCTGATCCAGGCGTATATCAATGCCGAATTTCCTGCTTATGGGTTTCGAGAGAGGATGAAGGCAGAAAACATATTCCCAAACAAAGCATTTGCAGCACAGTTGGCAAAAGCAGATGCGTTCAGGAAGAAGAATTGGCTACCAGATTTGCTTGATTAATGAAGGTTGGCTTTACTGGTCTTGCAATATTAATGTCTAAGTAAACAATTTAGTAGGTTTGTAGGATGTTTAAGAGCCTGTTTGATTGTGTTGGAAGATAAAGATTTTAAAACCAAAAAGAGCATTTTAGAAAAGAAGTTTTACTTTTAAGCTTTTCTCAAAAGTGCGTTTTGGCATTTTTATAGAGTAAAACATGTCAAAAGTACCATTGGAGATTTTTATTAAACAGATCAACTCTTTGTTTTGGCATATAGCTTTTTTGGTACTAAAAATATCTTTAAGCTTCCTAATGCTATCCTAAATAAGTTCTAAGTTATGTAAACGGACCGGGATCCAATTCCTAATCTGGACCGTTGATGTTCATCCAACAGGCCAGATTAGGCCATTAATAAAATATTATTAAAAATTATTTATATTTAAAAAATAAATCAAAATCAAAATAATAATAAATGAATAATTTTGTTTTTAAGATATGGAGTGGCTGACCACCCTTGGTGGTGGCCGGCCACCCCTGTTGAGAGGCTAGGGGTAGCTTCGGCCACCCCAGACTACCGGTCTAGGGTGGCTGAAGCCACCATCGGCCCTTGGGGTGGTTTGGCCACCCCCAACTGGCCCTTGGGGGTGGCCCCAACCGGCCCTTGGGGGTGGCTTCAGCCACCCCTAGCCTCTCAACAGGGGTTGCCAGCCACCCCATATCTTTTAATTTTTTTTTTTTTTTTTATAATTTTGATTTTGATTTTTTTAAAAAAATATAAATAATTTTTTAATAATATTTTATTAGTGACCTAATCTGGACTGTTGATTTTCATCCAACAGTCCAGATTAGGAATTTGATAACCTTCAAGGGGATCCCGGTCCTATGTAAATAATGTAGTAGGTTTGTAGGAGGCATGTATAGCAATATAAGAAATGGATCAGAATTTTCTAAAATGTGGTCAGGGAAATTCCTCAGTAAGTGGTGGATGCTGCTTGGAAAATCTTTTGCTGAGGTGGTTTTTGCATAATTCAATTCATATATGCTATTTAATTAGCCGAATTATTGTTATCAAAGATCAAATCAAAACCATCGTAGATGGCCATTGGCTGAGATGGCTGGTGTGGTGAGGAATCTAGTGTACAAGGCTGGGCTGATTTTTTTTTTCTTTGCTGTGCTGTGTGTTACAGTGGTTGTGGTTTGGTTGGTTTTGTAATGGTTTGCAGGCTATGGGTAAACGACCTACCACTAGGTTAAAGGGATTATTTGGGTGACAGATTTTTCCACTTCCTTCGAGTAGGGGAGACCACAAAACTCCACTAAGGGCAAGGGCAAGGGAATGCCACAAATTCACTGATATTTTCAATGCTTCCTTTATTAAGAACAAAAAAGTCTTTAAATAGAATACAAAAGAATGATGCCTAAATTGATAAGAACTCATAATTAATCATAATCCTAATTTTAAATAACCTAATCCTAAATTCCAACTCAACTACTCACCCTGGCCTAATCTTATTCCTATCAAACACATTATTGAGATGACAAACTAGTCCTCTCTCTCTCTCTCTCTCTCTCTCTCTCTCTCTCAAAATTGTAATTATGAACAATCAAGTGAAAAAGAGTTGGGCACTATGTCTTTTGTTATTTGTTTGTTCCAAAGTTTGGCACTAATTGTATTCATATATAACAGAAAATTGAGTAGAAATAACCGGACACTAAAGCCTAATTGATGGATAATCCTGTTGCTTTCTATCCGGCTAGCAATCTGAACAGTAAAGATGAGAGAATTCTTATGGAGCTCGCTTAAACACCTTGGTGCATTATCTAAAATTTATTCAGATAAATAAACCATCACATAAAGTGTCTCTCATATTCACTGTCTAAATTCAGCTTTTTCGTCTTTAATAAAACCAAAACAAAAGTTATAAGCTAGTTTGCTGACAGTTGTACAAAGCCAGAAGATAAGAAAAATAATAAAAATCATTATCTCAACCATCTTTTAACCATCTCCGTATAGTGAATGAGTGAATCTGTCATTGAATTTTTGTGAGATCTACTATTGAAAAATAGTTGAGAAAATGATATGTAACATGTGTCAGGCAATAAAAGATTCGTCTTTATCAAAATTTGGCGTTTAGGGATAGTGGGGCTATTCCTAAAATTTTTTGCTGCAGAGTAGATTTGAATGACAAAAGTAGGTGAATTGACATTTCAAGCACATAATGTGAATGGGCCATGAAAATGCAACCACAATCACAGAGTAGATTTGAATGATAAAAGTAGGTGAAATTGACATTTCAAGCACGTAATGTGAATGGGCCATGAAAATGCAACCACCATCACAAGAGCCGAATGTACTTGGACCACAAAACTCCAAACACTTCCCTAAATATTCAAAATTCAATCACCAATTTATTCCCAAAAATAATCTACGATTAAATTTGTATTAAATTTTCCAACAATTTATCTTTCGATATAACATCAAAAAAAGAAAAAGAAAATAAGAAACCTATCGTCAATTTTGTTGCGAATTTTAATTTTGACAATATTCATGATTGAAAATACTCGTTCTGCAATTGAGGTAAAATCGTAAAGAGTAAATCAATAGAATTTTATCCATTCTTTTTTCTCTTCTTTCCAATAATTGGTTCTTTAACTAGCACTTGAGATAGTTACTATTACAACAAGTCAATGACTAAGTTGGGAGACATTTGATTTTCATTCTCAATTGTCTACACCACATAAATCAATTCATATCCACATAAACCAGGTGAAAATATCAAAATTAAACTTGCAAGTATTATTGGTAAATGTTCAGACTCAAGTAGTTGGCAGTTTATTCTTTATCTGCATTATGACAACTCAAACCCTTGTACAATGAAAAAGTGGCCCTCATCTAAAAGGCATTTTTCTCATGGAAAAGTAGTGTGGGCAAAGGAATTCAATCAGTCTATTTTGAGAAAAGAAGAAGGCCACTCTAGGCAGACGTGAAGAACTAGGAAACCCAAGGTATCATCCAAAGGGGCACAGGGGGAACATGACAACATCAATGATCACAAGCTGTAGCCCACAATTGTGTTTGTGGCTTGCCCTTCTGTGCTACACGTGCTTAACATGCACAAATAGCAAAGCTTTCCAACTGAGATACTGCAACTATAAAAACGGTAGTCTTTGTGAGCTAATTTTCATGCCAATTTCTCTCAACACTACTTCAATGGTTATTACCACTCACTACACAAAAACCCCATCAAGGGATGGAGACCAAGCAGCAGCAGCAGAAGAAGAAAAGCTAAGCCAAGAATGCAAGGAACTTCTTCTTTCTCTTCCCAAAGAGAAAGGATGGAGAACCCTCCATCTCTACAAGTTTCAAGAATTTTGGTGCCAGCCAACCGAAATCCAAGCCATAATCTCCTCCCAAAGACACTTCCAAGCAAGTGACACTGATGTAGTATTGGCCACCGTACCAAAATCAGGCACCACATGGCTAAAAGCCTTGGCTTTTGCTGTTGTGAATCGCAGGCGTTTTGCTGTTGTGTCAAACAGCCATCCTTTGCTTTCATCCAACCCCCATGATCTTGTACCTTTCTTTGAGTACAAGCTTTATGCCAATGGCCAGATTCCTGATCTTTCAAACCTTCCACAGCCTAGACTTTTTGGCACCCATATTCCATTTGCTTCCTTACCTAATTCCATCAAGAAATCTGATTGCAGGGTTGTTTATATCTGCAGAAACCCATTTGACACTTTCATCTCCTCGTGGCACTACATCAACAAAATTAGGCCGGGATCTCAAGCACCAATGTTATTAGATGAAGCCTTTGAAATGTACTGCAAGGGGATTGTAGGCTTTGGACCCTTTTGGGAGCATATGTTGGGGTACTGGAAGGAGAGCATAGAGAGACCTCACAAGGTGTTGTTCTTCAAGTATGAGGACATGAAAGAGGACATCACTTTTCAGTTGAAAAAATTAGCAGAGTTTCTGGGGATCCCATTTTCCTTGGAGGAGGAGAGAAGTGGTGTGATTGAAAAGATTGCAAAGCTGTGCAGTTTTGAGAATCTGAAGGAGTTGGAGGTAAATAAATCTGGCAAGTCAATTAAGAACTTTGAAAACAAAGATTTGTTTAGGAAGGGTGAGGTGGGAGACTGGGTGAACTATCTGTCACCAACTATGGTGGAGCAATTAACCAAACTCTTGGAGGAGAAGTTAAGTGGTTCTGGTTTGTCATTCAAAGTGTTTTCTTAGGGCAAGCAATAAATGCTGCCAAATTGTGCCATTTGCATGGTTATGTGAGCGTATGGATAGAAAGGTGTAGACATCATTCCAATAAATGTTTCACTTCAAACAATGTAGTACTGATCTCAATGCTACTGTCAAGGAGCTGTCAAAAGTCAAATTACAACCCTACAAACTTAAGCATCGGGGGGTGGACCTGTCCAGCCTCATACTTTCTTTTCAGCCTTTTTTTTAGTGCTTGACGTGTGGTCACTATATCTGGTCACTATATCAACACGTGAACCTCTTTAACGTTGTACCTTCTTTCAGCATTTTTTTAGTGCTTGACGTGTCACTATATCAACAAACTGAAATTTTTCTTTAAATATAATAAAAGCAGTACTCTACAAATAAAAGTAGTCTGCAAATAATAAGAGCGGTGATCGAGCAAGTAATATGAGCAGTTTACGAGAATTCTTCATGTTGATTTCTATCAAGTACTGTACATATTAGCCGTTCTTTAGTTCAAATTAGCTTTGTAACTTATCAGCAGAAATAGCATATATAGGAACTTTGTAACCAAATTGTTTTTATATATTCATGAATATACTCGACTGTTTTGGATTATCAATTATCAACCTTTTTTTAAGATTGAGAAACATGCCGATGAGAAAGCCCCCTTTTAGATCATTCCTAGAGACTCCTTGTAAGGGAGTCTGTTCCCTATATATAGAGAATATATTCAAAAAATCACAAAAAAAGTAGCACAGCAGACTCCCTAAATGAGTCTTAATCATAAGGATCGCTACAGTGAAACCCAAAGTATAGGATTCTAGTATTGCAATCCTTATGATTAAAAAAAAATAAAATAAACCAAAACAAAACAAAACGTTTCTCTCTTCTCCACTCTCTCCTCTCTCCTCTTTCTTCTTACAATTATCTCTCCACTCTCCTCTCATATATATAATATAATTTTAAAAAACAAATATTTTAATGATATAGGGAATAATTAAGGTAAGTTATTGGGGTGTATTTTGATATAGGGAAGCAATAAGTAGTTTGAATCCTTAAATGTAGGAAAAATGATGAGGAAACTGCTGGGAATGCTAGCCTCAAGCTTGTTCCGCCCGAACCTTAATTTCGTGTTAAATGATTAAATTTACATCTTTTTATCATCTTAAGCTTTTAGGAGAAGTGATGATTTAACATAGTATCAAAGCCAAAGGTCCTGCGTTTGAATCTTCATTCCGTCAATTCTTCATTTTAATTTAAATATTCCACATATTGGGCCTCACCTAAGAGGAGTTTGAGCCACATGTGAGGAAGAGTGTTAAATTGTTGATTAAATAATTAAATTTATCTCTTCCTATCATCTTAAACTTTTGAAAGAAGTAGTGATTTAACGGTCTGCAATGAAGCCCTCTTTGTCTTATTGATGCTCATCAAGTATTAATGGACTCAACTACAGCAGCATTGAAATATCCTCTGCAAGAGGAGATTTCAGTCGTCCAAAAACTGAAATGCTTACATTAAAAAACATGAAATTTAACATAACCATGCAATAATTAATTAGGTGAACTTTGGTAGCTCTTAAATCTGTTTAATTATATGGCTGTAAATTTAACTTAAATGTTACTATTTGTGAAGTTGACAAGACTATACCCATTCATCTCACCTTAATTTCTAGTCAAAATGAGGTGGTAGGTTCTTGCTTGATATTCCAATTTGATGGTGGGTTTCATGTCATGGACTATCCACTCCCTCCCCCCTTTCATGTCTTTGTCTTGTCTTGGTCGATTTTGAACCCAACATCTATATACAGTCGCTAAAACAAGAAAAACACGTCACCTTAATCCATATGGTGGGGAATGATTTATCAGAAAATTAATTACATTAATTGAATAGATGAGTGGGAGCGATTCCAAATATGGAAACACGCTGGCAGATCGATCAGTGGCAAATGAGATAAACCGACAAGTTTAGGGTTTGCCGACGCACGTGTCATGCACATTGTATTCAGATCGAGACCAAAGTGATGCGATCAGTATCGTAAGCACCATGCAATGCCCACTTGCACCCTCGACAAGCTCCAATGCTATGTGATAATTTGTGGGATCAGTATCTACTAAAATGTTTAAGGAATTTCAATTTTTGAAATTTTAAATTCAAGTCATTCATTTTTTATTCAATGGTCATTGTTCTGCCACGTGTCTTGCTACTAATAAAATTATAGTTATTATCTTATTAGTAGCAGGACATGTGGCAGAACAATGATCATTAGATGAAAAATAGAGGGCTTTAGATCTGAAATTTCAGAAACTGAAATTTTCTTAAGAATTTCAGTGGATCTAGATCCGATTCTGTGACCCTTTCTGGTCAATAAGCTTTACTTTTCTTTACTACTTTAAATAAAAGTAAAATAAGCTAATGAAAACAACTGAGACAGGTTGTAGTACCTCTAATATATCTTATTAGTAGTGGAACACGTAGCAGAACAATGATCATTAGATGAAAAATAGATGGCCTAAATCTGAAATTTCAGAAACTGAAATTTTCTTAAGAATTTCAGTGAATCTAGATCCGATTCTGTAATCATTTCTGGTCAATAAGCTTTACTTTTCTTTCCTACTTTAAATTAAAGTAAAATAAGCTAATGAAAACAACTGAAATAGGTTGTAGTACCTCTAATATATCTACCACATCAGCCAAAAACTTAACTCTCTCACCACTGCGTCCTACCACCCGTTTCCCTACTTAAGAGGTGATTTAGTCATTCCCAACTCGTCTTTACAAGTGGTCAAACCACTGATCTTGAGGCTAATCTACTCTCTTAGGATGGTCAAACTACTTATATGGCCAAAAATTATTTTTTTTATCACCTCAAAGACTAGTTGACAATGGCCGAACTAATTCCTTTGGATAGATGAATCATTTTATCTGCCACCCCTCAAGCAACTATAGGAGTGGTCAACCACCCTCAATAGTCGTGTTGGTGGGAGACTAGCAGTGCAATAGTGAGGCTAGCAGTAGATAGAAATAAAATTTTAAGTTTTTGACGAACATGATAGAATCTAGACCATTTATTTAAATTGCGCGGTATAAATTAAATGTATTAATATTGCACCTAATCTCAATCCCTTGAAGACCGATAATAATAATAATAATAGTAAGATAAAAAATAAGAAGCTGGCAACTTTTATTCGAATGATGTCTTCACCTTTCTATCCATACACTCACCTAACCATGCAAATGGCACAAGCTGCCAACATTTATTGGTTGTCCTAAGAGAGTAGCTTGAATGACAAACCAGAACCACCTAACTTGTCCTCCAAGAGTTTGGTTAACTGCTCCACCATAGTTGGTGACAGATAGTTCACCCAGTCTCCCACCTCACCCTTCCTAAATAAATCTTTGTTTTCAAAGTTCTTAATTGACTTGCCAGATTTGTTTATCTCCAACTCCTTCAGATTCTCAAAGCTGCACAGCTTTGCAATCTTTTCAATCACACCACTTCTCTCCTCCTCCAAAGAAAATGGGATCCCCAGAAACTCTGCTAATTTTTTCAACTGAAAAGTGATGTCTTCTTTCAGGTCCTCATACTTGAAGAACAACACCTTGTGAGGTCTCTCTATGCTCTCCTTCCAGTACCCCAACATATGCTCCCAAAAGGGTCCAAACCCTATAATCCCTTTGCAGTACATTTCAAAGGCTTCATCTACTAACATTGGGGCTTGAGACCCCGGCCGAAGTTTCTTCATGTAATGCCAGGTGGAGATGAAAGTGTCAAATGGGTTTCTGCAGATGTAAACAACCCTGCAATCAGATTTCTTGATGGAATTAGGTAATGAAGCATATGGAATATGGGTGCCAAAAAGTCTAGGCTGTGGAAGTTTTGAAAGATCAGGAATCTGGCCATTGGCATAAAGCATGTACTCAAAGAAAGGTACAAGATCATGTGGGTTGGATGAAAGCAAAGGATGGCTGTTTGACACAACAGCAAAACGCCTGCGATTCACAACAGCAAAAGCCAAGGCTTTCAGCCATGTGGTGCCTGATTTTGGTATGGTGGCCAATACTACATCAGTGTCACTTGCTTGGAAGTGCCCTTGGAAGGAGATTATGGACTGGATTTCGGTTGGCTGGCACCAAAATTCTTGGAACTTGTAGAGATGAAGGGTTCTCCATCCTTTCTCTTTGGGAAGAGAAAGAAGAAGTTCCTTGCATTCTTGGCTTAGCTTTTCCTCTTCTGCTGCTGCTTCTTGATCTCCATCCCTTGATGGGTTTTTTGTGTAGTGAGTGGTAATAACCATTGTAGTAGTGTTGAGAGAAATTGGCATGAAAATTAGCTCACAAAGATTACTGTCTTTAAAGCTGCACTCCCTCCCGTCCTTGTTATTGCAGGGGCATAATTGTCCTTAAATTTTTTTTACAAGTATACCCTACATTTACAAAGACTAAATTGGAGAGGATCCAATTGGAAAGATTTGCCATTTGTGCATGTTAAGCACGTGTTTATGATCACTGCTGTCATATTCCTTGTGGCCCTTTTAATGTTAAATTGGGTTTCCTAGTTCTTCACTTCTGCCTAGAGTGGGCGTTTCTTGTGCCAAAAACCAAAATAGACTAATTGAATTCTTTTGCCCCACACTACTTTCCGTAAAAATGCCTTTTAGTTTTAGATGAATGCTCCTTTCATTGCACGTAAAGGTTTTTTGAGCTGTTTTGATGCAAATTTTTGCATAAAATTTTGGGTAGACTTACCCTTAAAAATCGACTTGGAAGAAAATAATGCTCGAGAGTTTATATATATATGATCAAGATTAAACTTAACCCATGTGGGATACCAGGATCGTAACATATGTACCACCACGCTCCACGGCCGACATTCACGGCGGTCCACTCTATCGACACTTACCCGATAGTAGCCATTTCTCTTTTGGCAGCTCTACTAATCTATCAGTATTCAATGACTTAATACTATGCCCATACATACTACCAAAACATTATAATCTGGCTTACAAGTCGCCTCCTCCATGACTCAACCACAAACCGCAACTCATTCGGTCATTTACTCGACGAATTGCGTCTGATCCCATACTCACGTGGTGGTTACTCTGATACCAAATATTACAAACCTTTGGTATAATTCACACTTAAAAATCGGCTTGCAAGGGAAGGGTATCCAATGTCTTATATACACATAGTCAAAATTAGACTTAACTCATATAAGACACTAGGATCTCTGTTACTTACATTAATTTACAGATCGAAAACTAAAGAAGTCATATAAAACTTATTGCTCAAACATGTAAATCCATGTGAGCTCTCTCTCACGTGATGCACAAAAATACTTAGGACAACCTTATCCGAAACATACAACCTCGGTACCTTGTTAGAGCATTCTTAGCAGCTTCACCAAAAAAAAAAAAAAAAAAAAAATTAAAGAGAAATGAAAAGCAAAAAGGGAGAGAGAAAAAATATATTTATTCAATGAATAGGTGAGTAAATAATAAATTTTAAATTTGGTGAGTACTGGTCACCTTACTAAATTTTTTTGTTAAAGTAGTGAGGCTGAAAAGTGTACATTTAAACTATTTTAATTAAATTGAGGAACCAATTTAACAAAAAAAACAAATTTGAAGAGGTTGGTATGAGTGCTGTTACATTGTAATATTAGTTGCCAGTAAAAGTCACTAGAAAAACATGTCACAATTTTTTTTTTTCATATTCAGGAAAACATGTGAGTTTGACGTTGTCACGTGATTTTCGGTATTAAAGTCTGCCGACATGCCGTCAAACAGACAACAAGCACACACCGTGTCATTGTGGCGACAGAAAGAAGCCATCCACCACCTCAACAATGCCCACATTTTTTATGTTTTTATTTATTTTTTATTTTTTTTTCTTTGAAGTGACTTAAAATATACCTGATTATTGATGTACGTGTCTTAAAAGGTACATTTATTTAATCGTTGCCGACATTGGATAATGGCAACTTCTTCCTTCTTTCTTTCTTTTCATTTTTTTTTTATTTTATTTTTTTATTGAATTTGCAATTATCGGGACTTTATTTAATAAATAAATTACAAACTTTTCCTCTTACATTCTTAAACGCATATTTTTTTATGTAACACTTAAAAACAAATAATTTTCAGTGCTGCACATCAAAAAATTTGTACTCAAAAGTGTAAAAGTAAGAGTGTATATTGTGTAGATGCCCGGTTAGTAGAGGATAACCGTAGAATACAAAATAACATTTATCTTTCTTTTTAAGGTGGCTTTTCTGTGACATTTTGGCTACAGAACTATGGATAAATTTCAACTTAGAAAACTAATTTATATCCTTAAAGAACACATGAATTCATATTGCCTGGTCACATCAATCTTATTAATAATAATGGTCTACAAACCAAAATTGCAAGTATTTTTGGTGATTAAAATTGAAGAGCACAGCTCACCTTCAATTGAGTGTAGATGGGTCACGTGTCGTCTGCCAATGGGAGGATTAAGCAATGGGGGCAATCCCACCACCTTTATTGTGATCCCAATGGGGGCCGGCCATGAAAGATATGGGTGGATCGCAATAAAGGTAGTGGGGTTACACCCATTACTCCATTCTTCTATTGGCAGACGACGCGTGACGCATCCACACTCAATTGAAGGTGAGCTGTGCTCTTCAATTTTAATCACCAAAAATACTTGTAGGTTGAAATAAAAGAAAAAAAAAAAAAGATGGAAAAAATATTGACGTGAATCATTACTCTTAATCTACTCAATGTAATTGAATTATGCAAAAATACATCAATACATGTAAAAAAAATTTCTTTCTATAAGAACCATTAACCTATTCAATATATTAAATTATGCAAAAATTCATCAATATAGGTAAAAGAGGCAGGTTTAAGTTACAATTGCTACTTAATAACTTTCCATAGGATCAATATTTTGCCAAAGTCACCATTAGATTATATTAATATACATGTCCATCATGCTTGCTAAATATTAAGAGAATGGGAGATTAGAAACTATCTAATTTGAAAAATGTTAAAGATAAAGTTTTTTTTAAAAAGAATTTTAAACAATCTTATAAATAAATAAGTTTTAGATTATAGTAAATCCCACCAGATTGACAGGAAATTTAGCATGCACAATAGCATGGAGGGCATGTAATCCAACAAAGTAGTTGAATATAGGTACAATTATATACACTTGTGAACGTTAGAGATTAAATCCCATATTAGAAAGCTATCACAAGAGGACATAGACAATTCATCCTAAAAGACAGCTCATGAGATAATAAAAGCTTTTGTTTAATGGAAAATGTAGTTGAGGTAACGACGAACTCACATGTGAAAGGAAAAAAATTTTAAATATAAAGAAAAGTATATATATACCCTCTTCAAATTACTATTTCATTGTCAATGTCTCATCCAAATTAAATCCTATATTAAAAAGCTATCACAAGAAGATATAGACAATTCATCCTAGAAGACAGCTAATGGGATAATAAAAGCTTATGTTTAAAGGAAAATGTAGTTGACATAACACAAACTTGCATATGAAGGAAATATTTTTTAAATATAAATAAAAGTATACATACTCTCTTCAAATTACTATTTCATTGTCAATGTCTCATCCAAATCATACTGTTGTGTCAATGTTCTTCTTAAACTACCAAAAAAATAGCAGTCTCACAATGACAAAAATACCCTTTATAATTTTTTTTTTTAATTTAAAAAAAAAAAAAAAACTAAAAATTAAAACATTGGGAAACTATTACAAGGGTCAGTCAATACTTGATAAAATGACATCCTACCATTGGACAAATTAGAGAGGCCCCATCAATATTAATGAGACGACATGGACTATTACCTACAGGAGAATGGCCTTACGCAAATAACGACCAAATATTATTAAGTTTGTCAAGTATATCGAATTTACAGTACCAGATGTAAGACATGAAATGACTAGGGAAAATACAAGGTATAACAACGTTTGTCAAGGTATGTAACATGCAAATCAAGATCCATAATTACTATTTCTGCCGGCCCAGTGTTGGCCGTTTGTATCCGTACTTAGGATTGAGATCAGGTGCAATTAAGCTGCGCATCACATTGTAATGAACAGCTTCACGTGAGAGGGAACCCGGCCCTTGAAAGGAGAAGAAGAGATGAAAGAGATTATGCTCCACGGCTAATAGCATCAGAAACTGGAGCAATGTGTATGATTTAGTTAGCTTGTTAATGAGCTACTCATTGCATGTGCCCCGCCGGTAGCTTCTCCGAAAACTAGAGCTTCTACTATTACGGGATCCAGTCGGCCGGGGTCCTCCCTGCTGTTCTTGAGCGCAAGCAGGCCACTGGAGAAGTTGGAGCAAGCCTGGCTTCAACCTAAGTTGATGTCACTTATAAAGATCAAATATTTGGATGGTAATGCCAGCTTAAGCTTTAAAGCATCCTGGAAAAAGAAAAGATGCAAAGTTCCTTGGTACCCTCAAAGCACAAAAATATACAAGGCCAAAAAAAAAAAAAAGTTGCACACGTGTCATGAACAACATCAATAAGTGAAAAAAAAAGAAAAAAGAAAAAATAAAAAATAAGAGATAAAATTGATGGTAGTCAGGACGTTTTAAGGAAAGTAGTATCTATTCCAATTTGAAAGAAGATTTGGAAAGGATAAGAGTGACAGACTGGCATGAAACAGCAGTGTTGCCTGCCCTGGGCTTGCTTCGACCCATCTCATTATCAATTTTTTTCAACATTAAAGAGCTGTGAGAAACAGAGAAGTTGCATACAGTCCCTTCATCTAAACTAATGAAGGTTGTTTTTATAATCTTTAGTTCAGAAACCTATTTGGTCTCTACAAGCTTTTATTGTTTAGATATTTTTCTTCTTTTCCGTTGCACATGATATTTTGTTTTTCAAGGGTTACCAAATCCTGTCTTTAGGCCCATAACTGTCATTCAATCAGTACTTACCTCTACTTTTTTTCTCACTGGGAACACAGCATAGGAAGAGAAGCATGGTATTTGTCTTTATATGTTCCAATGGTAACCAATACCTGGAACAAATGACAATTGCAACAATAAATAAATAATGTGGTTCACATTTAACGAAAAGTACAGACACCAAACAATACCAATCCGTTGATTACCTTTGCATATTTATCTTGTACGCGCCAATGCAAGAAGCAAATTTCATATTTCTTCACTCCATTCCATGGAAATTGGACCCTGTGGAATATTATTTGTTGGCAAAGGCGAGGAATGGTTTTTCTCTATCAAAGGAAAGAGCTCTCCTGAATGTAAGCTCTTAATGATCCAGCTTGCTGGCTGCAACAAAATATGATCAAAAGAAGGCTTAAAAGTTGAAAATTATATGAAGTAGAATACTTGACCGTCTTCTTATGCAAGCACGCCAGAAATATATCTAATGCTTTTCCTAGATGTTGCAAACTTTGGGGGGATAACATAATTTTGCCCATCTGCCCATCAGCCATTCAATTCAATTTCAAAGAGTAAAACAAGTACTCACCATTATGGGTATTTCCCGCTCCGAGGCACAATGTTTCAAGTGACGTGATACCCTACTCTTGTCATCAGCAACAAGAGCACCAACATAAATCTTTTTATTGTCGAAATTCTGAACTAACCACTGAAGAGTTTTAAAAACCTTCCCACCTCCATGCTGCAAAACCCAAAAATGGAAGAACACACTGACTTAGACTACAATCAACTTCTCAGAAGGAAGATATCACATTAAAAATCTATAAAAATGGATATCTACCATCATTTACCACATTAAACTTTAGTTGTAAGATACAAAGTAAATATGTTCATGAATATCTCAAAGATTTAAGATCAAATCAATTCAGATAAAGATCACACGCTGATAAAACTCCATTTTAGTTAATACTTAGCTCAAAGGATCTCAAGACAGGATATATCAGAGCTAGTTATGGATTTCTGGTGTTCTTTATAAACTATTCTGGGCAATCCAAAGATACCAAGGGAACTGTAATCCATTATTTAAAATGACACAGTTTGCAGGATTGCAATTCCCTTCAAAATGTATGATTGCATGAGATTTACCAAATCTTGCGTTTAAACAATTACTTGTGAATTTTTGTCCTTCAAGGAGCCAAAATTCAACCCAAGTAGAGATGGAAAAAGATTGGGTTCAACTTAGATTGAATATAGGATGCTTCATATAGGCCATAGGTAGATCAAATAGCCTAATTATGCATGGTTAAAATATATCAAAAAATTAATAAATCCATGGATATGGAATCACAAGATTTAAATCCATTGTATATTCAAAATCAGAGGATATTAAATTCCAGTGGCAGCAAGACAAGAAGTGCAAAGTCATGTAGTCAGTGAAGCCTTGGTTAACTGGATGTAGGAAGCGAGCACAAAATATGCCTTTATTTAATTTTATACACACATTATAGTTTGACTTGGTCAAGGTTACCACAACACTCTTAAAACCTAGTGACCCAAAACATAGGCGGTCTGATACAAAATCAAGTGGTTTAGAAAATTCTTTACTCCATTATCTAGAGCAATGTGAAATATAACAAATCATGATAGAGTTATAACTTCAAGGTTTATGTAAAACAGATATATGTAGTGTTAAGTTCTTAGAGGGTGATTTCAATATAAAATGCTTCCAAAAGAACAAAAGAAAAATTAGCAATTTAAAGATAGTCATTAGTCATCTTTTCATAGAAGCAAGGAAACTAATCCTGCATAAACTAACCAATTATGTCTGAAGCAATTTAAATAAGCTTATTCCATTATTCTGTGGCCTGGAAAATGGCATAGTAACAATTTTTTTTTTTTTTTTGTAAGTAATCAGCTTTTAAAGCATCCCTAAGTACACAAAAAGTAATAAAAGAAAACACCTAACTAAAGTTCGCAAAAGAACAAAAAAATCACTATAACTAATCGTCAGAGGAGACACATAAGTAGCTGTCTATAGATACAAAGTTTTGAAGAATAGAAATATAATCTCCTCCAACGACATCTTCCACACTGTAACATTCATCTTAGTAACAATTCCATATGGTAAATAGAACGTACATTTCTATGGAGGAGCAGTGTCTGTGTCATGCTTGTGTTGGATACCTACACTCAACCACACTCCTTGGAGGCATGTCTAACACTTCAATAGGATGACCACAGTTTCAAAATATACATTTAATTGACACATGTTGGCATTGTTCTTTTGTTTAGCAACAAAACACTATGATAATGAAGAGGGAAAAACAACATTGATGGTTTATAAACAATGAAACACCTTCACATTTCTAACACAGATAAACTAGGATATGATATGGATATATGCGAGAGGTAAAAAAAATGCATATGTGAATGAGTATAAAAATTTTGCTACATAACATGATATAGATGGAGTAAAATATGGTTTCTATTATGTGTTACAGAGAGTAAAATAAGTGAGGTATATTCCCATGTTCACATTCTGTCAAGTCTACTCAGAAAAAAAAAAAAAAAAAAAAAAAATAGAAAACTTGTTAGAAATTATATGTTCAGAAAATGTTGGAAACTCTTCGCTTCTAGATCAAACATATCCAGTAATCAACATAGTTCTTAAACTCTTTAGGTCTAGCATCCAAATACACTAGCTACAAAACTACTGAGGTCTCTGAAGCACAAATTCATACTTGAGAATTTAAATAATGATCCTTGCAGAGCTTATCAGGTCGGTTAAAACCATTCCACTCAATTGCTAGCCCCTATTACAAAAATTAACAGTACAGTGTTGCAATCATGCTGGAGCTATAGGACAAAGGAAAGATGACTAGAAAGAGGCCAATTAGTCATATATAGTAAAGTAAGATGGAGTCTTCAACTTTGTGATACCAATTAACGTGAACTGATCCTTACCTTGATTATTTTTGCATATTTGGTGCAGAAACTATGCTTTCCATGAAGCATGATCCCTACTTTCTCAAAGATATATTTATTGTTATTAAAACGAACTAGCTTTCCAATTCTGATATGCATTGCATCATCTTGCCTTGATAGAATCCTGTATCTAACAGAAAGATAATTTGGAATTATAAAACAGGAAATTGGTTTAACAAATTTTTATCGGATAAATTTAAAATCATAATAGTTCAATAATAAGCTAGTCAACTTCCAAGATTAAAGTTCAAGCTTTGATTATGCTGGCAGTCATTAAGACATTAAACGTTATACCCAACACAAAGCAGGAGTACAGGACCAAATAATTCCAAAGCGAAGATGCAAGTCGGACATGGAGCACAACTTACTTCGCAGGTGGTATGATGGAACCTGCTGCAATTGAATCAGTAAGCCAATCAACTTTCAGTATTAAAGCATTCACTGCACACCCATACAAGAACTTGGTAGTTTCTAACTGAGACAGAAAAAAGAAAGCTATCAAAAAGTGCAACACCAAATTCCCAACAATTATGAAACCTTGCAACATGAATAGAGAGAGAGGGAGAGCCTTGGTCATAAGATATCACAAAAGCAGTCTCTAAGATACAAGACACCCATATATCGAAGAGATACTAAATGTCATATACTTTTCACCCACCTATTACATCATAAGAAATAACTAAGTTAAACTTCATAAGCATTGAGCAAAATTGAAAATGCCATAGAAAAATTTGTTAGAAAACATCAAACTCTTAGCAATGACATGACAAACTACATGAGTTGCAGTAAAATTTTCAATATTTATATATTTGAAACAGATGCATCAATCTGGGTTGTGCACCTCCACTCACAATAAACAAAATTAACTAAGAAAGAGGAACAAAATAACTTATTGCTTCCAAGGATCAAAGGAAAAAAAAAGGTTCACACCAAGTCAATCTAGTGCAGAGAGGACCAGTTTTAGGAGCACCAACTCAAATATATAATGAAGCTCGAAGGGGGAGGGGGAACAGAATTAATAAATAAAAAAGAAAAGGTCTTGATCATCAAAAACAAACCTTTTTTAGACAAAGAATAACAGGAAAGTGCTGGCAAATAGATCTTGAGCTTCTCTTTTCCCTTGACTTTGGAGGGGAAGGGATATCCCAGAGAACCATGCCGCCATATTTACATATTAGTCCTTCAATTTCCTTTCCCTTCACACTAGAAAATCCTGTAACAAGGAATTCTATACCTTGAAAAATCAATCTCTTCCTAACCTTAACGCAAGAATTTGTGAGACAGCTTTTCATGCCGTAAGCTATGGAACATGGCTTGGACAATTTTTGCCTTTTACTAGCTCTAACAGTTGAACCTACATACATTTGAACAACAAACCAAACAGATTAGGTGATAAGACACATTAAATTTCCACATAAAGAACAAAAGAATGAGGTTTGAGAAAAATGGAGATTTAAAATTGAAAGATGTATTAGACAATCAGTGTTCAAGTGTTACAGTTTTGGTGTAAAGATTGTCGCTTTTGAACATTCTTGGTCCACTGGGGCAGGTCCTCTGCTTCAGAGAAACGAACTTGCTTTTTTATAGAAGCATGCTTGTCATGGGAATTAAAGCATTCAGATTGTACATTTTGACGACTTTTGCATTGTTGATGCTTAACAATGGATCCTGGTAGTGTAACATGATTAGGACATGATCTTTGGTTTAGAGCAAGAGGTGAAGTCCTCTGCTCCAATGGCTGAACCAAGAACTCACCCCCTTCTCCTGCAATTTCATCATAGTTTCTCTTCTGATTTGTCACTTCTGCAACTGAACTCCTGTTACTAGTAGTTTTATGATTATCCTCATTATTTGTACCAGCTGCATTCTTGGAAACAGTCCTTAAACATAGGAACTTAGTAGAACCCCATGACTGGTTAAAGTAATGGCAACCCTCTTCCAAAAGGGGGACGTGTTTAGGCAAAAGCATGCTATAAGTGTTAAGCGAGGTCAACTGCCTTCTAGCTGTTACCCCAGAACTTTCCACATGAACTGTGTACATAGCTTGCTCATCCCCAAGTTCAAGTTCAATATTTTGATCTAGTGTCCTTTGCAAATTCTCTACCCCAAGTTCTCGTGTGGATCTAAAGCATTTTTCCCCATCATTCTGATTCTGAGCTAGTGTTGAACCGGCATTTTCGGTAGAAATACTGCACGGAACAACAGAACAAAGAGGATCGACATAAGAGAGGTTTGAAGACGTAACCACATCTTGAGAAAGCAATATCCCCTCACAAGCTTTGTTGTGTAGACCTTCAAAGGGTATGCTTGACTGTGAACCCAACTTAGACTGGGATTTATGTTTCTGCACAAAAGAGTTCTCGTCTGGGGCAATATCTGCTGATTCCGAGAGAAAGCTCGTCTCAAGAAAACACTTGGGGAAACTCTTACCATTATTCTGCTTCAAGACTGCAGAGATATCTACTTCCTACCAAGTGGGAGATGGAAAGAGGGAAAAACACCGAGGACAAGAAAACAAAGCTATCAGATTGATGAATTCAAGTCATTTACTTGTCTTTACAGTAATATGGATCAATAAATACTGATTCAAACAAGCTGCACAGAAAAATCAGCAATATCTGAGGTTTTAAATGCAGCTCTTTATGACTCATGTGGTGCAGCTCTTTATGACTCATGTGGTGCATCCAGAGAAAAAAGATGAGACCGAGATTTTAGCCACTAAGTTGAAGAAGCTGCTTTCAGGATTTCCCCTATGACTAGATAACAGGATCAATTAGAAGTTCTTTTCATTTGTTCTAGGAACTTCTGACTCATTAGTATTTAGGAGCTAGTTTTTTTTTTTTTTTTTTTTTTTTTTTTTTTTTTTCAGGAGTTTCTCTTCTGTATTTCCTATAGAATATGTTGCAACTTTTTCTCTTTTTTTTTCTTTCTTGGGTTTGAAATAAAATGTATTACATATCAAAGCAATATATATATATATTAGATTGGTTTGAGGTTGATGAAGTTATATCCATCATAGCAGTTCCAACTGCTTGGACACCCTAACTATCTATTTCAAAGCAATGCACCATGATAGAAACCCTAGACATAGTACGAGCTAAGTTTCATCTTTTCTACATTCAACTGATAAAGGGAATGATGCGGGACAACAAGTCACACAAAATCATACTGCAAAATTAGGGCAAAGTGAGGAGAAAGAAGCTAAGAGAGGTAAGAGAAAGAAGCTAGAAAGAGAGAAGTTAGGAAAGAGACGAGGAAAGAGAGAGAAGGAGGAAAGAATCTATGGGGAAGGGAGAGAAAGGGGGGAATGGGGGAGAGAAGGAGAGAGAGAATCAATTTCTCATAATTTTATTCTATTCAAGGTCTGGCTGCATTGGAATACAAAAAGACACTTAAATAGATTGAGGACTTAACCCAAGGGCAACACCCATTTATTGACTTATCCAAAATGATCTAGGACAACACCCATTTTTTGAATTGCTTAAAATCATCTAGGACAATCACCTATTTATTGAATTACCAAAAACACCATTGACTCTTAAAAATTAAATACAACATGCAATTAAATACTAATAACTCAATTAACTAATAGAACCTAAATAAAACTAGATGGACCCAATTAGCTCTTGTATCATCTCTTGCAATAGGGAAAGATAGCTCAAATCCCCAAACTATTTGGGATTGGAGAACAATATTTGCATATGTCCCCTTTGTTTTTCTTTTTGGGAGGGGCCAAGCTAAGCAAGCATGGGGGAGGAGGGCAGTATGTGAAAATATCCTTACCTGTGCTATAGATAAACCATCTGAATTTTCCTGGACCGACTGATGCAACATGGAATCTGCGTATCTGGCCAGTTT
This sequence comes from Corylus avellana, assembly GCF_965113065.1. Lineage (NCBI taxonomy): Eukaryota > Viridiplantae > Streptophyta > Magnoliopsida > Fagales > Betulaceae > Corylus > Corylus avellana. The sequence goes on from NC_142491.1 coordinate 7,349,412, forward strand.
TGAGTTATTTGAAACCAGAACAGGATCACAAGAAAGTTTCTTCTGACTCTCACGATCAAGAGATTCTAAAGGAAAGTCTTTTATTAACCCCATATCCATGTCCACGTTTTCTTCTAAATGTTTTTGTGCAGGACTATCATCAAAATTTGCTTGTTGAGCCCTGACATCTAAGCAATTCATTATATTATCACATCCATAATGATCATCAGATAGAGGAGTTTCTTTAATATGAGATATAGCTGAATCACAAGCACACGGATGATCAGGGACACTGTAAGATAACCCAACATCTTCATATGCATCTGCCATAGCAACATCATCAAAGTCAGAAAGAGAATCACAGTTGTCAGTATGCTCTGTTGGGCAATGGAAGGCATCTTCCAAAATATCCAACCGTGCTTTCTTCACCTGAAGGGCAACTTCAAGTACTGATTCTGTTGGCAATGTTTCTGAAGTTGATCCACTCTTCACTAATTCATGTATAACCAATGCTTCAGATGCTGTGATAGATAGTTCAACTGCTTCATTGACATCAGCACCTTTGAGGAACCTGAAACTGAATTTCTCTCCATAATGCCTCTCAGAGTCCTTGTCATTGTGGGGAGATGTTGGACAAACATTCTCCACAGTTCTTTGAATGGAACTTGCAGGCAACAAATTTTGCCCACCAGCACTACAATGCATTATGGAACGAGTCTTCTCCCCAGAACCAACAGAGTGTTCAACTAGTTGCGTTGACAGAACTTTATTAGATTGAAGCAGCTTTTTTGATGTATCCAACTGTTGAGTTGGGCTATACTGTGAGTCGCCATATGAGGAAAGATGTAGATGGAAATGAAGCACCTATTGATGGAAGATATATAGATTAATCCAAGTTCTGACTAAATAACCCAAACAAGATAATGAATATTTTCTAAGAGTTTTACTGAAAGGAGATGTAAACACATCACGAATATATATGGATTAACACTTCCTTTTGCAGGTCAAAATTCGGGGGCAAGACCAAACTTGCAAATTCATTAAAAAAAATAGTCTGTAAAATTAATATTGCTTTTCGGCCAGTATGGTTAAGAACTTACATTTCCAGGAGACGGAGATGAACTAATTGGTGAATTGTCTTCCCCAGATAAGAATAAATGACAGTTGTTAACTCTGCCTTCTTCCCTTGATAAAAGATTTGCATATTTATTTTCATCGGTATTTCCTTGAAATGATGCCAAATCCTATCCATTCCAACGAAAAAGATAAATCAGTGAACATTTTAAAGAATTGTTCAAGTGTTCTTAGCGCTGATGGTCAAGCATAGCACAAGTTTTTTTCTTTTTTCTTTTTTCTTTTTTTCAACTGTTATTTGACCTTTATCAAAATCTACACCATCACAAGTTGAGAAAAATTCATTACAACATACTAAGAAATTGAAGACTAATAATCGCCAATATGTACGCCAGAAATAAGTAACTACATTCCAATTTCAGCTTCTTATGGAGTCTAAATTTTATTCATAGCTAGACTATGTTTCTACTTCTAAGTTAACCATTATGGTTTAGAAAGATCTCATGTGATGATTGCAACCTAATAACCTAAGGATGAACAAAGGACTCAGAGCTCAATGATGATATTCTAGAATGAAAAGAGTGGGTTATGCTTAACAAAGAAAGTCCTACTCAATTAGGAATTTCCTATTATAAGACGATCAAAGAGATTTTGGATCATCAGTTTATCATGGATTAATCTGTTATTGTTGACCTATCAATTTATTGAAGTATCTTTTATCCCCATTCTTCCATGTGCAAGCTGAATTCACTGAACACAGAATATTGAATAAAAATTATCAGTAAAATGAAAAGGAACTTTGACAGTATGGAACAGAAGCTAGCACCATATTTTTTAGTTAAGATAACATCATCTTTTCAATTTCATCTAGTGAGGGAGAAGAAGAAGAAAATAGTAATGATGAAGATGATGATGAGAGAAAGTACATTGCAAGTTGAATGCACGATACCACATTATTCATCATAGGCACTCTGTAGTAATTTCATTAGATTCTAAGAAAGTTCTCATATAGCCTCACAAATTATAGCTGGCAATAATTGATGATTAAATCATAATTCATCAGGTCCTCTTAACTACCTCAACACCTTTCTTTATGCATCCAAGAAAATTGGATCACATTCTATCGATCAATTGATATCAATTACACAAACATGTGACCAGGAAGCAAAAGATTCCAGTAACCATACAAAATCTGCCAAAACATGAACAACAGCTTCAAGTGGTTATTAAACCAGGATACAAGATAAAATGTGGTTCATTAATCACTTATTTGAAGACCAACTTCAGTGTGAATTTTCCTGACAAGACCATACTTCGTCTCCTTAGTCTTCTTCTCCAGCATGTGTTATATGTGGTACTTTGTGGACTGGTTCCAAAAGAAAACAAAATATTGGGGTGAAGAACCTCCTGACATCAAGAGAACTTTTTGCTCTAGTTTTTTCTTTTATGGGGGCACAGTTCTAGATTTTTGTTGTTAAGCTTTGCAAAAGTTTCATTTCTCAGATTCTATATGTTAGTCTCAGCTTTCCAATGTTAACATTAGTTCGTCTTAAATTTTTTGAATAAAATAACTTTATTGGATATAGGAGTGAGCTCAAATACACAGGGAGTGTATTAAAGCTACTCCTAAAGAATTACAAACTCAATTCAGAAGATCTAAAAGGAGGTGTAATGTACACTGCCAAAAGCAGTCATCCAATTATACAAAGATTTCAAAAATAAATACTTGATTGCAAGCCAAGGACACTCAACAACTACAAAAGTCCTATATTCCTCTCCATTCAAATTGTCTATATTATACTCAAGGGAACAACATTTCAAATCTTTATACTCTTATGACGACCAAACGTACCTCACCAGCAGCATTGCAAATTTTACTACTGGTTAGATCTCAGTCAAGAAAATCTTCCATGTTTTCTGTATGGAATAGAAGCTGAAAGGTAAATGAAAAACAAAGAATTGAAAAGCAACCCTTCCAAACCTTAAATGCTAGCTCAGGAGTTTGAGGTTTCTTTATGTGCTCATCGAATTGTTCTGCTTGATGTTGCTGAAGCCAACCAGGAAGCCAAGCTAAATCCTGAAATTAGTAAATTTTCAAACAACACCATTGATTGACAGTTATAGCTTGCTAGCAAAACTTTTAAAAGCAAACACTTAGAAAACAGAATGATAAACTAATTGCTTTCTTTTTTTTCTTCATGATGAGCAACCCTAACAAGGCAGGGCCACTTCGTGTATCCACCCTTGTCGGATAAACCTCAAACCCATGTAAAATGCCCTCTCCACGCGGATCAAGTAATATTCCGACTTTGCTAGCGGGTTGGCCTCAAGGAATTGTTTGCACTCAAGGGGATTCAAACTTTAGAGTTAATGGGATTGTCACCAAGACCAATGATCTTACTACTTGAGCCAACCCCTTGGAGTTTTTCTTCTCAAATTCCCACACAAGTAATTAAAATATTTTTTACCTCCATTTTCTTTTTCTTAATTTTGAAGTTAGGGTTGCAGGTGTATATATATATAATGTCAACAGATGCAAATTCGTCAAGTATGGAAAATGACACATGATATGTTTGGAAAATGTGACCATGAAAGCCAAAAGGGAAACGTGATAGGCGAACTCAGATTGGAGGTGGCTATAAACCCCAGTCATTGAACAATGTCAAATTTCATAGGGAATGTTAGGAAACATGTAAATACCACGATTTTGCTTCACAATTTTACAAATTTGTTTTTTTAGAAGTAATGCATTTCATTAAATGAGCGGAGGGGCACAATCTTAGAAATATACAAGCAAAAACCCCTTTAATGAAGAAAAGAAGAACAAAAATCCACAAGTTCAAAAAAGTTAGAAAATTGTGAGATATTATACTCCCCTGTCCATTTAGGAAGTGATTTGACCAAGATATTATTTAGTTCTTCCATTGAAATCTCTTGATCTTTGAAACACTTTGCATTTCGCTCTCTCCATATGCACCACATTAAGCACAAAGGGGACATCCTTCAAGCGTCTAAAGCAAAACGATTTCCCAACTGACCTCTCCAACAACTCGACAAATCTATCACTCTTCTTAACCCATTCTACTCCAAAAAGGCAAAAGATCAAAGTCCATAATTCTCTTGCCACTTGACAATGGAGAAGAAGATGATCTATGGATTCCCTGCTTCTTTTACACATACAGAACCAGCCCACCACTATGACTTTCCTCTTCGTCAGGTTATCCAAAGACAAAATCTTCCCAGGAGTTGCTGTCCACACAAAAAAACTCACTCTCGATGAAACCTTGACTCTCCAAATACTCGTCCAAAGAATTGATGAAGTAGCTGGCATGGATAACACTTGATAAAACAACCTTACTAAAAAACTTTCACCACTTGGATGGCATCCACCAAATACTATCCCTACCACCTTGTCTCACTCTGAAAGAGTACAATACATTAAAACGCAATCACAAAGTCTACCTCCCAATCCTGCACATGTTTGCTAACAGATAAATTCCACTGAATATTTCCATTAGAAAACTGCAAATGATCCGCCACCCACGTCTCCTTATAGCAAACAATACTAAACAATTCCAGAAAGGATTCCTTCAGTAGATAATTCCCACACCATAAATCATGCCAAAAACTTTTCTTGGTTCTATCCCCCACTTCATATCTAAAAAATATCTCGAAAAAAACTCCCCACCCCCTCCTTATATGTTTCCACACTCCCACTCCAAAAGGTCCTATCACCTCCAAAGAACACCAACCTCCACTCATGCTATCATATTTTGCTTCCACCACCATCAAATGTAAAACCAAATACCTTGAATTCCACAAAATCAGCTTCCTTTCTGGTTCTGAGAGAACAATAATTTTTTTGGACAGCTAGACCATATACTCGAGCTAGGCGTTATGTCCAGAATAACAAAACCATTCGCAATTTATAACTTTACTTGCAATTAAACCAAACCCAGTTTAGTTTGGTTGCTGAGAAACACGAAGGAGAAGGGAAAAAGAAAATAATAATAATAATGATAATAATAATAATAATCCATTTACTTTACATTTCAAACTACCATTCACTTTACATTTCAAACTACTTTTCTCGACTTTAAAAAATTAACATAATAATAATAATAATAATAATAATAATAATTTTTTTTTTAAAAAAAAAATCTACTTTTCTCGGCAACCAACCAGATGGTAATGTTGATGTTATTAGCATCGGAATCGGAGGAGGGGGAGAGGAAGTCGATTACCTCGGAGAACTGAGGAGGACGAAACCCTAGGCTGCACCCCATTGGATCGGATGAAAAAAGGAGGCAGCGTCTGCGCTAAACAGGGCCTTAATCAATTGGTGGCTCTGGTTGTGAGAGGAGATTTTGGCGCCAAAAAAAAAAACCCACAATAAGTCAATAACTAAATAATATTGAAAACTTTACTTAACGCTACTTTTGTAATTATTTTTCTGAACTTCGAAAACTCTAATTTTAATGTATCCAATCCAACCTTAGAAAGTTGCAATATTACCAAAATTATCCTAATCAAGGACACCAATATACCAAAATTATCCTTGTTTAAAAATTATATATTATATATAAATGATGTCAAGCTGACCATGGCCAAGCCATAGGCTCCATTTTTTTTAAAAAAAAAATTTATTATAGGAGTATAAGGAACATTCAACATATACTCCTTCTGATTCAACCTTAAACGCTAACAATAGGGATCACATTGTAAACTTTAAAAAGTTGAATATACTAAATTGAGAGTTCTTAAAGTTTAGAAAATTATTGTAAAAGCGCTTTTAAGTTTCTTATAATTACTGTGAGTGATATAAGAGTCTAAAACAAAAATAAAATTTATAGGATAATATAAAGGATAAAATTAGAACGATGCAAACATATATTGGAAAAAAAAAAAATCAAATTTAACCCTTCGATATTTCCAATTTAGTTCTTAGGTTTTTAATTTCAATAATTATGTCCTTATGTTTTCCTCTTATTTCAAATATATCATTTTGTCAACTTATTGTTTAATTAATAGTATATCACTTCAAATCAATCAATTAAGTCATTAGGCTTTCATTTGACATGTCATGCTCCCAACTATAGAGGCTAGTGATATGCAACATACTGGCGTGCATGAACAGTCATGCACGCTAGTGTTAGATTTTTTTTTTTTTTTTTCTTTTTACTGTTTAAATAATTATTTAATTATATTTTATAATTAAATACCACTTACGTGCATGACTGTTCATGCACTCCAATGTAATGCAAATCACTGCTCAACTATAGATGTCAAGTAGCACAATTACTTTAAAACAAATTTACCCTAAATAAAGAATTAAAAATAAAAATAAAAATATTGGCACAACTACCGTGTAAGGTTGCCACACACGAAGAAAATAAACTATGGTAATGCCGTGCTCTTCTTGGTTTACTTTTATAAGTATGGATTGCGTCCATCTACACTATACTTTTTTTTTTTTTTTTTTTATGTATTTGGGCTGTGCCCATTTATTTTAATGAGATTGATTTACTTATAAATAAAATGTCACGTCAATCATAATAAATACATTAAATATTTAAGGGATTAGGCTACTTGAATTATTTTGATTGTGAAGGAGTTGCATGGAAAATGTGCAAAGTCATATTTCAAATACATAACAAGTTGATCTAGGTTGTCCAAACAAAGCATGGAGAGTCTAAATAATGATTAATCCGGTTGATTATCAAGGATTAGATAATCAAAAGGATTAAAGGATTAGTCATTATCACCTAATTATTTTTATTTTTATTAGGTCGTGATAAATGAGAGTATGGGGTTATTAGTTTTGAAATTATTTTTATTTGCTCTTTGAATTTCATATTGTTCGTAGATTATCATATCAAAAATCTTGATTAAGACCAAAATTCCTTCTTTTTTTTTTTTTAATTTTTTTTAATTATTATTTTTATGGGATAATCATCACGGGGATTGTAGAGCTGGTAAGGCCACAATTTCTACTAATTATTGTAATGAATAATGCTACGATTACTATACAACTTGATGATATGAGAGAGTTGTATATCGATCTATTAAATATCTGCTATTTGTGGAGATTGCCTAACCCATAAAGCCTTCTTACGACCATATTACAACTAAAAACATGTAAGGCAGAAATTTAACGCTAGAACCACCTGGAAATTCAGATACATAGACATAACTAGTAAATATCTATAAAGGAAGCTTCCACTTTTGCCCAACGAGGTGGTTCACCGTGGTTGCCTTTGAAGAGTAAAAGTGTGTTGAACGTTAGTACATCCCTCTAACATGATCTCCATGAAGCGGATAAATTCAGTTGGAAAGTAGTAGCCTCGAGCAGGAAACGTGTAGCACAAAAAAACCCGAACTCGGAATCCTGTCCTTCCAATTTATGAAAATAAGGAGTTAAGAACATCCTTCAACTCATGCCTCGGCTAGCTTTAAGCGGGGAACAATGTTCATTGATTGGAGTTCCTGAAAGCATGCCATTGAATAATGGAAATGTCAACAATAGAGATAGAAGTCAAATAAAATATCATGACGACTCGAAATACCTATCTTCTCCAAAACATAAAACATAAGACAACAAAACTGAAGAGTTTATGGGAAAAAACCATACATACAGCACTAGATATCCCTATAACCTTGGCAACTGCTACCATTATGTGTTTATGGCGGTTACCGGAGATGAGTGGCAAAACCACCTTGCTCTTCTACAACTTACATCAAAGACAAATAAAATTTCAAGTCATACCTGTAGTAAGAGCTTGCACGCATATGGAAGCTTCATAGTAGAAATATTATCCCCATTTTTACATGACGAACAAATTCCAGTTTTTAGCTTATGGTTGTAATATCCTAACAAACCACATTGTCTACAAACCTGTGCCAAAACGAAAACGTTATCAGCTATATCAGAATACTAAAAGAACCAAATATTAAACACGTAAATTCTCAAGAATCAAAGTACTAGTATGAGATGAATTATCCTTCCTTCTATAGGAGACAAATAATATACAGGGCTCGCATAACAAGAAAAATGTTCATGGACCACAACAATAGGCACGAGGACACCAACTTCCATACAATAGCACTCCGAGTGCAGCTGGCAATCCACAAGCATACAATTTTTGCTGGCCTTTTCTAAAAAGATTTGAGAATGGAAAGTGTCGAACTCTTGCTACTCCCTAGAAGTTCTTAGAGCAAAAAGAAAGATTTAAAACATATATTCATAATGGGAGGCTGCAGGTAGATTTTGTGCATGCTAAAAAAGGCTCCGGAGGCATATTGACTCATTGAGGAGAAAAAAGAAAAAAAAAAAACTTCCCTTATGTTATTCTATGTTTTAGTTATTATGTTCATTAAATTTTCCTTTTCTTAATTCCTAGGATCTAGGATCCATATGAATGTATCAAAGCAGAAATTTCACTGATATTCTGTATTAAGATCTTATTCTTGTAATGCATTTTTCTTCACAATTGGAGGTCGCTGTTATGTGTAATTAACAGTAAAGACTATGCTTGATTGGAAGTAGGATCCAACATTCAAAGAATTTTTTTTTTTTTTTTTAACAATTAAATTTGGTTCTACAAAAATTAAGCCTCGGACATATGTGGCTCAAATTTGGATCATCACTAACTCCAACCAAAAGCGGGGAGTAGGAGAGAGAAAAAATAGTGGTGCATACACAGCAAACATTTGCAATGGAGTAGCATAAACATGAGCTCATACCTGAACCTCAAAAGGATCACTAGAGATCATCAGGCGCTCAAAAATTAGCATACTAGCGCCATAAGCAATCAAACAATCACGTTCCATTTCTCCTACCCGTAGTCCTGGGAAATGAAAGGTCAGAAGAAAATAAGAACTTCATTAGGTAAATTTACTTCAGATATATGTCCAAGAATGAGAAATTAAGAACCTCCTTCACGAGCTCTCCCTTCTGTTGGCTGTCTTGTTAGCATGAGACGGGGCCCATTACCTCGAGCATGTATTTTATCTAGGACCTGGTCATCATGAAAGTATTGGTTATTATGTAAATGAATGTCTAAAATAGATAGTTACAAGCTAAATCGATGAGGCGAGGCATGCTTTATGTAATTAAGAGAAAAAAAAAATACTAGGACTTATTATGTGGAATTACAACCAAATAAATGGATTTCAATCACACAGTCATTCATTGAAAGGAAAAAGCCATCAGTAAAAAAGTAACAAACTAATCTGAATCAAACAAAGAAATCACTAATCATTGGGGAAGAATTGACTTCCAGAATGATGGGTAGGTCTACACTTGCCAGATAACTTAAATCTGGGAAGTTTACCTCTAAAAAAGAGAATATTGAATGACAGAATTGTAAATTGTAAGATCTTACAATTTCTGCCTTTTTTGAAGAAAATATTAATCATGCTGTGGCCCTCACTAAATGCTGGGCCATTTGTTTTTGCAGACAGCAAAAAGAAAACACTAAATTAGTACCAACCGTTTTGTCCAAGAGTTCATTTGATTAAACCGGATGAGGAGTACATTAAGATGATTTGATGTTATATGGGTAATTTAAATGTCCATAAATTTGTACTTACAAGAAGAAGTATGACGCATGGCTGCTTTTGAGAGTTAAAAAGAGCAACAAGTTGATCCCATGTTAATAAACTCTCTCAAGTTAGGTTGCCAAAAGAACACATGATACTTTCTCTTTTGGGATGTTGTAGAGTGTTGGGTGGGAAGAACGAAAGGAAGACTTGTCTAACTCTATTTTAAAAGATAAAAAAAAAAATGGCATACATGCATGTGTTGAAAACTTAGATCATGTACGTGTTGCATCAATGGAATGCCAAAACCAAAGCCTCAAACGGATAAAGAATCTCTCTCGGGGAAAAGGGAGGAGGGGAGAGGGGAGAAGGGAGAAAAGAGACTTCATGAGCAAGATTGGATTATGATACAAAATAAATAAGCACAGGGTCTCACCATATGTTTTAATTTTTGGTAGTAAATTGGCCCCATGAAAATATATGCTTGTAATGGGCAACCTGTGATACCTGGATAACAAAAAAATGTCATAATGTTTTGTATATGCAAGCACGAGTGCACAACCACAAACAATATTTTAATTCCATTCCACGCCATATTCTATGTTACTGAGCCCTTAGGAGTAAGCCAATTAGGCAAAAAAAAATTATTATTTTATAAGATGTGACAAAACTTGTGAAACTTATGAAAAAATAATGACTCGTGCTCTCTTAGTGGCAGAAAAAAATTGTCCAACATTTATTGTGGGATAACATCCAAGATGTGGAAATATTTGGATTGCATAAACAGTCAAAATACATTTACAATTTGAATGACATAATTTAATTATTCTTGTTATCAGAACATCCGATTAATATTAGTAACAGTAACTTCTGCATCAATGAAAGAAGTTCCATGCCAAATCAAATTTAAAATGAAAACAAGTTTTCCTTAACCCTAGGGTTTCAAGATTCTGAACACAATACCCAAGCAAGCTTGTTGAGAAGAATTACAAGGAATGGTTGCAATAGGATGCCCAAATGACCATACATTTCAGATATAGTAAATTTTTTTTATTTTTTATTTTTTTATTTTTTTATGTTTATTTTGTGGAGGGGGGCGAGAGAGAAAAACCTGAATAAAGGAAGTCTTTGCCATTGTAGCTAAAGCCTTTGTCCACAAGAACTTCACTGTCAGAGCAAAATAGAAAGGTCAACGAAATGAGATATGGAAAAATGTATAAAATGATGTCACACTGAAGATGAAGAAAGCACCTTATGGCTTCAACTGTATCTGCATGACCACTTGGCTCCCCAAAGGCACTGCCATAATGAAACCTACCACATGAAACTCCTGCCTTACCCCCAAGAAGCTCTATCATCTTGCCTACAGTCATTCGACTGAAGATAACAGAATATCAAAACATTAATTTACGTTTTGACAGTTTGCTATCAATTAGATATTATAATTAGAAGTTGCATATCAAACAATTGAAGAAAACAACAGCAAGTAAGAAGCATCATAGCGGAATGTTATAATCCTTTAGGCGATAGTTTACCGTCACAACACTTCCTTATCTGCTTCAATAATTCCCAGAACTGTTTTTTTTTTTTTTTTTATAAATAAAAGATATATTGGGAATGAAGACAATTTGGAGATGTGAGGTATCAATCCTCAAGAAATCAGCTATGCAATTAGTCTGATTACTCTACCATAGAGCTACATCCTCTTTTATAATTCCCACAGCTGTTGCAAGTAGAAAGTTAGGAATTTATTTATTTATTTATTTTTAGAGTTTTTTTTAAGGGCAGCAAAAAGTAATCTCTTTCAAAAGCCAAGGCAATTTGTTAACTTATATCTCAGTATGTCGCACCCACATTCATTCGCATAGAAAGTCAAAAGGACAATAAAAATTAACAATTTACGGTTTTCAACATACACAGGAGAAAGAAGCAAAGAAAGTCTGACCCAACTATCACAAATATCATGTACTTTGAACTTGTAGTTTTTAAATGTGTTACTCCAACAAAATCAACCTTTTGAATTCAGGTTCTAAAAAGATGACTTTGCCACAGGACGGAAAGAACTGAAATATTTGCTCATCAAGTTTTCCACTTTTCTCAACATTTACTTACTATTTTTATCTTCTGTTTCGCAAGGAACCATTAATGACTACAAAATCAAGAATCAGAAATCTTAAGCAGCAGGAAAGAAGATCAAAAAGAAGAAGAAGATAAACATTTTTTTTTGATAAGTAAAAGAAGAAGATAAACATAGACACATGCAGCCACCTCTTCTTTTGTCTTGCTTTCATGAAATTGAAATCACAAGCTCAATTACATCTAGTAAAACTAATTGAAGTTCAGCCGAATCCTTCGTTTTCATGTAACCCAAACAGCATATATATTAAAAAGGAAAAACAAAAATTATTCCTCTCTTCCCCTCAATTCGCACATCAATAAGATCAACACATTGATATGATCTCTGATAAAAACTAGTTGAACCAAAATATATTACCTAGGAAACCCATGAGGATTCATAATCAAATCAGGGCAAATGCCACGTTCTGAAAATGGAAAGTCTTCCTGCTGGATAATGGTGCCACAAACACCTTTCTGCCCATGTCTGCTACTAAATTTGTCACCAACCTGAAGGGACAATATACACAAGAAAGAAAGTCAACCTAAAATATAAGATGGCCAAAGCATCCATAATAAGTCTAGATTAGAGACCTTTACCTCTGGCCTACGTGTCTGCCGAATTGAGAATTTGATACTTAAATTATTATTCCTATCGTTAAAAAGAGCCACTCGATCAACAACGCAAGACTCCCCTTCAATACCCTTATATGTTTGATAACTGGGCCTATACGCTCTGGATTTAAAAACAAGGGTTAGCAATCTTGATGTTAACAGAGACGTATAAAGAGTTTTCTTCAGAAAGAGAACAACTAACCTATCTGCTAATTCTGCATGAGATACCATCGCCCCCCTTGTATCGATTGGGGACTGTTTATTTATATATATGTCATCTTTCCTAATAATTTCCCCTGGGGCAGCAATCCCATCATCATCCAGTATCTACATATGTGAGAGCATATAAAAAAATAATTAAAAAAAAAAAGATGAAAATACAGGAAATATTTTTACAAAGTATATTCTAACAAAATAATAAAAAATATGAGGAATATGACCCTAAGGAGATACGATCGGCCCCCTTACTTGGTTATGCATCTAGCTTATTTTAGTCTTATTTAGGCTTAGTTTGAGTTGCCACTTATTATTAGGAATCTTTTCCTTTCCAAACTAAGAGCTTTTAGCTTTTCCATATTACGTTAGAACTATACTACAATCAAGAAGTCTTGTGGTCTAGCAACACTTGGAACAACTTGATTGACAAAAGCTTCATCAATTCTTCTTTCTTTTTTAAATGATGATACTTCATTACTATTCTTCTAAGTGAGATTGCATTCTTCTTTTATTTTTTTATACACCACGACCAGACCTTGCTCACCCACCATCATACCTGTTTTTTAATTATTATTATAAGTAATTCAATTTTATTAGACAGTGCAAAGAGACGCAACTCAAGTACACAGAAAGCATACATAAGAGATACCCAACTAGGGAGAAGAAGAAAACACAAATCCAAAAACACTAGGAAACATTGACAAGCCCATCATCAGTTAGCATTGCGAATCTCCAAATCATACGTTTACAATTCTTGGTACTGTTTTCAGTTACTGCTGCCAGCAGCTTGATGGCAGCTTTATTTATTTCTTTTTCTTGTGTTATTTCAACTTGAAACCCTCAAAACTCCTTCAACTAGCCTTCCTAACCATATAGCTTTAATATCTTGATACTTTAGCCCATCTATTTTGATGAAATAGAACCTAATTCCAAAATTGAAGGGCCAATATCCTACATCAAAAAAACTTAGAATCAGATTCTAGTGCCAGAAGGCCTGAATCACATTCTGATTTTATGCAACAGCTAGAGAAAAATAGAAATATTAAATCTATATCACAAGACACGTCACATAACTGTTCAAAAAGTGATTTAGCTAGACGTTACGAGGATAATTAGAATAACAGCACCATCCAGGACATACTTCACTTGTTATAGGTAATTATCTAGACTTTTTTTAAAAAATAAATTGAAATATCATTAAACATGCAAAGCACCACCTAGGTACACATGAAGTATACAAGAGAAACACCTATCTATGATTATCTAATAGATAATGACTAGTTTATATCTTCAGCCTAAAACCCAGCCAATTCATATAGTTTCTTTCCATATTTATTTAAATTCCTTATAAGAAACATGGGAATAGATATACTTCCACAATAGGAAACAGTACTGTCTACTGATGCCAAGTTTAGAGCACAATTTCAATTTTTTTTTTTTCAATTTGGAAAACAATTCAGATTCAAACTATGCAAATCACACTGTAGTAGCCAAAAAAAGGTATACATTTTTTTTTTTGATAAGTAATATCAATGTATTAAAAAGCGCAAGGGGCGCAACCTATGTACACAGAAAGTATACAAAAGAGCCCACAAATACAAGCTTTAAACTGAAAATGATGCACAGAAATCTAGAAATTTCGCAAGTGTTGAAGCTTGTGAAGAATACCACAATACTCTCCATTTCAAAAAAAAAAAAACAAATGTATACATGTATCAATATCAATATGTATACATGTATCAATATGTATCAATTGGGCCTAATGTATACATGAATTTACCTGTATCAATACATGTATCAATATGTATTTACATGTATTTACCTGTATCAATACATGTATCAAAAAAAAGGTATACATGTATCAATATGTATTTACCTGCATCTTTCCTGCATTATCTCCCTCTCTATTGGGCCTAATAATCCTGTCCTCTGTGTTATTTTCATACCTCTGTGTCAAGGCAGTTAACCTGTTTGTCAAAAGAGAAACCAAGCATTTTGACATTGTAATGTGCAATAACAAGAAGAAATGAAACCATTAAAAGGGAGAATTACATGCCTTTTCATAACAATACAACGTCCAAATCCACGATCTAAAGATGATTTGTTCATGACAATTGCATCCTCTATATCATAGCCACTATAGCTCATCACAGCGACAGTGGCATTCTGCCCTGCTCCAAGCTTATCATATCCAACCTGAAAGAAAGGTAATTAGTTCACAGCCCATAATTGCCTGCAATACTCCAAAATAATGCATACCAACCAGCTCAATTGTTTTTGTTGTCAACAAAGGTCGTTGAGGATACACCAGTAGGTAAAGAAGTGTGTCCATCCGACAGAACTACAAATCAAGATATTAGGGCTATGTTAGCTTTACACAAACAGATTCATTGCAATTAAAATTGAAATTTGTGAGCAATTATGCATGATCTAACTACACAAGGAAAAAAGGCCAAAGCCAAAAACAAAGACTAGAGTTTTCAGGCAGGGGCAAGGGCATTTTGATTTATCAACAAGGACAACACAAAGAAACCAACGTATCCGCTTTTGCCTAACAAATCATCTTGGATAAAATGTTTTACAAATTTACAACTTGAACCCACAAAAGACCATAGGAAGGAATCAGTCATTAAAAGGGAAAATGAATAGAGAAGATCCATCACACAATATCAACTGCAACCAGAACATAACCAATGGAACATGCAAAATAGAAAAAGGAAGTATCTGATAATCAATACCTGTGACCGCCGTCAAAACTTTCATCTTTTAATTTTGGCTTCAAGCGAACATTTTTTGGTAGTTTTGAGGTCAAAATGGTTATTCACCAAAGCTATACACAGAAGTTTTACAATTGTTTTTTGATTAAAAAAAAAAAAAAAACATTTCATGGATAAGCACAGAAGGCTGCAACCATAGTCCATAGAATTATACTTTTTAGATAAAAAGAAAAGAAAATTGATTCCACTAAATTAATATATATACTTTTTTCAAAACCATTTTGCAGTTTTCATACATGAAATTAGATTTTTCTCTTCACTTTTTACTTTTCCGCTCTCTCTCTCTCTCTCTCTCTCTAGCAGTGGCATGTGGAGGCGCATCACACTATTTCTCTCTATCGTCTTGCCATTCCTAATCTTGGTTGGTTTTGGGAGGTCCCATGAATGCTTGGAAGAAGTCATCATCGCAGTCTGTGGTGGGTTTCAGTAGTTTCTTGTCTCTGTTTGTTTAGTTGTTGGAGCAGTTTCGATTTGTGCTATGTTTTGCTGGTGGGGTAGCTGTAGTTTGAGGTGATATGAATTTTGCGAGTTAGCTTCATGTTGAGGCAAAAACTTTTGAATTTTCAGTGGTAGATGGGGCTTCTGTTCTTCGGTTGGAGGAAAGGAGAAGAGGCTTGCCCCATGTGGTGTTTATGGGGAAGCTGTGTTTTGAGTGGATGAGATTCAAGGTGGAGGCGTTGGTGCACAATACAGAGGTGAAAAAGTTCATCCACTCCTTTAGAGAAGGCTCCAAGGCGTTCATCGAGCAAAGAGGTTCCAACGAGTCAGGAAGGTTCTTGGGGGTTGCGATGGGTGGTTGTACAAGTGTCTATGGACCCGGTGGTTCAGCGCCCTTCATCTTCTTGCTTGGACTCGGCAATCGGGTCTCCTTCTGGCAATGGGTTCTGCGTTGGGTCAGCTACAGCAAGGTTGAAGGTGCCGAGGTCGTAGCTACCAGATGACATCGGAGGTCACTTTTTGTTCCAGCCAAGGCTAGTGTTCTAGCTGGTAGTAGCCCAGATTTCGACAGCAGCAAGTCTCACTCACATCACACCAATGATGACATCAAAATCTGCTCAGCACCCTTCATCCTTCATCCTCTTGCTACCCCGGCTAGGGCATTACACTCAGACATTGCTAGTGGCCATTTTCAACTCACCGAGGCTGTTGTTTGTCCTTGATCAATTTGGGGAACTTTCCTCATTCTTGCCGTAGGCTTGGTTTTCTAGAACCCGCCAATGCATCTTTCCCAAGCTTTCTCAGTTTCCTCACTGGTGTTGTGGTTGAAATTGTCATTTCCTCTCCCAGCGCGAGCCCCGAGCAGTGTTCAGAGTTGATTTTGTCTCAGCGGGGGGAGGGGGGTTGAATAGTGAGAGGGAGAGATAGGGAAAGGCCATGCCTTGTGTCTCTTGGATGGGTTGGATGGGGACGGTGAGGTTGGAGAGGTGAGCGAAGGCTTTTACTCCGAGATTGTACAATGTGTGAAGGAGATCGCTCCCTATTGTGAGGATATCACGTGTGCGTCATGAGAAACAGTCCTTAGCTCTCTTAACAGTTCTTAAAGAAGAACACCATCATGAGGTTTTGGCAACTCCTAAACGTGGTACGAAAAGTAGTAGGGAGCTAAACAAATTTGGAATGCTCCTTAAACTTTGATGTTCGAGGTGATTGCTCTAGCCGTGGTAAAGATAGGAGGGTACTTACAAAAAAAAAAATATTTTCACCTTTCGGTTTATATGCACGATTTAAACTCAGTTATAATAATGAACATTTTTTTATGAAATACATCTCACAATATTCTATGTAAAAGAACAAAAAAATCACAGAACATTGACGGTTCTTGATTGATAGGTTGGTGGAACAATTCATGAATCTACCTGCTCATCTATATTTATATATATGTACATGTATTTGCAGGCATTGTATACATATTTGCATTGAGACCAATTTATTTTGTGATTGAAATCGATCTAACATGACTGAAAAAGTATCATAGCAGTATCCGACAGAACAACAAAGCTATCAGTAATTTCTTTATGAACAGAAAAATCCTTATTTTGTAAAAATTCAAAACCAACAACATGCTAAAAGGCAAAACCAGGAACACTAAAACTCCTGCCAAAAAAACTGAAAAATTGACAGTATTGAATAAATCACTTGCCTGGTTATATGCAATATTTCCCATGGCTTGCTTCCCCATTGCACACTATCAAGATAAAGCAAGTTATTTGAGAACACAAGTGTGAAAGTTTTAGTTCATTGAGATGCAGAATTTAAGATATCAATCATAGAAATTATGTATAGATTAACAAAAGAAATAAAAATTAAAAATTAAAAAAAAAAAAAGGGAAAGAGAAAACACCTGATAAGTATTTCTAGGTGACTGATTATGATGAGGATATGGAATGAGCCCAGCGATAACACCTAAGATGGTCAAAGGCTCGATTTCAATATGTGTTGTTTCTGGTGTAGCCTCTCCCTCGTATAAAGCAATCTATGAAGCAGATAGTAAACAATAAGAGGTATTGTCTATCAAGAATAGCAACATAGCCGCAAAAGAATTTGTTCAGAGTAACAAACCAATGCATTGTTTTGCTCATTAACATCAAGATACTCAATCAATCCATCTCTTAAAAAATCATCAAAGGTGCGCACTCCATCCTTCACAGAACAAAAAATTAAATCAGTTTCAAAATAACCATTTTTTTTTAGGACAAGAGGCAGAAATGAGGCTTACCACTAACTCCTTCATATGATGTTCTTTGATCCTTGATATGCCTTTGTCAGCAATAACAAGTGGACGACAAACTCGACCTCCATCAGAAGCAATATAAACACAACGCTGAAAAACATTTTTTCCGAAAAAGTGAGCTGTATACTTACGGTTATATATACTGGAAAACATTGCATGTTTTAGAGGGAAATAATAAAATACATAGATCACTCCATTCACAATTAACAATTTGACCTAACCGATTATTAAAACCCATTCAAGACACAGATCAAAGTGAAAACAGCAAAATGAAGCAAGATTATGAAAGAACCAAAACATTCCTTCATTAGAGAGTCATATTCACTGTTTACACAATAAATTCAGAAAAAAAGCTTCCAAAAATGACATAGTTTTGGAGAGGTAAGAGGAAGATAATCATTGTATTACCCTGTATAAAGATTCTATTAATATTCCATTCCAATAATTTCAGATATTCTAAATATCAGCAGCCATTTGTGACTTAAATACCAAAGGGTGCCGTTCAGGGCCAGATTCACTACCCTTCTTTGTTCGGACTAGGCCTTTTTTTTTTTTTTCAAAGATAAAGAAGGGATGGGTACAAGGATTAAAACACCAAAAAATGGGTAGGCTCCCAAACACCGCACCCAAAATGAAAATTACAGTGCAGGAAATACACACAAATAGTAGGCAATGGGTCATAAATGACCTAGGCCTCTCTGAAAGGGCTGCAAAAAGCGGTTAAAGAAGCAAATCCCAAAGAAACCGGAAGGTACCCCATGAGCAAGCATCGAACAAGACATCCAAAAGGATGCCAATGAAAGGAAGGCACTAACAGTTTCCGAGATGGATCTGTCGGAGAAGCAAACCGGTCTCCGATAACAAGAATCCTCACAAACAAGCCCAGAGAAAACAACACAAAGCATAAATACAAAGAAAATAGTAGAAATAAAAATCCAAAC
Organism: Corylus avellana; assembly: GCF_965113065.1. Classification (NCBI taxonomy): domain Eukaryota; kingdom Viridiplantae; phylum Streptophyta; class Magnoliopsida; order Fagales; family Betulaceae; genus Corylus; species Corylus avellana. The sequence goes on from NC_142491.1 coordinate 7,368,401, forward strand.
CCAAAAATCAGCAACATCAACGAAGGTGTTGGCAAAGTCACACGGACGCATGAAATCCACACGCCGGCGCATGGCTGCCAGAAGGAGGCACGGAAGGCGGCGACGGAGAACAAGAAGGCCTATGAAGATGGTGGTGAGGCGCGTTGGTGGGTAGATCTGACAAAGGAAGACAGATCTAACTTCAAAGGAGCCAAAAACAAAACCCAAAAAAGATCCGGATGGAGGAGGTGATTTGGCGGTACAGAGGAGGCGGCACGGCGGCAGTGAAGGGGTAGATGTGATTTTCGGAGGATAAGGAATAAATCGCACACAAGGCGACGGATATGTCCTCATGAGAGGCAAAAGGGATTAGAGAAAACTCTAAACTAAGAAAACCCGAAGGTAAAAACTTCATGAGGAAGGAAAAAGGAGGAGAGGAGATTCTTCCCTCCTCCTAGACGAGACAGCAACTAGGTTTTCTTTCTAAATGAGAGGGGCTGGGAGAGAGCATTCACGAGTTATGATTGTAGAGTACTAGGAGGGGGAACAACTATATTGAGAGAACTAAGAAGTATTTGTGAAATGTAGATTTTTTGAAACAGATAATCAGTTTCAGTTGTTTTGTTTTTACTTGATACTTTTCTTCTTGGGCAACAAAGTTTGTGGAGCAAGTGGTTATGAATTTGAGCTAGTTAGGCAAACTTCTCAAAACTAGTTGACCAAACTGATTTTCAGATGTCCCTCCCACCACAAACACATTTTTCAAAACAAACAACAAAATTCTTCTCAAAACATTTAAAAAAAAAAAAAAAAACTGAAAGAAATAAAGCACAACATATTTTTTTTTTATAAAAATAACTTAATATCGTTAAAAAAAGATGGTGCTGCTGCTGCTGCCCGGTTGGCAGCCACTATGTCTAGCGGCAACGCAACCTTGTGGCAGCACTACTTATATCTTTTTATCATTTTTTTATCTTTGTTCTTTTAGTTTATAAAAATATTTTTCAATTTTTAACTTTTACACAACACTCTTCCAAAATTTTGCCAAACCAATTTTCAAATTTTCAAATTTTCTCAAATGTAGCCCTCACCAAATCATTTCTCAACTTTTACCTTTTTCAAAACCCAAAACATTTCTCAAAATTTTACCATACAGGCCCAAAGCTTTTTACTCCCCCTCAAACACAGGAATAAATGCTTCTGTGATAAAAATAAAAATATAAAAGACATCACATTATACCACATCATCAAAAAAGGATAAATCACACAACTCGGAAGAAGAATATAATGGCAGTTTCTGAAGAATTTACCTGCTTCTCATTCACAAACACACTTACAAACTCCCCAATTTTTCCAGCTCTCCGTAACTTTCTCATAGCAGAAGCAAATCTCTGAAAAAGAAATAAAATATTAGAAGAAAGAACAAAAAGGTACTTATAAAGCTTCATCTCAAGGGAATATTGCTATACCTGTGGCCTCCGATGCTTGCCAAGGATCAGCCCATTAAATATAACCAGAAAGGAATTTTGGGTGTGAAGCTCTTCTCCAGATAGTAGTTCCAAGTCTTCAACGCCCAAACAGTAGCACTATCACAAGCAGTAATTAAGAATAAAATGGATATGCAACATAGACATAAGGAGAAGTGTTTTTGAATATCTTCATATCATATATTTATATATATAATACATCAATGAAGCAGTGTGTGTGTGTGTGTGTGTGTATCATATATTACATATCATATGTTAATATGCTAGAGATCATCACAGAAGCATCACAAATATTCAGGTAATACAGAAAATATGACTGAAACACGACAAAAACAACTAATAACAGCAAAAGTCTCCTGAAAACACGGGTTCACATTCCCCTATCTTAAGCCTATTAGAGTTTTAGTAACTGAAACATACCAGAGAAATTAATGGGCCCTCCTCTTCATCAGTTGTAACATGAGTCATCAGGGCCAAGTTTTTTACCAGACCACAAGCTTCACCTTCCGGAGTATCACATGGGCAAAGCATTCCCCACTGTATCAAGAAAGACAGCACAACACAATATAAATGATTAAATAAACCAGTAAAAGAAATCTAAACAACTTAAGATGCAAAAGTGCACGCTAGCACACAACAATGATAGTCATGAAAGCTTTTAAAGGCAGTGCAGACACTTCAAGCTTACCTGGCTAGGTTGCAAAGCTCGAGGTCCACTTACTTTCCTCGACTTCTCAAATTGTGGTGATATTCTTGTCATGTGCCCCAAAGTCCCTATAAAGGATAACCTAGATAGAGGCTGTCGATAGAAAATTTTCTATGAGTTTATACAATTCGAATATATTTTTAAATACCCTTTGAAAAACAAATAAAAATAAAAATTCAGTATGGATATAGCAAAACAACGTAACAAAAATTTTGGACAGCTTATGGCAGGAAAAAGTTAATAAATGAAATGTATATATATGATCATTGTAATTCTTTCCTAAGCCATATATTAAGAAACACCACAAGCTTTAAAACATATAAAATACCAATCAGAAATTGCATTCAGGAGTAATGCTTACATTATCACTCTTTCTAAATTTACTAGGATGCTCTCTTTGGTTGCCAAGGAACAACAACATAAAACCAAAGTTTCTAGTATCTTGATACATCAATTGAACCCAAACAAAGATATTTTTTTCTTTTTATTTTCAACCGAACAAAACTTGAAGTGAAAGTGAAAGAACAAAAAAAGATTAAGAAGACAGGAGAAGGGAATCTAAATCCATCAGCAACCAAATGGAGCTTGAAAAAGAAAATTAAGGAAATCTGACCCTGGCAATCGCATGGCTTGAATGATTAAAAAAATTGACAGTACTAATCTTGCTGATTTCTATTCTTGCTCTAGTCCCTAACTTTTCTACTTGAGAGGAAGAGAGAGAGAATCCAAAAACAGAGAGGAAGTAAGAGAAGCAAGAAGAAATCAAAAGAGAGGAAAGAAGGCATCAGCCCAAGATACTCCCTTTTAATTATCCACTCATTTTGACAGGTAAACATTTTAAATTAACATTGTCACACCCATTGAAAAAATAAAGTACGAATTCTGAAATCCAGACACTTATATCCACCATATCCAGGGCAAACCTGCCATATTCGCTATACATCTGAGAGTAAATATAATATTTTATTTCCTTATATTATTTAATTATTCGAAGATATTTGATACCTGTCCCAAGCATAAATGTGTCATATAGGATAAAGTACCACTGTGCGGAAGGTGGTTTTTGAAGTATTAGAGCTTGATAGGAGGATGAAGGCATAAAAGCAAAATGAATACAGATGCAGATGATATGATATAAACAACCTGTGTCATGCCTTTCCTCTCCATCCTGAACCGTTTGACATTGAAGTTACCAGTAGAAAGTGTCCTTTCTAGGCCATCAGAAATACTGCGCCCAAGTATATACTACAAAACAAATCAAAAAAAGAAGAAAGAAAAATTATACCAAGAAGAAATCAGAAACTATTGGCATAAGATGGAAGGATAAAAACTGAACAGAGATCTAAATTGCAATTAAAAAAATAAAATAATCAATATCCAGTGAAGATGCAATTAGCATTTTAACAAAACTAAGATGGGGCCAAAAGTTGAAATCAGGAACTGCTGTTAGAATATATAAATGTCACAGGAATAACATTTCAAGGTAAAGATGCAACCTGCTATGTTTTTTTTTTTTTTTTTATATAAGTAATCAAGATATCATTAAAATTATAAGGCACACAGGTACACAGGAAATATACTAAGAAAACACCTAATTAGAAGGAGAAAAAAGAACAAAGATATCATGATAACTAATTACTAAAGGAGAAACAAAAGTCAAAGTATAGAAAAATAATGATAATCTCCGCCAAAGTTCTCTTACAGTCCTCAAAACTTATGTCATTCATTTCCCCCCAAAGACACCACAAAAGACATGAAGACACCATCACCACATCTTCTCACTCCATGTGTTACCGTCAATCCACCAACACGAATATAAGTCAACTACTCATCTAGGTAGACAACCGAAATCACATGAAGAAAACATCCCATAAGGAATCGGTAACCACACAATGGAGAAGAAGATGGTCCATAGACTCCCCATTCCTTTTACATATACAACACCTATCAACAACGATGATGTGTTGTTTCCTCAGATTATCTACGGTAATGATCTTTTTAGGGCCGTCGACCTAGCCAAAAAAGCCGTCCTCAAAAGAACTTTAGTCCGCCAGACACTCTTCCAAGGGAAATGAAAGCCATCATTGCAAACCAAGACACTATAGAAGGACCTTAGGCAAGTTCCTTAACATTCTCTGATCTCGGGGAGTACTAGGAAGGACCATCAACGAAGTTTGGCTTCCAGACCAAGGTAAACTTCTCCTCGGAGAGAATTGGGTCACGGTGAGAAGGACCACTGACTTTGATCTCACCGGAAGGATCACTATACCACACTAAGTTGCCCTCCCCACATGATGGCAGCCGTTTTCAAGACTCCAAAACAGCGTTGCTTGGGTGACCCTCTGAATGACCACCGGTGGTGGGATATCCGAACCCTTCTTCACGCCCAAGCCCAATAAATTAGTTTTGGGTTTATACTCATTGCTCGTGGTCATTGAGGCTAGCCCAAAGCATGTGGGCCAAAGTAATTTCTCCACTTTAGCAATTTTGGGTTGGGCTTAAGGGGGAATTTGACCCAAGTGCCCCCTGAGACCATCAAGGCCTTATCCTTAAGGTCATGGCCCGCATGGGCCACATGAGGCTTGGACAGGACTACTTTAGCTTAGTAGCAACATAGCCCTGGCCAAAGTCCAGCCACTCTTAACATCTAGCCACATCTCTATGGGGATGCACAATTCGAGACCTTCACCAAAACTACCTTTCTCTAATCTCAGACAACCTTTAGCCACTGAAAACGTGGGAATACCTCAAGACCCAAACGCTCCAAGCTGGCTAGTCAATGTCTATCCCACCTGGGCAAACATTTTGGAGTTCCCAGTGACCTCTTCCCAATGCATGCATGCGCCACAACTAGAAAAGAGAGAGAGGGAAGCGAGAGCTCTTCACAAAAAAATTAGGATGAAGAATGGTTGAAAGCAATATGCTAAGCCTCTAAAAGTGACATGTGTCCTTTAAACTATTAAAAAAGCATGTAAGAATTATATGCTATTAAAAAAGCATATGTTTCTCATATACAGGAACACATGTCACTTTTAGAAGCTGGTTTGTAGTAAATTTCCTACAAACCAATTTGTACAAAAATTTTGTCCATAAAATTTTAGCCTCCTAGAGGTCATATAGCCTTGCTAGCTACACTTGAATTCGAAAATCCATGTATTTCAGCACAACTTCTCAAAAAAACGAAAAACTTCAATTTCAGTAAAAAAAAATTCTGAACTTACTTGCAAAGGGTCAAATCGGCTAGACCTGCTAAGCCTTGCCAGGTTCATGTCCATCCTCTTCTTAGCTTCTTCAATCATCGACTTGAACAAATCCTAGAATAAATAAAAGACCAAGGGAATAAAAGATCAAGGAGAAAATTAATAAAAGATCGTGTGTTTGTCATATTTCCAGCTAGGAGTATGAATCTGAATAATGGTACCTCAAAGAGCAGAGAAATTAACTGACCAGACAACTCCAACCGCTTGTTTCCCACATAATCCTACAAAAGGAAAGAATAATCTGTTTAGCATCTACTCAAACACCTACAAGCTATTCATAGATAAATTGGCATTACATTCTATCCAGAAAAGGCAGTAAACCGAGGCGTGAGACGCACCAACCAGCCTACATTACCCTTGTAAGAAGGGAGGGACGATGATTATAGCATCGAAGTCAGCGGCCGGATCAAAAAGGATAGGAAAGTATCAACATTTCTTTTACAAGGCAAGATTTAAACCTAAGATCTACCTGAGCCTCACCCCCACCCTTTTATCCCGCAAACCAAAGCCTACGAACATGGGTGTCAACATGGATAAATCCAACGCTGAAGTTATTTGGCAAACTGTGAATGAAGGTTTAGGGGAATAGAGTGTATTAGGTTGGTAAAAGCTTCCACTGCATTCAATGTGAAATCTGCAGAAGCGATAAACACAATTTCAAACTGTAAAACTTCCAACCTCTCATTAAGGGTTTAGTTCCTACAAGCTTTGCACATGGCTTTCAGTAAACATGAGAATTAATCTTTTCTTTTTTGATAGGTGAATGAGCATACCTCTTTTCATCCTCTATAGATTTGTGGATCAACTGGTACATGATGATAAAATTGTTATGCCCTCCGTTTTAAGGTGTTTCTCTTATTTAAGTTCAGTGGACTTGAGTTGTGCCCCCTTTCTGTTATAAGACCCAGCCCAGCCAGGCCGGTCAACAGGTGAACAGATAACTTGGCACCATACCAGGCCAGTTCTCATTCTATAAGTTGGACAGACTGGTTGGGGTCAAAATTGAATCAAACCCATTTGACCTGTCCTGGTTTTGTAAGATCCAGCTAACCCAAATAGGTTTCAATGAACTAAATGCTTAGTTTTTAAGTAAAAAATATATTTCACATTTCAAGCCACGTATTGAAACTTTTTAATAATTAATTGAAATATCATTAAAAGCGTAAGGCGCCCTCATATATACAGCAAGTATACAAGAGAAGCCACCTAGGTAGTAAGGGCAAAAAGAACAAGAAAATCATGATAACTAATCACTAAAGGAGAAACATAAACAGCCAAATATTGAAACTAGGAGCATACTAATTTTATCAATGAGCTATTATTGTACTTGTGTTCTGAGGTTGCCTTTTCTATATCTATATAGGCTTCTTTTTTCTTTTTCAAGAATGTGCACAAATATTCCCGTGTGTATATAAATACATAAATACAAATATACACACACACACATATACATACATAAAGATTCAAGCAAAAGACACCTGTGGATTATTGAAATAGCTTGAACATATTTCAAATAATGATCTACACACTATAAAACAGAAATGGTTTCTACGCAATTGTATTTATCCTTGAACCAAAAAAAAAAAGTTACAAATATCTACATGCAACCAATCAAATATATACGTGCTAAGCTATATATTTATCGCATCTCTTATATGGATTATCTTTCAAATATACTTTTTCGATGTTTCTAATCATCCTAAAAACAATTATATTCTTTTAAAAAAATCTACTCAGACCACTGATCCACTGGTTGAACAGATAACACTGCATAGTTAGAGTTGATAATTACACTTACCACTTGAGGAAAAAAAACATATATATATAGGTTTGGAATGGAATGAATTACCTTGTCATCCAGTGTATCCTTATTCAGAATTGCATCTATCATGCGTCTTAACATTACCGCAACATATATACATTTTGCACGGAAATTATCCTGACGCACCTAAAAAGAAAACAAAAACCAAAAATTATATAAGATAAAGCAAAAGAAAGAGAGAACAAAAGGTGTAAAAAAGAAAAGAAAAGAAGAAGATGTGAACCATCAAAAGTTTCAACTTTGAGAAGTGCAGAAAAAAAAAAAAAAAAAAAACACTTACTGGAACATTAGAGAGAAATATATATCGAAGGATCGATAAACCTCTACCTTCCTATAAAAAAATAAGACTAATTGGAGTTATAATTATCAAAGTGAAAAAAAAAAAAAAATGTTGGCAGTAGAAAAGAAATCTATCATACGCACAAAAACACACCCACACACACATGCATCTATTATACGTAGCTATACAGCACCAAGACAAGTGTAGTCCACACACATCCACACATATATAAGAGAGAAGACCTTTTCTGATGAAGCACCGGAATATGTAGATTTCTTCACCTGCAACAAGAAGTTCATTTGGACGTTAAAAAATGCATGACAACCATTGATAACAATAACATTAAAAAAAAAAAAAAAAAAAAAAACCCATCAACAATAAACCCATTTTTACTATAGTAGTTTCCTAGATTTGGGGCAAGAAAGAAATACCCAGACAATTTTAAAAAAGTTCTCATCAATCTAACCCCCAGGTAACAATCAAGAATGTAATGTTAAAATATTTGTGTGTGTGTGTGTGTGTGTGTGTTGTGTTGCGTCAAATAAACATAGCCACAGGCTCATCTTGCATGAACACGTCCCTAGAACTGGAACATCAGGACACTTCAGAAAAAATCAGAGAAGCAGCAATTTTAACAAGACTGCACGGATGGCATGCTGGTAGATTGTTTCGAAACCTCATTCAAATATTTTCTAAGATTGCACTGTAGGGCCCAAAAGCATGAAATCGTCTCATTGAAAATATAACCAAAAAATTGAAAACAGTAAAAAATAGTGATCGTCAATTAGACAGCAATGAAAATTTAGAAAGATGTAGAATTAAAGGCCAATTCATTCCCCCCAGGTGAAGCTCAGCTATTAAGTAAAAATGTAACACGTGAGCATTTGACTTTGTTGTCAGTGTGTGAATTTTCCTTGCAATTTCTCTATAAAATGTGCATATCAGATTCTCAAAATTCCTCAGTAGACCTTTTTTTTTTATAAGTAATAATGATATAAAAAGCGCAGAGGGGCGCAACCCACATACACGGGAAGTATAAAAGAGAGCGCCTAAGAGGGAGAAAAAAGAAAGAGGAAATCAGAGAAACTGATCCCTATAGGAGCAAGCCAAGCGGCTGTCCAGGAATACAAAGTAAAGAAGAAGAAATGGGTCAATTCCTCTATGGTCCTAGTGGAGTTCTCAAAGCATCTAGCATTCCTTTCATTCCAAATACACCACATAAGACACAGAGGGATCATCTTCCACACTACCGCACTTCGGGACCGACCTCCCGACCACCAGCAATCGAACAAGCCCCTCACCTTGCAAGGCATGACCCAATGCAACCCAAAACGATCAAAAATAGTATGCCAAAGAATGCTCGCTGTCTCGCAATGGAGAAGAAGATGATCGACTGACTCTCCATTCTTCTTGCACATACAACACCATTCCACTATCACAAAGTTCCTCTTCCGTAGGGTATCGTGAGTCAAAATCTTGCCTAAGGCCGCGGTCCACCCAAAAAAAGCCACTCGCATAGGCGCCTTAGTACGCCAAATGCTCTTCCAAGGAAACACCTCAGTAGACCTGAAGCTCCAATAAACCTAATCGGGTGTCCGTCCAATCAAGGAAAAAACTAAGACAAAAGAATCTGGCCAAAACTTTCAGAGATTGAGTCTACATTGCCACAGACCAAGCTTTTTTCAATGTCAAATTAATACCTTAGAATTCACAATGAAAACCATGAGAAGCTTCTTTTTCCAGAAAGGAACATCAGGAATCAAACAACAGGAAAAAATGGTACCAAGAAAAGCATGTAAAATTATGACATAAGAAAAGTATCGGGTCCAAACAATGCAATAATGATCCCTAGAATAATAAAATTTATGTTTTAACATCTGCAGTCCACTTCAAGCTATTAAAATCAAGGAGTAAACTGCCACAATCTTGAAGTAAATTGCACTGAATATAAAGCAGTAACTTACCCATGATTCGATTAGCTCTATGGCTTGCTGTTTCGTGTATACACCATGCCTTGCACATTCCTAAAAGTCGTGCAACACACTCAAAAGTTGAGATTAACAGGAAAAATTAAAGGAATTAAAAAGAAGAGGTCTGTAGGCCCCACAAACAGAAATAACAAGGTCAGAAATATAAATTACAATGCCAACTCTCAATAGATACATCAGAAATTAATCAACTGTCAAAATATTTTACTGTAACTCATAGAAAAAATAGATATCTCATTTTCAATATCAGTGATACAGATTAAGAAATCTCTTGTTTACTTTACAAACTTGCAATCCTATATATATGCACAAATATACATACACACACACCCAAAAGTTTGAAGGGTGCTTGATAATATTCCATCCCATAAAAGCTAGTGGATAGTAGATCCATGAAACGATAACAACAACAATGTTAACTGCACGTATTCCTTCCCCAAAAGCATAGCGTAATCTGACCACATCACTGCAGTTTTGTAGAAAGGAGAAGATTAAGAAAAAGAGACTTCTGAGGATCTAAAACCCCTACCCAACTTGATGTCCAAAGACATCCTATCTCTACTATAGGTGCTAAAGAGGAGAAGAGGCCCCTGCCAACACCTCCCCCCCTCCCCCAAAAAAAAAAACAAAAAGGAACAAAACCTTCAGTACAATAGAAGAAATCAAAGCATATTGAGTACCTAATGCACTGCATAGCATGATAAGTGCAAGTTACGGCAGCTACATATAAAAAGATAACGGTAACAAAAGGCATTTCTCGAGGACCTAAAATCCCAATCCATCTTGAGGGCCAAATACCTCATATACTATAGGTGCCAAAGAAGAATGCAACGAGGCTAAAAACAAAGGCAGACAGGAACATAACCTCCGGTACAACGGAAGTAATAAAATCACATTGAGATCCTACTTGGATGACTTTCTGCTAATGTCCTTCCAATCATCTACCTACTTGAATACCAAACATCCCAAATCTATGAAGAAAAAAATTCAAATATCCATACAATTAGAATTGTCTAATATGTAGGATCTATTTTGTTAAATATCATGTTCACTTTGCAGATCTTCAAGAATATCTGTATGGCAATCTTACTGAACCAATTAAACTTCTTGGGTAAACAAGGATCGGCAAAGTGATCCAGCTAGGTGACAAAGAGTAAAGAAGCAAATGAATGCAATACTTGCAATATGCCTCAAATCTAAGACGCAATATATTTCAATGGAAAATTGAAACCAAGTCTAAACTTATTTAAACAATCAAACACTAGACTATCCCACACAAACCAAAAATCTAGTATGTACTGGACTCCAGTGGTAATGGGTTCCAGTTTAGATTAAATAGAATTGCAGACTTCTTTTACATTTCATGAATTATTATTTATTTGATAAGTAATAACCAGTCTTATTAAAAGCGTAAGGCGCCCCAAAGTACACCGGGAGTATACAATAAGATCACCTAACTAGAAAGGGAAAAACGAACAAGGAAATCATCGTAAGTAATTGACACCGGAAAGACATGCGCAACAGTCCAAAGGTACAAAGTATGAAAACAAGAGGATAAAATGTCTTCCAAGGACCCCTCCAACTCCTCAAAGCAGCTCTCATAAACTTCATGAATTATTAGAACCCATTAAGTAATCAACATATGCAAAATAAACTTCATTGCAACAGAATGAATCACGAAAGCAGCTCTCATTGCCAAATCCCAAACAGTTCAGACGTGATCATATTTTTTACGATCTTCATTTAAATTTCTTGGAGAATATCTGAAGTTTACAACAAAAAAATTCATTACAGATTTTAAATTCTTGATCATATTGCTTACCTCAATAGAAGGCAAAAGTAGGACACTATATCGAGGATCTCTTCCAATCATCTGTACAACTTCTTGATCACTCTCCATTCCCATAGCTTTCATGACCACCATTATAGGAACCTGCAGATAATTTTAAATTACCAAAGCCTAATCTTATAACAACAATGAAAAAAAGAGAGTAGCAAAAACTAACTTAGATTGGAAAGGGGTGAAAAGAAAAAAAAAAAAAAAAAAAATGATCCCATGAAGACCTTTTTTGTAAATTGATTCAGCTGCAAATACATCTTCCCTTTTTCCATCAAAATAACTGTTTTGCTCTTTCGCTCCTCAGTACTGCTTGTCACAGATGCATTTATGCTGAACCAACAAAGGAAGCCATAAATACAAATTAAATTATTATAATGTACCAAAACCATAGCTATGAAGAATACAAAGGGTTATCTATACTATCCAAGGAAGACATTATCCTTAACCAGTACAGTAAAATATAGGGATAGAATAACAAAATCACCTTCTTTTTTTTTGTAAGTAATGATTTATTAGAAAGTGTAAGGTGCCCCTAAGTATGCAGGCAGTATGCACGAGGCTCTAAACAAGCAAGAAGCCCAACCCCTCAAAAAACCCTGACAAGCCTTCAAACCCAAAACCTACAAAACAACAAAAAGCCCAAAACCCCCAAAGGCACTCAATACTAGAAGGCGTGAGTCTTGCCTTTCCACCCGCTTGGAGGATGCTTAGCATCATAGTTGATGGAGCATTCTAAGTTCAAAAGCTCCCTTCTACCCTTTATCTTCCAAGGGGTAACCTCTAAGGTGACATCGATCCCCTCACACAGAACCCCCCATCAAGTCCCAAGTCAAACGGGTGGCAAGGGAGAACGAAAAACTCGGTCATCCCCACCCCAGCAATCTCCGTCTTTAGCACCCTAGAAATCCTCATCCTCCTCTTCACTATCCACCAACTCCGAAGATGGACAGACTAAATCTATCACCGCACCAGAAGAGACAGGCATATTGTGATTAATAAGTGGTGGTTCAGCCTTAATATAGCTAATTAAGTAGAAATTAGTGTGTGTTCATAACTTTCAAAAAGGATAAAGCATATTGTGATTAATAAGTTAAGAATGGCATGAGCTTTTTTTTTTTTTCAACCTCAAAAAGGTTTCCTTACCAAAAGAAAGAAATTAAACAAGGATGGCAAGAAGTTCATGTGACCACTTCAATTCAAAGAATGAAGAAGTTTAGAAACTTGTTATCAAGTAACTAGATTCGAATCTCCGCTTAGCATCTCCTTCAGCAAGTTTTATAGTTCTTGGCTCTTCACTTTTTTTTAAAATCAAATTAGCTCTTCCCTTAATTATGATACTTATCAACAAACAAAAATTAGCTCTTCCCTCATTCTTTTCTCCTATGCCCTCTCAATAAAATCTCTTGTTATCCAAACAAGAGAGTAGAATCTTCTGACCTGTCACTTCCCCAGCAGTTTATGTTACCACTGCCAAAAAAAAAATGGTAATATGAAGCATTGCCCAACTTGCTAAAATGAGATGCTCTGCAGTTCTAGAATTACTAAAATTCTTTTAAACTGTGCCGTCCGCATCTTACCTAGGCGCATGGATTACTCAGTTTATGGTGATGCAATTGTCAGAAGTATTGACCTAGCCCTAGCAGATGCCCTCCACTTGTGACACATTTTAAAAATTAAATAAATAATGTCATAACTTGCATTAGACAATTAACATTACTCGAGTACAAACTGAACTCCCTTAGAGCTAGCTGGAGTTCTCTAGATATTGATGGTAGATGACCACTGAAAAAAATTCTCGGCAACGATGCTTGACACCATCTATTGCCATTGCAGCGGTATCCACCCATTGTAAGGACATTTATCATTAAAAGGACTCCCCACCAAAGATCACTTGGTTCGCACCAAAAAATCATAAGAAAGTACAATCATGAAAAGAAAGAGGAACACAAAGAGAATTGGAAAAGACTAAGTGATATAAAAAGCAAAAAGAACTACTCACTTCCCCTTCTTGTCAGTATCAATAATAATCCTATTCTTCGATAGTTGCTCTTGTATCAACAACACCTGAAAATGGTCGGTGGTGTCATAATATGCTAATAACTAGAAACTTCTAAGAAAGAAAGGTAAGAACAGAATAATGTTCAGCTAAAATTGAATAAAAAAGTTAAAAATTAGATGTGATGACTCATAACACAGGATAATTTGACTTCACAAAGCTTAAGAAATGAGATAAATGTGCATGCAAAATCTAAGATGCTCAAACATGTTTACTTATCCCAAAAAAAAAAGAGAGAGAGAGAAAAAAAAGATGCTCAAACATGTATATACGAGTTCCACACAATCGGACCAGCGCTATGCAGTAAGCTTGTATTTGTAGGAATATAGCATGCCTGGTTCCTCTTTAGGTTGATTCAATGATTCAAACAACCAAATTTCAACTTTTCTGTTCATACTATTTTTTATATTTTCCCCAATATTTGAAAGCATTGTAATATGAGAGTCAGAATAACACCTTCTCTGTCCCTTTTATAATAAAATATCCTCCAGGATCAAGGGGACACTCACCTGCAGTCAGCAGTGACATAACAATTATATATATGTAACAACCTAACATAGAAGTAGAAGCACAAAAGCAGGGGGAAGAAAGAGCCTGGTATTTAAATCTTGTGCAAACAAACCAAGTTTTGCAAGTTCAGCTTCATCTTGTCCATATAAGACACAGCGGCAACTCCTTAACATAATAGGCATTCTTCCAATAATAACATCCTTCTGCAAGAAAAAACTTAATACAATATCCGAAGAGAAATGTTTGCCCATCTCTTGTCCATCTCCATACAAGAGATTGGCAAATCCACCATTGAATATGTGGGACCCACATATTCAATGGCGGATTTAAAAAAAAAAAATGATGGACAGGAAATGTGTAGGAGAATGACACCAAACACATCTCATATATCCAAATACATCTCACCAAATTTAAATTACAGCCGCATATGGAAGTACCTTTGATGTCTTTTGGGTATCACTTCCTTGAGTTTTGTACTCTACGTCAACCTTAATGGGAGCATAATACCTTGAATTCATGCAATATCAACGCAACACAATTCAGAATATCAGCCATCAGTTTCCAAAAAAAGTTGTGAATCATTTTAGATCTGGGTACAAGCAGTGATATACGTAATATTTATATGCATCTAGCAACCAACATCTTGACAGATGACAAACAGAAAATTAAAAGATATTTTCTTGTCTCGTTCCCTTCTCTTCTATTTTCCTTGGTCTTTCCATTTCTTTTCCCTTTCCACTGTGCTGCCAAACACAATGTTAATAAATTTTAGAAACTGAAAGCCTCCAGAGCCAAATTGGCAATATTTGCTTGGGAGCATCCATCATCAGTTTCCTTCAATAAATGGGGTCTACTTACCTTCAAATATAAAAGCTCTTCACTAACAATAACTAACAAATAGAGCAACTACCTAGCTACTTTATGATTCACATTCCTTTCCCTATAGCAATGCAACCCAAATTAATTGACACAAGAAATAACCAAACATGTGTTTCCCACCACAGCAAAATTATTCAAGCTATAACAAACATCGAGCTTTTGTTGGTGGAGCGGGACTCAATTATGATATAATTTCTTATATGAGTAATATTACTAAAAAGTCCTAGAGTGATACAAAACCCAAGTACACAGGAGGTAAACACCATCTCAAACCCCTTTAAAAAAATTAAATATAAAAATAAAGCAAATTGTACAGTACATCAAATTCTTTTGAACACGACATTTATCCAAAAGGTACAAGTACGTTTCAAAGGACTGGATATTTTTCCTGCTTTTATAATTTATCCTCTTCTCTTGCATAAAGAAGCATGGTATTATATATATAATTAAAAACAAAAATCCAAAATCCTCTACTCTTATTTCATTCCTTTCTTCTTTAAAACTCCGTTCTTTTTTTCTTTTGATAAGTAATGTAATTTATAAAAAAAAACGCAAGTACACAGACAGTATACACAAGAGGCCCCAAACGAGTAAGAAACCCAAAAGATACAGCAAGAACACCCACAAATCCACACACCCGATAAGCCCTCAAACCCAAAACCCACAATACAACTAAGCCTAAAACGCCTCAAGGCACTCAATGCTAGAAAGCATGAGTCTTGCCTTTCCCCCACCTAGAGGATGCTCCCTTAACATCAAAAAAACTCTTTTCTAATTCCTTTTTCCAATGAAGTAACAAGACAAAGATTCATCTCTACACCAAGTTTGATTCTTTTTTTTGATAAGTAATAAAAGTTTTATTAAAAACGTAGGGCACCCCTACGTACACAGGAAGTATACTCAGGAATCACTTACCAAAAACCCAAAGAAAAAAACAAAAACCCAACAAGCACAACAAACCGAAGCCCACAAAAACTAAAAGTCCCCAAACCCGACACCCCCGTAAAGCACTCAAACACTACAACACGTGAGCATTGCCTTTCCTTCGCCGAGAGGACGCGCATGCCTTGCCATAGTTAATGGAACTTTCTTCCCCACCAAGTTTTAGTTTTAGTAACTTCTAAATCCAAAAACAAGAAATTAGTGGCAGCTCATACACTACAACTTCTGAACAGGTTGCGCATGTCTTATGCTTAGACAAGTATGCTTCCTCCAATACAAAATTCATGCAAAAATGCCACAGGGTGCATGCTAAATGGCTTTCATTTGTCTATCAAGCAACCAAAAATATGCAATAATGATGAATTGTTGGTTCTACTAGTTTGTTTTATTGAGCTTTATCGTATAACCCTTCATAATCAACAACATGCCTTTGCAAGTTATTAAAGAACAACAATCTTTGATGTTGTTGGGTGGAGGCCAGGAATCAGATTCATAAAGGGTGAAACAAATATATATATATATATATATATATATATATATATATAGAGAGAGAGAGAGAGAGAGAGAGAGAGAGAATAAATCAATTCATAAAGATCATTTATATGTTGTGCTCAAAATCGTTTCTATCATCATAGTAAGATAAGCCATGTAACACACACACACACACATATATATATATATATATATATAGAAAGAGAGAGAGAGAGAGAGAGAGAGAGAGAGAGAGAGAGAGAGAGAGAGAGAATAAATCAATTCATAAAGATCATTTATATGTTGTGCTAAAAATCGTTTCTATCATCATAGTAAGATAAGCCATCATTCCCTTGTTACATTCTATCTTTCAAATTCAGCACCAGAGCACTTACAAATCTATCACAATAATACCCAGATGGACTAATAGCACTCCCATGAATTGCAGGGTAAATGAGATCTAAAACACATAAGATATGCATGTGGGGCAAATGTAGCTTACGTCCTATCAGATAACCGGCACTTTTGAGGAGAAATTGTATCTTCCATACCATCCCCAGGCATTGAGGGATCACCAATTTTGACATCTTTAAACCTGCATAACAGGTACAGGGACGAGACCTCTCAGTCAAAGGAATGAAACCACTAAAACACCTTCAAACATGAATCTTAACTCTTTGTTTCAAGCACAATCTCTTACAATGATTCGTCGATAGAATGAAGCAAAAGAAGTGAAAGTCATTATAGCAAGTAATCACGGAACACTACAAATAAATGTCATTTAGCATTATGGAAATAAATCCTATACCATCATATTTTTTTCCTCTCAACAGCCTCAATTTAAATAATTGATCTCTAACCACAAAATGCTACATAAACCATAACAAAGCCAATTAATTTTAAGGCAAAACCCAGGAATGGATGATTTACTCGAGATAAATATCCGGGTCGACGCTTGATACTATGCGATTATTGGCACGAACAATCTTCTTGATTCCGATATTCACAAAGTAATTAAACGAATCCAAATGTTGCTTCACCAGCCCTCTCACCTACAATTCCAAATCATCATTACAACGATTATACAAGCATACATATGTATACATACAGCCTAACACAAGCATATTTTTTCTTTGACAAGTATTACATAAATTTGAATTCGCATTTGCACATAAACATATACATATACACATGCACATAGTTACGTACATACGAACATATACATATACAATTTTTCATACCTATATACCTGGATATAGAAACCCGCCCAGATACATACATACAGTCATATTTCTCAATAAGTAATTCAATATATATGTACTTATATCTGCACAGACGAAGTTACATACTCTCGTGGGAGTGTACTAACGCATAAACACGTGCACATACCTTTAGAAACTCCGGAACAAGCTGGAATTTGTCGACGGCGGATTTGATAGGGGCGGCAAGGAACTGCTTGTCGATGACGGGATAATCAGGCACCTGCTTCCCAACACTGAAAGTATTTTTGGGCCAGGAAAAATAACAAACACATAAAAGTATGAATCAAATACCGAAACAAGTGAAAAGCATTGAAGAAAGAAGAAGACGAAAAGGGGCGTACTCTTGGCTTTTCTTTGTGGGCTCTTCTTCGGAGTCCTGCTTGAGACCCATGGTGGAGGATTTGATTGATGATTTCTCCTTTGGATTTGTTTGTGGGCTCTTCTTCTTTGCTATTGTAAAAAACAGGAGTTGCGGAATAAACCCTTCTTAAACCCTCGCCAAGGCAAACCAAAAAGTAGGAAATTTTTTAAATGTTCAAATACCCTATGTTTTACGATATTTTTTACAAATATAAATCATTCCTGTAAAATCCCACTCCTAAACATGCCTATTGTTTTCTCAATAGATTTCTTTGCTATATAATTATTTTAATTCATAAGTTTAAAGTGTTACATAATTATACTCCTTTGAAATATGATTCAAAACAATTTTACTGTCCTCAAAGAGTAGTTCAATCAGTTGTGGACAATCTCTTGTCCCCTTTCGTAAAAATAAAATTAGGGAAAACTTCACTAAGGGCCCCTGAACTTCCGGCCGATTTTACAGACCCCTCCTGAACTTTAAAAACTCTCATTTTGGACCCTTAAACTTCTATTTTCTCTCACTTTGAACTAGGGGTGTCAAAAATTACCGGGGAACCGGAACCGGAACCGGAAAACCGGGAAACCGGAAAACCGGAAACCGGGAAACCGGGGTCCCGGTTCCGGTTCCGGTTTGAAAAATCTAAAAACCGGGTACCCCGGTTCCGGTACCGGTTTTTGGTACCCGGTTTTTACCGGGAATACCGGAACCGGGTTTCCATTTTATTTAATAATATTTATATATTATTATATTTATATATTAATATATATATTATATATATTAATATTTTTTACACTTAGGTTTAAGTTTAGGGTATTTTAAAAAATTAAATTTTTATTTCTAAGGCCCAAATAGGCAAAAATAATGATTTTTTAGGATTTTTGGACTTTTTAAGGTTTATTTTTTAATTATTTGGAACAATCACAACAAAACCCCTTTAATTTAGACAAAGAAACTAATAGATTTTTTAAAAAATGGGCCAACTTATGAAAAAAAAAATTGGCTTATTTTAGGCCTAATACCTAAAATAAGCCCAAAAATCAATTTTTTTAAAAAACCGGTTACCGGACCGGGTAATACCGGAACCGGCCGGTAACCGGGACCCCGGTTAACCGGGGTCCCGGTTCCGGTTCCGGTTTCTCAAAATTGAGAACCGGGGTACCCCGGTTCCGGTTCCGGTTTTAGGCCAAAAACCGGGAAACCGGACCGGGTTGACACCCCTACTTTGAACCCTTTTAACTTTTTGTACCCATTTTACCCTCGACTAAAACTACGCCGTTTTGGACTTAAACAAAACTACGTCGTTTTTACTTCAAAACTACACCGTTTTGAGCTTCAGAACTACATCACCACCCAACCCAAAACGACGTCGTTTTGGTCATTAATATTAAAAAAATAATAATAAATTAAATAAATTAAAAAAAATAATTAAAAAAAAAAAAAAAAAAAAAAAAAAGAAAAAGAAATCGGGGGTGGCTGAAGCCACCCCCTTGGCCAAAATGGGGTGGCCGGACTACCCCATTTTTGGCCAAGGGGGTCGCTCAGCCACCCCTGGCTGGTCTGGGGGTGGCCGGACCACCCCCTTGGCCATGGGGGTGGTCCGGCCACCCCCAAAAGGCCGAAAAAAAAAACGCGAGGGGGGGGGGGGGGGGGGGGGGGATCGTGGGGGTGGCCGGACCACCCCCAAGGGGCTGGGGGTGGTTTCGGCCACCCCATACGGCCGGTATGGGGTGGCCGAAACCACCCCAGCCCCTTGGGGGTGGTCCGGCCACCCCCAAAGCACCCCGATCCCCTTTTCTTTTTTTTTTTTTTTGGGCCACGGGGGTGGCCGAACCACCCCCTTGGCCATGGGGGTGGTCGAACCACCCCCAGATCGGCCAGGGGGTGGCTGGGCCCAAAATGGGGTGGTCCGACCACCCCATTTTGGCCAAGGGGGTGGCTTCAGCCACCCCCGATTTCTTTTTTTTTTTTTTTTTTTTTTTAAATTTATTTATTTTGCTTTTCTTTTTTTTTAAAAAAAAAAAAAAAAAAAAAATTAATGCATAAAACGACGTCGTTTTGGGCTGTGTATTTTAGGACACAAAACGACGTAGTTTTGGGGAAGGGTAAAATGGGTATAAAACATCCAAAACGACGTAGTTTAATGTTAAAAGGGTCCAAAGTGAGAGAAAATAGAAGTTTAAGGGTCCAAAATGAGAGTTTTTGAAGTTCAGGGGGGGTCTGTAAAATCGGCCGGAAGTTCAGGGGCCCTTAGTGAAGTTTCCCTATAAAATTATAAAAAAAAAAAAACAATTCACTTAAACTATTGTTATATTTATCTTGACTTTTAAAAAAAATAAATTTAAAAATAGTCCTTATTTATCATTTTCCCATAAAATAACCCCTGTTTGTTCATTTCATTGCCATCCTCGTCGATCTCTCTCTCTCTCTCGATCTTTCTTTGGGAAGTGGAGATGGAAATCGGCGGCGAGCCGATGATGAGAGTGCAGGGCTTAGCCGAAGCCGGTCTCTCACACGTCCCTCCACAATACATCCAGCCGCCTCCCAACCGTCCTCAACTCAATACACATTCCTCCACCTTTAATCATGATACCGGTCCACCTGTCATCGACCTATCCGAATTTGACCCGACCCGCCGGGAATCTGTCCGGGAGTCAATCGGGCGGGCCTGCAGAGAATGGGGGGCCTTCCACGTCACCAACCACGGCGTTCCCGCCAGCCTGCTGGACCACGTCAAGACCGTGGGCCTTACCTTCTTCAACCACTGCCCACTCCCCGACAAGCTCAAATACTCCTGCGACCCAACCTCCTTCGCCTCCCAAGGCTACGGCTCCAAAATGCTCCTCCCCGACCAAAACGGCGTCGTCCTGGACTGGAGAGACTACTTCGACCACCACACCTTCCCGCTCTCTCGGCGCGACCCCGATCGGTGGCCCCACTTCCCTCCCGACTACAGAGACGCCGTGGGCAGCTACGCCGACCAGATGAAGGCGCTGGCTCAGAAGCTGCTGGGCTTGATCTCCGAGAGCCTAGGGCTGAGATCGTCGTGCATCGAGGAAGCCGTGGGTGAGCTGCACCAGAACATTACCATCAGCTATTACCCTCCCTGCCCTCAGCCGGACCTCACCCTCGGTCTCCAACCCCATTCCGATATGGGGGTCATCACGCTTCTGATCCAAGACCACGTCGGAGGCCTTCAACTTCTCAAAAACAACCACTGGCTCACCGTACACCCTTTGTCCGACGCCATTCTCGTCCTTCTCGCCGATCAAACCGAGGTATCTTATCTACTTCCCTTGTTTTGAATGCAATTAGCAATCTCCAATGTATATAAAGAGAATCCCCCAACATGTTAGAAGAAGAACAAAAATCCATAAATTCAGAAAAAGTTAGGAGATTGACAACAAAAATCTACACTTGCATTTTGCAAGCTCCACAGAGCCAGTATATTGCAACAGTCGTGCCCTTTGATGTTGAAACTGATAGATTGTACTGATGCTTTGTTGAATTGTTGTTCTGCCCATGGTGTTTCTTCCAATTTATTGTGTGAGCATTTGCATATGTGATCATGGTGGTTTCCCTTTGTCAATCAAAACAAAAAGGGTTAAATTCCCTTTACCCGAATTTTTAGAAGTTTTTCAATTCGAACTCCAATATTTAAAAATTGGCAATGTACACCCTAATGTTTCAAACATTTTCAATTTAAACCTTCAGTTACTAATTTTCATCAAATTAGACGGAAATCTATGAAATTACATAATTACCCTCCATGCTTTTTTTATTTTCGTCCAATTAAACGAAAATTAGTTTTTGAAACATTAAGGGGTACATTACCAATTTTTAAACATTGAGTTTGAATTGAAAAACTCCTTAAATTTCATAGCGGTAAAGTGAATTTTCCCCAAACAAAAAACATTTTCATAAGAGGCAGCCATAGGATGTCAACAATTTTGCCATCGCTAGGAAATCTGATAATGCTTTTTGGTCATTCTGTGGAAATTTGTTTCATTTAAACAACTGGGGGGAATCAGTGACATGGTGTTACTTCGTGTTTGCCTGCAGATTTTAAGCAATGGGAAGTATAAGAGTGCTCAACATAGAGCCATAACTAATAACACTCAAGCTCGGCTCTCAGTTGCCACATTTCATGACCCTGCCAAGGCAGTGAAAATATCCCCTGCTTCTGAGCTTGTTAGTGAATCTTCTTCTCCACAGTACCGTGAAGTTCTTTATGGGGATTATGTATCATCATGGTATACAAAGGGCCCGGATGGAAAAGGAAATATAAATTCCCTCCTGCTTACCTGAGGGATTGGAAGGCCCCTCGCCCATCCTGTCTCCTCTCTCTATTTGCATTGACCTTATATTCTTGTAATTAAGTGAAAGCACAAGGATCTGTTTGCCAATGGCTTGAAAAAAGAAAGTGGCCCGAAACTGTAGCAAGATTTGATTGACGTGTGAAAAAAGTAAGAATGTTTTATATAGAAAAATGAAATCAGTTTTCATTCAACTCTAATCCGTATTATTAGCATGAGAGGACTTTGATGTTCCAACTTTTCGAAATAATTTGTTGTCAGGGTTTTGTTCTTCAACCTGTGGTAAGAGACTATTCTAGTATGTCTTCCCTACAGTTTTTGACTAAGAAATCTGGAATGTTTTTTTTTTACCCAAAATATAAGACTTCAATGAAATAATTTGTGAGTACTTTTTGTTCGCATGTATTTCATTAAGGTCACCTAAATAAGTGATGATCCACGAAAACCATTGGTTCCTGCTCAAATTGCAGGGAATGAGAGGTGGGAGCCCGAGTTGCCTAGGTCCCGACCTCCCTGACCTCCATCTTTCATTCGCTACTCGAATTCCTTGAAATTTGGACAGAAAATTTTAGGAGATCCTCAACTTATCACCTTTCTATTACCATGTTCAGGGGGGAATGAGAAGGATTTCACTATTGCCTAAAAGAAGCCTGCCATATGACCAGTTGTGCATCATCGGGATAGGCTGCTCAAACAAATCAATATTAAACCAGAAATCACCCTCCGCTTGTCAAACAAGTCCCATTCAAGATAAGCCAAAGGCACATGACAGTACAGGAGAACTGAAAGGATCATTTTATTTGGCAATTACACATTCTCATCTATAGAAAATAAAAATCAACATCTCATAATTTTAGTTGCGACCAGAGATACATCAGTAGCCTGCAAATCTAAAACAGAGCTTACAGATTAAGCACTAACTCTGGTTTTGGTGAAGAATGTCTTTCAACAATACAGCTTCATCTTGGCTTTGACCCATCTTCCAGACCTTGAAATCCAGAGGAAAGTAATCAGCTTCACTCCAACGGTTTAAGCATGTTAAAGAAAAGGGGCCCTGTATGTCTCCTTGGGGATCTAAATAATGCCACATTGAGCTTCCCAGCTTGTCTTCGAGAATTTGCTTTCCAACACTTGGTGGTTCATTTTCCTCATCATCACTCAAATCAATCACTTGAGGTCTCATTGCCTGCTTCTCTACCATTTGGACACCCCCCTTATTCTCTTCTTCATTTGCAAGCTGTAAATCACCATGACTTTTGTCTATCAACTGTGATGGTTGCTTTGGCTCTTCTTCAATAACATCATGTTGAAACTCTGCAACAAAATCATCACAAGTCAAGCAAATAATAAGAATCAAGGGTTCAATGTTTAGTGGTTTCTATGTTTGTGAAAGAACCCAATATACAAAAATCAAACAAATGGAATTTAAAGGATAATTGAGATACAAAAAAATAGAACCCCTGAAGATAGAACACTTATTTCTCTGTGCCTAAGGAATTGTAAGACGAGCAAAGATGGAATGAGAGTCTACCAGAGTCGATCATTACTTGAAAAAAAGATAACTTATATTCCCCTCACCATTAAATTAACTATCTTGAGTCCCACCCTACAATATAAATGTCCATGATGGTCAGCTTGTTACAATTTATTATTAATGATCCATTTAGTTTAAGTTGCCACACAAGCCAAAATTGCCCCTCAAAAGTAATTTTAGAAAAAGCATCAAATTAGCAGTTAAGTGGAAAGCAATTTTTCTCACATCCCAGTTTCCCAAGATTGCTTCTCTTCCAGGTCAACAAAAACCAAGGTGGACTTTAAGAAAAAAATTAAGACAAAATATCTTCTTCTTTTTTAAACCCCCTCCCCCCATTATCTCCGAGAGTAATCAACGGATACGTAATGTCTAAGTAAAAACATCAACTAATCACACAGCTTAACCAGCATATTTTATGACGCTGTGGGAAGTT
Organism: Corylus avellana; assembly: GCF_965113065.1. Taxonomy (NCBI): domain Eukaryota; kingdom Viridiplantae; phylum Streptophyta; class Magnoliopsida; order Fagales; family Betulaceae; genus Corylus; species Corylus avellana. The sequence continues at coordinate 7,392,527 of NC_142491.1, forward strand.
TGCAAATTGAATGTATAGATGAAATGAGTCAATTTAGATTTCCATCGCATCAGAACATACAAGTACATAACCACAATCTGACATAAAAATTGATTATTTCATTATGTGACTTAAGACAAGGAATCATTTTCAATGCCAAAACATATATCACAGGTTCAATAATCAACTTTCGTGTAGAACCAAATGTCATCTAAATGAATTTGTACTATATCAAAATATAGTGTCATCTGAATGAATTTGTACTACATCCAAATATATCTAACAATAACGTAATGCATTTCACTTCATCCATTTTTTACCTAACAGGTCAGTCACTTTTGAAGATTGATGTGTAACACAAACGAACAATGCAGAAATGTGCGTGTGATCATGTGGACAGAGTAGAGGAGCTTAACCGTTTTAGAAAGGCACCTCAAGGAATTAAATGAATGAATAATGCACCTGTAAAATCCATGTTAGGAGCCGTCAAATTTGATGCAGTTCCATTTGCTGCTATGACAAGAATAGGAATTTCTGAAGCTCCATTGAGGATTGACCTAGGCGAACCACTGTTTTCTTGTTCTACATTATCTGGATTAGCCTGTGGTATAGCTGGCGGTTCTATTTCATCTGCTATTACTTCTGGAACCTCACTCAACAGCCGTAACTGTTCATCTTGATTCTCAAGCAGTTGCTTTTTCTCCAGGTACTGGTCAAGCGTAAATCAATTTAAGGATCCAAAGATGTTTTACAAGCAAGTTCATTAACAATTTTCATTATGAGACTGAAATTTAAAAAAAAAAAGCTTCAAAAGAAAAGGGTATAAAATAATATACCTTGAAAAAGGTAAAACTTCAATTTCCTACTCATGAAATCCTTTTATGCAACAATTGAATGAACCAACCATAGAACACCCATCACACCTAAATGATTCAGGTTAATAGTGTAACCCATGACTGAATCATATATCCGAACCAAACCCATGGCCATGGTACATCACTTGATCAGATATATGTACCAAGTTAGCCAAAATTTTCAACCATGGCGTGTAATCTAAAAATAACATAAAAGGATATTCTCTACGCCACCCCTTTTCATTGGCTCGATCAATGAGGTTTTGTAACAAAGGAATCTCTCTTGCAAGCCACTGTAATAAAATCTCCACATCATGTACAAAGGGTCAGTTTGATGAATATATCAATCATAAATCATAATAACACCAAAAGTATGAGAAAAAAAAAATCATGGTTGAATTGATAAGCATGCAGCCCCACATGGAAGGCACTTCAATCAATGTTTTAAAGTTAGGACAACAATATACAGCTCCACAAGATATTATTTATGGATAAGAAAGTTTATGCAGTACTGTAATAAAATATTGAGGCAGTTTTAATATATCTTAATCAAGATTTAAATGCTATTTTTTTCCTCTGCAACATTATTTGTTAAGCAACATACTACATTCTAAAATTAATTCAGTTCCTGCTTTATCAGTATAATGATAAGATGTAGACCCAAGTGCTACATAGAAACCGTGTCATACTTTGAGTCTTTTCTTTGCTAAATTTCAGCATATAAAATGTGGATTTTTTTACTTCCTTCCAGATGAGACTTCTCTTTCTTGATACCCTTTTTCTTTTCATCAAAACTTGGTTGATTTCAAAATGTTAGAGCTCTTGGTTTTGGGGAATAGATTTTGATTCAGATTTAAAATTAATGTTCTTATTATTCTTATTTATGATATAGAATTTACCGATCTTTGTAGTTCCCTGGTTCAATACAATAGCAAAGAGCAAACTTTAGAAAAAAAATTGAAACCATCTTCATTCTAGTTCATTATAAGATTTTCCCCATGGCACCGGCAAAAGTACTAACTTCTGATTCTGAATTATATTCTATTGCAAAAGCTCACTATTGAATGCAAGAGGCAGCATATAAATGGGATTCCGAACAGTGTGCATGCTTGCCAACGAAATGTTTTGCCATTAAACATGATACACTCGTTATTTTTATAAATTTCTATTGCAAAAGGCTAATAGTAATTGCATAAAATTCAACATTAATTCCATATTTATATCATTTCTCTAAAATTCAATAGTAATTCCATGCTGTCTGCAACTTTCAATAAAATTTTCATATTTTTCAGACAATGGCATTGGCATAGGCTTGTTCTTAAGTATATCAGATTCTGTCCTGGCATATCAACATTAATATTTACAAACTTGGACCTGACAAGAAAAATAAAAATAATGAGGACAGAAGCAAAGAAAAGAGCAAGTCAATCTCTTTGCTAATATTCAATTTTTTGTAAACTTAATTTAATACCTACATGCCTAGTAATATCCTCATGCAAGATTTGGGCTTTTTGTTGAAGCTCCACCTAGAAAAGGTTTAAGAAGTACAATTAGTAAAATGAAGTATGAGCAAAAAACTGAAATACCATACATAACCCAAAAAAGAAAAAGGAAAAAGAGACTAGAGACAGTCAAAGAGGCTGCTGATTCTAAAGCCAAGCCCATAAGATATCTGTCAGTGCAACATATCCTTCTGTCGATGGTATAAAATACTCGAATTGACTCGAATACCAGATGTAAGAAAAACAAACATCTGCTGATATGTCAAGGAATCGATAAACTTACAGCATTTCCGATTTGTGCAGTATCAACATATTTCAACAGAATTTCAGGAAATTCCAACAACATATTGAAGTATCAATGAAAATACATCGTCCGTGATCCCAACATCATTCAAAATCAATAGCAATTACAAAGTTGAGTTGAGAAAAGTAAAGATAAATGCTATGGTTCCCCTTGTGGGATATTAGTATGAAAATGCTATGGTTCTTCTTGTGGGATATCAATACGAAAATACTATGGTTCTCCTTGTGAGATACTAGTACGAAAATACTATGGTTCCTCTTGTGGGATATCAGTATGCTATGGTTCCCCTCATGGGATATCCGTACGAAAGGGCTAGAGCTCCCCTCAAAGGATATCAGTATGACCACCTCCACACAATCCAAAGACACGTCATCTCAATAAACTTAAGTTCACGTGTGTAATTAAGTGGATTACCCGACTCCCACCTACAAAACTGAGTTCACGCACTCAGTCTCCACACCAAACCTAAAATAAGTTGAGAAATGATAAGGGTCAACAAACATCTGCTGATATGTCAAGGAATCAATAATCTTACAGCATTTCCGATTTGTGCAGTATCAACATATTTCAACAGAATTTCAGGAAATTCCAACAACATACTGAAATATCAATGAAAATACATCGTCAGTGATCCTAACATCATTCAAAACCAATAGCAATTACAAAGTTGTGTTGAGAAAAGTAAAGGTAAATGCTATGGTTCCCCTTGTGGGATATTAGTATGAAAATGCTATGGTTCTCCTTGTGGGATATCAATACGAAAATACTATGGTTCTCCTTGTGAGATAGCAGTATGAAAATACTATGGTTCCTCTTGTGGGATATCAGTATGCTATGGCTCCCCTCATGGGATATCCGTACGAAAGGGCTAGGGCTCCCCTCAAAGGATATTAGTATGACCACCTCCACACAATCCAAAGACACGTCATCTCAACAAACTTAAGTTCACGTGTGTAATTAAGTGGATTACCCCACTCCCACCTGCAAAACTGAGTTCACGCGCTCAGTCTCCACACCAAACCTAAAATAAGTTGAGAAATGATAAGGGTCAATAAGTTTTTTATATTTGACCTATATTCTCTTATAAATTAAATAAATTAACCATTTGATTTGTGAAGTATGCCATTCAGTATGCTATGGTTCACCTCATGGGATATCCGTACAAAAGGGCTAGGGCTCCCCTCAAAGGATATCAGTATGATGAATATGCTAAAGAGTATAGACTTTAAGAAATAAAATAACCTGCATGATTAAATATTTTGTTTATGCCATGCAATATGATTATCATATTATTTTATTGTGATACTTGTATAATCTCAAGGATAGTGTAACTTGCTGAGCCATGGACTCATACTTTCACTAGTAAAACATTTTTTTATAGTATTCAAGCACGTTGAGGTTGAAGACAAACATCCAAAGTTATTGATAAACGAAGCTTCAACGGTATTGGGGTTTTGATGTTTTGGACTTCCCTAGACTTGCACTTGGTTATGTAACTGATGTAGGAAGTGATATTGTAAATCAAACAGTTGATGTAAATAAATGAAATTATGTTTCAGTTAGTATTTGGTGTTACCTTTTACAGTTTATAGTTTAGTTATATTAGAAAAGAAAATTTTAATTTTACAGCACTTTCCCCGGCCAATTTGATTTCAATGCATAGTTGTAACGCCCTGGATTTTATATAAGCCATATAGTGGAATTATCTAAATTCCACGTGACACTACTATTTATCTTAACGCTCGCAGCAAAAGAAAATCGTATAAATTTTTCTTTTTCTTTTTGAAACCACAAACTCACCTTAAACCACACTATACCAGAGCTTCTAACTGGAATCATACTTTATAAACAAACACAATGTCATTACAACTTAACTATTATTGTTTTTACAAACAACCAAAATAATGCCACATGCGGCATTACTAAACATATCTTAAAAAAAAAAAAAAAAAAAAAAAAAAAAAAAAAAAAAAATATCTATAATAAAAACTAACTTAACACAAGTAAACCCTTCAAAAGTGGAGGCCTCCCACCATCCTCATGGACAAAAGTCTAGGCACGTGTATGGGTCTTCTTCGACAACCTCTTTGGTGATATCTGTAAAATTTACATAATTTTACAAGTGAATGTGTGAATCCATGGCTTAGCAAGTATGTAAGTTCTGACCTTTTACATGTGTAAAGTGAGCCCAATTTTCCTCTAGAAATTCCTCTTTTTAGTGATGTAAAATAGCTATCACAATGCATGATTTTTACAAAATGTTTGTTCTTAAAATGTCAATTTTTTTTTTATTTTTTGATAAGTAAATATCCAAAGGCTATAAAATTAAAAAATGTCAGAGTTGTTTTGAGAGAGGTTTTATACTTAGTAATAAAATCAAACCTTATTTTCCTTTACTTTTTCTTTTCTACATGTATAACTTCATATCCCATAATATGAAGAGAGCAAAACAATTTATAACATGTTGTAATGTAAAACATCATTTTAAACATCAATAGGTACATATCATATCTCATGTCTATTCCACATAGACATTTTACTTGCCACATATCACATTATTTACACATTTTGTTAGGCGCATTCCCCCGCCTAACCACTAGGTTTGCTAGTCTTATCTGCCGGGTTACTTATTTCTCGTTTTCACAACCTTTTCAGAAAAGCCACATTTTCCTTCCAAACCTCATTTCTGATTGAAAATCATTTTCTTTTAAACTCATTTTCCATCTAACTTTTGAATCTATGAACAAAACCCTAGTTTTGTAAAATTTTATCTTAACAAAACTTGGGCAGCACAACAACGCATTCACGCTTGTTTTCCAAGTGCCAATCAAGCCTGTTTGTGTACGTTTATCAAAACAACTCCCAAAACCACATTCTATCAAAACATCAATATAATAGTACAACCACCCATGTGGTACGATGAGCTTCTAAGTAGTTACTTATAGTATAGAATAGACAAAATGAGAGTGTGAGGGTTTCCAAGAATGTTCCATGAACACTTCCTCTCTTCACGGGGTTAGCACCTATGCTTGCTCTTGCAGGGCTTGGCTACCTCAAACTTACTCTCAAGTAACCTCACTATTCATTCAAAACAAAATGGAAAGCTTTTGTAACTTTCCCCAACGTTATGAGCCTTTAAATAGGCAAACTTTTCGTCTTTGTGCACTCCCATTTGAATGGGATAGTCGCTGTTCGATTGGTCTTGTGTCAGCACAAAAATATCTAAACTTCCTCAAAGCAACGTCTCACCACAAACGAATTGACACGTGGAGCTTCCTTCCGATCAATACTCGTTCAAACACCACCTAACATTTCAGCATTTCAACACGCATCAAATCCGTTTTCTTGCCACGTGATTGAATTTGGACCGTTGATCGTCTGTCGTTGCACGATTTGGTGATGCCACATGGAGATTCTCTTGTTCAAATGGCACGTTCTCCGGTCAAATGCTGCCATTTAATTTTGTATCATCTGATTTGGACAGTTGATCTTTTATCATGCTTTCTCTCTTGCCGCCAAGTGTTGCAGGTCGCCATCGAACGGGGATCCCAGCATTCGAATGAGATGATCCGATCCAAGCTTTTCTAAGTCTTTTTCGATCCCGATTCTAAACCTTTATTGTTTTAACCTCTCAATCGCATCATGCCTGACCCTATTATGGTCATGACACGCATTTGAGTCATAATTTATTATTTTATTATCATTTCTCAATATTTTTTATTATTGTTTTCATCTTAATTATTTATGTGTTACAATAGTGGTAGTGCCTCATGGTATTTTCAAGTAGATGAAAATGTTGGGGGCAGTACAATAGTGGTCACTTTTCTGGTGCCATGATAGCAGTCTTGGCAATGATGGATATGATATGGTGGCTGGAAGTGGTGATGGTGGAAGTAATGATATCACGACTGGTGGCCCATTAAAAAATAAAGGCCTTCAAATGGAAAGAGAGTGTGGAAAGCTTAAAAACAATGCTGTTGTGGTGTCGATAATGACAGTTTAGTGAGAACGATTGTGTAAAGTACCGCATTTTTCTCAAAGCAAGCAACACGGATGTTAATAAGATGAAATTCAGGTGGATAAAGTGTAATTTAACCCCAAAAAAATCATAGCTTACATACATGTCTCTGACCAAGCAAAAAAAGTAATAATAACACTAACAAATAAATGAATAATTCAAATGATAATCGAAAAAGAAAACTTACAACAGTTGGCTTTCTGAGCAAGCCATCATTTACTCTCTGACACAAATCCTTGCATTCTTCCTGCAATGGATCCAAAAAGGTAAGACAGCCAGCCAACACATAAAAGCACAATTGCACAAATGTACGTGACAACAACTTTCATAGTAAAAAGCAGCAAGCAAGCAAAACAAATCACAGCAAACAGAGAAGTCACACCAACTTCTGACTTCCTCTATAGACATTTATGTCTTTCTCAGGGTCTGCAAGGCTTTTTCTACCATGAGAAAAAAAGAATACCCTGAAAGGACGTCAACCTAAATTGAAAATGTCAAGTCATGGGATGATGAATATGGTGATAAAGACTACAATTTACAGTATACAAGTAAGGATATACGATCCAATTGTGGTACCTTTAAAGGGACTTACCCCACCCATGACCATACATTCTCCTCACCACACATATCCAAGACTATCCCTCTCCACCCAAACCTCCATGAATTGCTCACTCAAGAGTGCCAGCCAATGAACTAAGACAATCCTAAGAGAAGAGAAAACAACCTTCCAACTGACTCCAAATGGTATCTGATTTATTCCTTCACCTCCCCCCTAAGCACCTTCACTGAATTACCGTTGCACAAGTGGGACCTCCAAAAGACAACTAACATGTTAATACTTCGGCAAATGACACAGATCAGACCCAAAACGGCATGTTGATACTTGCCCCAAGTCCAAAAGTTAATTCACAATAAGTGGCCCCTTGGTAAGGTTCCCGTCAAGGGCTCGATGTTGTGAAGGAAGCATGCAGGGGAAAGAAGTTATCAACTGAAAGCATGCAAATGCAGACTGACCAACACGTAATTGTCTCAACTAATCTCAAAGCTGAAAGCTTAAATTAATTCGCAAAACTCTTACATCAGAAAAGTTATCATCTGAAAGCATGCCAATGCTGATGTCTTTTACCACACTGGAAGCCAGAAAGAAGACTTCTGTACTCGTACTGCTGGTTCCAGGTGCCTTCTTCAGACCTAGGGAATATATAATAAAACCATCATATATTAACTACCTATACGGGCTGACCAACACATAATGCTGTTACATTTTACATATAATAACATAAAACATAAACAACCACACACAAATAGCAGTTGGATCATTTATCACCGATTTTATCAGTGCACACAAAGGAAATTCATGGAATACTAGTCACTTTCAAGATGCCATGCCATGTTGGTGAAATGGTAAGACACGCAAGACTCAGAATTATTTAGAGACAGTTGTACATTGATAAGAACCAGGATTTTATATATATAAAAAGTTCAATTGTGATTATTTAAGAGAAGTACAAAATACTTATTAAAACAAAAAGAGAAGTACAAAACAACCAAGAAATAATGAATGCTTTAATACGCAACACGAAATATTAGAAAGAGTAGGAATTCGCAGATTACCTGTAATTTGCACAAGCTGGTGAGAGTTTTTCTGAAAGTAATCATTGGGGTCGGATTTGATCCTCACAAAGCTTCCTATTAGTTTACTTTCAAAGGTTTCAGGGTCCTTGAGAAGAAGATCCTCAACTAGACTCTTTTTCAAGTAGACAAGCTTAATGTTGTGAGGATTTATGGCAGGAAAACAGCTTTTTGGAGTTGCCGAAACTTTTTTCTTCTGATGGGCTTTTCTCTCCGAACTCAAGATACCCTCTTCATATATCTCCAAACCATTCCTACTCTTGCCGGGGCTGTATAGAAAATCATCATCCGATTCCTCTTGGTTCTCAGTAAAGTGTTGTTCCAGCAAGTGATGGATTTTTTTTCGGCCAATTGTTTTCCTTCCAAAAATGGAATGGAGCCACTCATCACAAATAATTCTCTTCTTTTTTGCTGGGTGAACAAGCTTGTTCTCATTAACATAGTCATTTATAATGGTGGCAGCATCAGATTGAGATATGCGCTCTCTGGTATCCTTTCCAACCCATTGAAGGAAGTTGATGAGGGGTCTCGACCCCCAACCCAGAAACTCCTTTTTCTTTGATCTTACCTTCCTTTTCGCTCTCGCACGAGTCTCATATTCATGCCCATTATAGTCTTCCACCCATTCAAACGCTGCAGATTCCCCTCCGCCATCCATTTTTTTTATTTATCAGATGCTAAAAGCTAGCTGAGCTATGAAGAATCTCTCTGTATCAGAAAGCTCTAAAATCAAATGAGTGTGTCACCCTTCTTCAATTGGACATGCAATACATCAAAGTGAAGCTGAGGACATTAATTCAGTCTTTAATTAGTAATTACAGACAAGAAAACTATACCTTTCTCGCCTATAAGATGCATTTGTTCACTCTAATTCGTGAAGCCAAACAGAATCTTCAGCTGCTATCTTCTAGGGATTGCGCTTTGGCGGAGCATCTGTCTGTGAGGGTTTGAATTGGGGATTTGGCTTGCTGGACATATCTGCTTCCAACAAAAGTTCAAATGACGCTTCGAATAAACGGTTTAGATTGTAAGAAGAATCTTTAGCATTTATCTGAGTTTTTTCCCAGTAATCTTGACCGTTTATTTGAAACAATGATTTAAATAACTGTAAAGGAGACAAATACTGTAGATAATCGTGTGGGTCAGTCAAATACTGTCGTGGAGACAAATTAGAATAGTCTCTTACAAGGATTTCCTATTGAATGTCTAGATTACCCCTGATGTTTGTAAAAAGAGTTCTGCTATCAGGCTATCAAGAGTCAGATAAGTGTCTGTCAAAGTTTGATGTGGCTTTATTAAAAATAAAAAATAAAAATTGAAGAAAAATCACTCTCTTCCTAGTCCTGCTAGATTTTTTTTTTTTTTTAAATTTTTATAAGTTAATATTTAATTTCTAATGCCTCAAAATTTATTTTTTGATTTAAAACTAAAACCTATAGGTGGAAGGTTAACCCTTTAAGGACGGTTTCACTTAAAAGGGATTTTATCATCCTAAATTTAGTGTTAATACCTCAAATTTAATGCTAATATCTTAAATTTAATTTTTCTTTAATATCTCTCTTCTCCAATTAAAAAATAAAAAAGAAAAGGTCATGTCTGACGCTTGGCTGCCCTGCCTCATGGCAGCCGAAAATCTCAACTCTTATAGAAATGTAAAATGTATTATTAATCAAAAACAATACCAAAACCAAAACCGATTATTAATCAACTAATTACTTTGCAAGCCAAACACCCTATTATTATATTATAAACAAAAATCTCCAAAAATATCTCAATATGAAGTAGTGAAGTGCATTTTTCTTATAATAACCGCTTTTTTTAAAAAACAAAAAAACAAAACGATGTTATTTATATGGTAATACGATAATATCATACTACAATATTATTTCTAGATTTTTATACATTTTTATATATATTTAAAATTTTAAACATAAAAATGACATCGTTTCATGTAACCGCCAACCGCCTTTAAAAGCGATTAACGGTTAGTGTGGTTAATAATTACCCATTTTTTCACCCCTAACATTAATGGAGCATTCCAAAATTTTAAGATCCCTCTTTTCCTTAAGTTTAAAAGCAGATATACACAGTTTGAACCACTAAACCAATCAAACAATTAAGGTGCATTTGACATTACAATTTCATAAAATAAAAAAATGTGATTTAAAATCAAATCATAAAAAATTATTGTCTAAAATTGCTTCTTCTTTTTTTTTTTAAGTGCAATTTGAAAGCGTAAAAAATTTACGTTTTCAAATCATAGGTAAATAGATTTTTTTTTTTAAAAAAAAAAAAAACACACAACTTTAAAAAGCTAAACTGCAATTTTAAAGGACAAACTATAATTTTGTCAAACGTTTAACTACGTTTTTTAAAATTACAAAGGTAAGTGTTCATGGCAGCCTAATGATGATCACCGTGTCTTACTACAGGCTCAACCATATTATTGTACATCACTCACACTACCATCGAAAAATTGGTAACTTTATCACTTATAATTTGTTACCGCATACGACATCGTTTCTACTATATACCTCTACAACACCCCATTACAGATATAGTTTGTGTTTTTTATTTTTATTTTTTAACTTCGCTCAGTACAATAAGATGATACAACTGAGTAGTAGGAGTCAATAAACCCTAGCATTTCTTGTTGCCAAGCTCAAGAATTTCTGCAGCTTCTTGAATAGACCACCTTGCTTCAATGATCTTTTTTATATGATACTTTTGTGCATTAAAACATCTACAATTTTCCGGAGCCCCATTTCAACAAGAAGAATAGTCTTAGATATAAACAATATAGTTTACTAGAGGATTCATAATAGAAGTAATATGGGTGGTGGTTCAATGGCCCAAATAAATTCCTAAATGGTTAGGTAAATACTAGGGTGTGGGTTCGAATCTCCGCAATAGAGAATCCTCATGTCTGATTAGTATAAACCACCTTGATTTCCATTGATACCCTGGTAAAGTAGGCGGTTAAGCTATGGCTTGGCTGGTCTTGAAGGTATGCCTGCGATTTCCGCCGTCTAGGTCCCTCCTGAGCAGTATGGTCACGCGCAGGTAAAATAGCCACAATTGGTCTTCCCCTCAAACCTTTTTTTGATTAAAAAAAAAAAAAAAAAAATCTGACAGCAAGGAAGGAAAAATAAATGAAAAACAAATTCCTGAGTACTGCTGAACTGCCTCCACATTTATGAGGTAACATATCCAAAATCCACAAACTTGTCATCTAATATAATTTCCATTGCAAGAAGATACAACATTACAAATTCAAAACAGTAAAAGCAATGAAACAAATTGGAATATGAGCATGTGTAACAAGAACTAAAATTCCTCAAACCATACCCTAGTTTGTAAAGGACACCCAGAAAAATCCTCAACAACCACTTTTTAACATCATACATTGAGATACTGGAACATAACGAAATCCGATAGGTTCCTCTATGTAACAACAGATATACATAGCAGCAATAAAGAGAACACATCTCAAGAACTAGATAGCACAGTTACCAACAGTCGCACTATCAGAGGAAGCACCAACAGAGCCCAATAGAGCAGGCTTCCTTAACCAGTATTGTTGAAACCTCTGCCTTGCATATTCCATGTAGTCAAAATCAATTTCACTCACATGTTCCTGAACAAGATACCAGAAGATAAGTTAAGAGCTTGGAAAAACTATTCCCTAGCATTTTCCCATAAGATACCTAAACATGTAAGAAGTAAAGTCAAGTATGAATAAATTGACTCGGTACAATCTTTTACTAGGAATGAGGTCAAGATCACCTTGGTTGAACTCAAAATCAGATATAAAAGTTAACACTTGACCCAGAATAGCTTCTAGTGCAAGCCTTAAATTGGTGTGTCACAATGGTACTCAGAAAGTTATGTGAGGCTAGAATGCCAATAATGAACAAAAAAAAAAGGCAAAAAAAAAATGAAAACTATAAGAGAAGAACAGAAATGTTGTAATGGTTCCAAAGAAGATAAGATTTTTTTTTTAAAAAAAAAATTGAAATAATCTTTACAGATATCAAAAAGGATTCTCGGTTCGGGGACTTTGGTGGTCTAGCTTTGGCTTCCTGTGCATACTCTCTATGTACTTAGGGGGAGCCTTACGCGTTTTCTTTTACAAAATTTTTATTACTTATCAAAAAAAAAAAAAGAAAAAAACGACAACAACTATCTATTCAGCAACCACAAAAGCCAGTTCCTGGTAACAGTGGCTACCTATTCAGCAGCCATAGGAGCCAATTCCTGGTAATAATGGCCCCATCATCCATTCAAAAGTGATTTTAAGAGTATTTAAATTCTAATCATGAAGCTAAGATGAGAAAGTCAGAAGTACCGATATTATTCCCCATAAGCCCCAAAACAGATGGCTCGCAAGTGTATACTTCTCAACATCTTGAAGTAACTGCTCCACTTCAACATTACTAGATTCATTACCTGCATTTTCAAATGAATCAATTCAGATGGCAGTGAAAGCAAAAGGTAAATTCTCGTGTGATATATAATTCTAGCCACTAGCACAAGTGGATAGATTATGCAATAATTATGTTATTTATGAAACAGATAAAATATGAGAATTAAAACGTAAATTGTAACATGCTTTCTCACTTCACAAAAAATGAACACTAACTGCAGTTTTTAAGAGTTAAAACAGTGATTGTTCTTGTGAAAATTCATGGCTAAAACTCTATAAATACAAATATAAACCAAAACAGAAAGAAGAGAGTATCCTCATGACAATACTACGAAATAAATCATTCAGGTTTTATTACCTGATGAACTAAAATATACACGCACAAATCTTTGACGCTCCTCCAAACCTGGTGTAAGCCGCAAGGAAAGAGAATTCCTTTTCAGAGGGAATAAAGCAAAGAAAGACACGGACAAAAACAAAAACAAAAATAAAAAACAAAAAAAAAAAGTGAAAAGAACAAATGAATTGCAGCAAGCCACACACCAGGATATTTACTAAAGTCCAGAATATGGGGCGTTTCCGTATGATAGTCAGCAGCCATCTCACAAAAATGATTTGCTATGTCAAATGCAACAGGATTGTAACTTGCATACTCATAATCCTGGTAAGGAGGGTAGAATTTGAATTAGTGGCAGCTGACCATATCACAATAAATTCTTTAAGCATTCAGAGGAGAAAAAACAAGTTCAATCCATATTAAACTAAAAGTCATGATCCAACTATAAAAGACTTTTTTGATAAGTTTCATCCAAATATAAATGATGATGGAACATTCCTTTGTTTTTTTTTTGTCCAAACATCATTCTGCTGTAAAATTCCTAATAAACAAACCAAGTGGTTAGATGCAGGTGTAGGAGCTGCCTGCAAAAAAATCCACAGAAACGCATGGCCAAGCATGACAAGCTCCCATTATCAAGATTTTATATTTGATTAACATTCATCAAAAGCATCCCACAGCTTCACCGATTTTGGTTTTCATTTTTTACTTTAGTTTGAGTGCATCGTAAAATGGGGTGGGGCAAGTTGACTGAAGAGCTACCGCCCAACTAGAAACAAGAGGCAAAAATTTACCAGCCGGAATCCCAGAAAAGTCATAATTGTATCATCAGAGTTCAATATGATTTAGTCTAGCCAAAGTTTTTTGTACAGGGTTTCTGTGCAAGGATAGATCTTCTACAACAAATGAACTAATGGACCTTCCTATGGACTTGAGTCAAGTGGCAGTCCAGTACAAATAAAAAAGGAAATTACTAAAAATCTTAGTTCTCAATTGAACAAAATGATCTAATGATACAGCAGAAGCTGCCATCTGCTAGCAAATTTACCTTATACATTCATCTTTGTCTGAACCGAGACTATGGAAAATCCACAAGACCACTAGCTAACCCGCCATTGACCTATAAGTCATTCAACCAGGAGAGTCACGACTCCACTTGGATGCCATGAAAATCTGGTTGAATGCAACATAGGAAAACAGACACTAAGCTTATACACCATACAGGTAACAGATTGCTAGACCAATAAATATTTAAGTGCACAAGGGTAAATGCTCCAACATAATTACAATGTGAAGAATATCAAATCTCCTATGTGTTCCCTTCCATTAGGCAGGTGAAATAATTATACATCTTACTCTTGACAATATAGGCTTTATGAGAAAATTCAAAACATGGTTGTCACTCAGAGATTACGGTTCCGCTAAAGAAATCATAAAGCACAAAGAGGAACTTACAATGATGGTTATGGAATTGGTCTTTTCATCGATCATTATGTTACCATATTGCAAATCATTGTGGCAAAATACTATGTGGTAATGAGCCTGTGAAAGCTCCTTTTCCAATATAGAGATGTCCTCTTCTATGGTATCCAAGCAAAAGGCTTTAGATTCTTCAGGGGAAGCCAAACTCTTGGCCGTACGTAGCCAATTTCTGAAGCATTGTGGAAAAAGTAAAAATAAAAATCATTGCATCTAGAGTTAAACTGGAGAACCAACAATGCAGGTGCAAAAATAACCTCAATTTGGTTGAGATACATGCAACTGAATCTCCAATTGTCAGAGAAAAGTGAATTCTGTATTAGGGGGCCGACATACTACCGTAATCTTTTTTTTTTTTGATAAGTTAGGGGCAGACATACCGTAATCTCTCCCACAGCCGGACATTCTTTGGACCAGGCATATCAAGATCATGAAACTCCTTCATTTTAGACGCTATAAGAGAAGATATTTCTGGATCGCGCAGATCAGATGCTGATAGTGTCTGAAATTACAAATGGAGAAGACAGATAATATAAATATGTGGAAGGGATGTGAATACTTCAATTTGTAGAGAGAAGAAAGCAACCCATTTCTTATTGACTTACATTTAAAAATAAAAAAAAAGGGTAGGTGAACTATCAAAAACCATACTTTCACCATAAAGGGAGAAAAGGATGAAGAAGGAACAATTAAGGAAATTGAATTTGAGCCATAACAACACTCTAAGAAACCACATCCTGATCCACCTCACCAACTAAATCCCATGTACTAAAAATCCAACTCTTCTGGATGGCTATAGCAATGTGAGCATACGCATACTCCTAAGTTATATTTGTGAAGCAACAATGTGAATTCAACCATAAGAAACAGACATATATAAACTAATCCTAATTTATTTTGACAGCAGAAGAGCAAAATGATTGAAGCTTGTCATAAATTGATGTTGTAATTGGCTTGATAACTTGAAAAAGATATGTATAAGGTTTTAAACAAAATTTGCACACGATGGATGCATAATAAAAGCAAATACTAAAGTGAAGTATCATACTATTCCAGTTCAAGGAAAGTACTCGAATGAATAAAATATCAGATATATATATATGTAAAATAAAAACTACGTCAGCTATTTTCATTTCAGCTTTATGAAGAAGCCCATAATATGTAAAGAATGCTAAAGCAAATATTGGTATGAAGTGTCCGCATGTTGGAACAAAAACCAGTATCCAACAGGCATAAATGAAATGGTGCCTTACACACACACAAAACAAAGCATGTTTTCACAGCAGGCACGCTATTTGTAAGATCATAGGAGACTTCAATGCCTCTGCATCTCTGCTCCTCTTATTTATTATTAGATGGATATTGAAAATTCAGATCTTAAATCTAAATTACAACAACTGAATTGTTGTCATCATAGATCCCTCTTTTTTTTTCTTTTTTTTTTTCCTTTTTCTAAGCAACCTTATAGTAGATCAATAGGAACATAACAACTTCTGAACCAAATTTGGTGAAACAAGAGCCTCTACATCATTTAGTTAAGAAATAAGCAGGACCACTGCAGATCTCCAATGCATTTTCAGGACTCTAATAATTGAGGAAAATGTTGATAAGAAAAAGAAAACATCAAATACCCTTGCATGGATGAACTCTTCAATTCTCCCATTTGAAAACCGCCCTAGAAGACGAGGTCCCTGCCCATGCTTTGAGATGAACTCAAATGTCCGGATTTCATCATCCCGGTCAAAGAAGACTTCCACACCCTCACCATAGATCCTAACTAGAACTTTTCTAGAGACATCCTCCGTCTTTGTTGGCCACTTTATTTGAAAAACCTGATTGGTCATTGCACCTTTAAGAGGAATGACCTGTAAGTCACTTGTGTCAAGCACATCCCCCCAGTTGACAGCCAATGATTTTAGAATCTCCTTTGCTTCACCTGGTAAACGATCCTCTTTATTTTTTAAGGGCTCTTCTACAGCTCCCATAATGAAACACCACGGAATACCAAACAATATTGCTTAAGACAGTTTCGGGCAAATCAAACTTCTAAATGTGGAAACAAGCTGACCTGCCAAGACAATTATAAAAATAATTTTTTAAAAAAAAAAAAAAAAAAAAAAAAACAACCATCCAACTTCCTCAAAGATAGTTGATATTGAAAGATCCCCACCCCTCAATGCACAGACATATTTCGCAACTAAATACACACACAGCCTCTTTCAATGTTAGTCCATGTCTAAACCCAGGATCTTCTTTGATTACATAAATTCTTTTTTTCACCAAAGTTTGAGGGAAAAAAAATGAATTCACATGCTGACAATGACTCAAACAATTCCCAAATCAGTAAATACTTAGCAAACCCAGCAGGATCCTTACAACTGAAGATTCAAATGGTCACAATCACCATAGAACTACATGCAAGCAAAAGCAACATCAAATAAACCTAAATGTAAACTAAAAAATTTTACAAACCAAACAGAAATTTCCAAAACCTCCTTACCATCAAAACAAGAAAACATGTCTACAAGAAAACACTTTAGCTTCCTTAATCTAATTTACTCTCTCTGTTTCTTTGTTTTGTTGGGTTCTCTTTGATTGCTGAGAACACAAAAGAAGGCAAATGAATTCCACAATTGCGATCCCAACCAACCACTACATACTACATAGATTCCATTCCAATATCAAAACGTATATACGATTCCAACCGGTCAATCACATGCAAAACGCAACCAAGAAACTAAAAACCATTTTCAAAGATTTTCTGAGCAACCAAACAGGACCAACATTCCCAAGAAACACCGAAACGACGCCGGATCGATACGCACCTTGAAAGGAAGAGGATCGGCTCGGAGGATTTCCCTTCACTGAGGAGGATGATAACGTGAAGCGCAGGGAGGAGAACCGTACCGAGAGGAGAATGAGATGTTAAGAGAACTGAAGAACGCGGGAGCGTTTGGTTTTATTATTGGGAATGTTCTGTTGGAATCGATTTTTAGTTGTCGGTTATTTGGGAGAGTTATTATGTTGAGTTGGAAAAATAAAAAATACCGGATTTTTCTTTAGATAAAAATGTCTCAACGTTTATTCATTTGAAAAAATAAAAATAAAAATAAAAAAAAAATCGTTTTTTTTTTTAATTAAAATCTTCCCTTTTACAAAAAATTAATATATATATATATATGGGGGTATTTTTATATGGAGAAATTTATATGGGCATTTTTATTATATTTTTTTTCTAGATTGAGGATATTTTAATAATTTGATAAAATATTGTCACAATTAAAAGTTTAAGAGCGTAAATTAATTATTATTATTTTTTTTTTTTAAGTATTACAATGTGTAAATTAATACAAGCAATAACCATTTTTGAATTACCAAATCTCTTTGTGACATTCCATAAGGCTATGTTAGTCTATTGGCGGACCAAGACCTCAATCCCAAAAATAAAATAAATCTCTCATACATTCACCTCAAAATTAAATTCTAACCTTCCTACTTTTATATCACATCAAATATTTTTTTATTATTATTATTCAAATAAAAAAATCATTACAAAACAAACTTTTTTACATTTTTTCATATAATTTTTTTTTTCACTTTTATCGACAAAAACATTTTCACTAAAACTAAAAAAACACATATTTCTAGTCAAACCAAAAAAAAAAAAAAAAAAACACTAAAGTGCCAGCTCAGGATTGCATTTGAAAAATAAATATTTTAAATCAAAAAGAGCTTTTGGACAAAAACTTCATTTTTAAGTTTTTGCCAAAAGTATTTTTTTGACAATTTTTAGGCTTTTTAGACCCTTAAAAACGTTTTTAATTTTTTTACCAAACGAATATTTTTTTACCAAACCATTTGGCCACAGAAGTAGAGGATAGGAAAAAAGCCAGTAGCTCCATGGGTCTGCACAGGAGTAATGTCTGGAAACGAATCTGGAAACTTAAAATACCTAGCGTGGAGAAGAACTTTATATGGCGCGCCTGTCAAGATATTTTACCCACTCGGGAAAACCTTTTGCGACGGAAAATTGTCAAGGATCCTCTATGCCCGATTTGTGGTCTGGAGGCTGAGACACCCTTACATATATTATGGAATTGCCCATCTGCTATGGATGTTTGGGGAGCTAGTTGCAAAAAGTTTCAGAAGAGTACTTTGAAGGGGCCGATGTTTATTCATATCGTGGAAGAGGTATTACAAACTGGTACCGAAGAGGAAGTCAAAATGTTTATGGGACTCTCACGGCACATCTGGCTTCGAAGGAATGAGACGATTCATGGGGGGCAATTTAGGCACCCAAATACATTAATAAGGCAAGTAAACAATGCAGTGTTGGAGTATGAGAGAGCTGTAGGGGGTGAACAGCATGAGCAGCAACGACAAGAAAACAGGGATGAGCCAAAGTGGATGGCACCACCGGTGGGTCGACTAAAAGTGAATTGGGATGCAGCCATAAACCGTAACGGTGGCAGAATTGGCATGGGAATGGTGATCCGGGATCATACAGGACGTCTTATTGTTGTCCAATGCAGAGTCAACAGAGGGGTAGTGGAGCCTGCAGCTGCGGAGACCTTGGCGTTATTTAATGCTGTGCGGTTTTGTCAACATTTGGGTGTGCAGCATATCAGCCTGGAAGGGGACGCAACAAATGTGGTGACGGCTGTAAACTCGCAGGAGGAAAATTGGAGCAGATTTGGTCATTTGGTGTCTGATGTAAAAAATTTGCTTAACCAATTTAGTTACTGGGAGTGTCACTCTGTGGGACGTCAAGCCAATTTTGCAGCCCATTATCTTGCAAAAATGGCTGCGGGGATGGGAATAAATAAGGAGTGGCTGGGAGAAATCCCTGATTGTATCTCGGATACTATTCGAGATGAGCAACTTGTAATCTCTTATTGATTGCTTAATAGCAAAGTGAACGTTTATCTCAAAAAAAAGCTCCTCAAGCGCAATTTCAAACAGCCCTAAGCTTCTAGCAACATCAAAACTACCAAATTTTGCATACCCATATATCGTATTTTTACCTAATCTTTGGCATTCTATGAAACAATAGCCTAGCGAATTCCCCAAACCGACGTCTCTAAATCCAGCCAATCACAAAATTATGCAAAAACCCACATTTGGCCGCTTCATGAGAGGAAAGGGGAGAGAGGAGAGAAGAGAGAAGAAAGATAATATTTTTTTTTTTATATTTTAATAATCATAAGGATTGCATTAATAGAACCAAAAACATTGGATTTCACTATAACAATCATAATTTAGGGTTCATTTAGAGAGTTTGCTGGGAATGTTCTGAGTCTAGCTATCAATTTCTAAGCCTAACGCGGATCGATGATGTGGCTTGAATGCATGGCTTGTTTTAGGCCGTTTACTACAACAGACGACTCAGATTGCTGCTATTGCTAGCCTGGCAATTTTCTAAACATTGCCGGGATCCCAATCCCCTCCAATTGAGTGGAAAATTGGAGAATCTCTAATTATGAATCTTGGCCATTCATTTTTATCCAACAGCCCACATCATGTCATGTGTCATACTTAAATTAAATGATAAAATATTAATTAATTTTCAAAAAGAAAATAAAAGAAAATATTAAAATAAAAAATAAAAAGATAAAATCAAATAATAAAAAACTTCGACCACTCCAAACAACCAGTTTAAGGTGGCTGAAGCCATCCCAAGGCCCTTGGGGGTGGTTCAGCCACCCCAAAGGGCCAAAAAAGTTTCACATTTTTTTTTATTTGGCCATTAGGGTTGGCCGAACCATCCCCCAAAGGGCCAAAAAAGTTTATCATTTTTTTTTATTTGGCCATTAGGGGTGGCCGAACCACCCCCTTTGGCCACCTCATGGCCCTTGTCCAAACTCATCATTTTCTAATAATGGGTTTAGACCTTGGGGGTAACATATCCACCCCAAGGGTCATGGAGTGGCTTCAACCACCCCCAACCGGCCCTTGGGGGTGGTTCGGCTGCCTCCAAGGGCCATGGCCACCCTTAGATTTAACTAGGGTAGCCGCCTAGCTGGCCTCCCCACCAGTATTTTATTATTTGATTTAAAAAAAATTAATTAATATTTTATTATTTAATTTAAATAGGACACGTTGCGTGATGTAGGAAATTGTATAAAAATTGAAGGCCAAAATTCACGAGCGGAGACTCTCCAATTTTCCCCTCAATTGGAGGAGATCCGTATAATCCATAGCTAAAATTTAAAAAGAAGCAAAGGTGTACGGGTTGCGCTCGCTGCAAGGGGCGGTTGGCAAGAGTCAAAGAAGGTCAGTAGGGCTCGGTTAGGACCCTTGATCCGGTTCAGCTAGGTTCTTCCATGCGAAGTCCTTAGGTAGTGGTACGCTTACCTTTCCTTTTCTTGCCCGAGCCAAGGTATCATTCAGTCACTACCTGGGCCTTTTCTTCCCCCTACTGACAATCCTTTAATGTTTAGGATTCCAACAGGTAAATTTCAATAACCCTCTCAATCCCAGTCTCTTTTCCTCTTTCACATACAGTACTGATTAGTCTTATTTTAGTTATTGCTTTAGATGAACCTGTCTCATGGCCTCAAAACTTATACAAATCGCTTCCTACGAAGCTGAGAACCAAACGGAACTCTCTCTAAGGCAGGCCTTTGAGCTTCTGGAACCCAAACTAAGACCCCCATTTTCCTTGACAATCCCAGACCAACAGGAGTATGCTCAGCTCAACAAGGCCATTCTTTACGGGGTTTTATGCGAACCCCATTTTGCCAAAACCCATATTAAGCAGTTGCATGCTATTGTCACTGATGGGTATGGCTTATTTGTACGTTTGCTTGTCAAGGTTGTTCATGAATTGTATGCGAAGCTCATCGAATCCACGAGAAAACAGTTGGTTTGGGTTGCTAAGGAGATGATTGATGTTTCGGCAGTAGGGGTTGATGGTTTGTTGGTGTGTCTATTGAGGCAAATTGTTGGTGGGGATTATTGCGAGGGGAATTTGTGGTTGTGTTTTGAGTTGGTGAGCATCTTTTTGGCCAAATGGGATTGCTTATTAGAAGAGGAACCATTGGTTTTGACGAGTGCTTTGTACACGTATCTTCGGCTATTAGCTGATCATTGTAGGCTAGTGAATAATACAAATTTAGAGGCACTGAAGCAGTTGGAGATTGAATTTTGTGTCAAAGTAGTGAGGGAGCAGTTTCATTTGTGTTTGAGAATTGGGAGGGATTTCATTAGAGTCTTACAAGATTTGGTCCATGTGCCTGAGTTTAGAGCTATATGGAAAGATTTAGTATTAAACCCGAGTGAGTTTAAGACTCCAGGATTTTCTGATATTTCGCAGTTTTATTGCACGAGGACATCAAGTCGATATGCTTTACTTAGGATTACTCCAGAAATGGAGACCCAATTGCGGTTTTTACTCACACATGTAAAATTGGGGAGTCAGAAGCGTCACCAGGATTGGTTTGCTAAGAAGTTTCTACATGGGCTGGAGAGAGAGACAATCGTGAGTGACATTGTTCGGTTTATATGTTGTGCACACCACCCAACTAATGAAATTATTCAGTCAGATGTTATTCCAAGATGGGCTGTTATCGGTTGGCTTTTGAGTCTTTGTAGGAAGAATCACGTTGGAGCCAATGCAAAGCTTGCTCTATTTTATGATTGGCTTTTCTTTGATGAAGGAGTAGATAATCTTATGAACATTGAGCCTGCAATGTTATTAATGGTATACTCCATTCCCAGATACATTGACATGACTCATACCCTTCTCGAATTTTTGTTCCTCCTTATGGATAACTATGATGTGCAGCGTAATGATATCATAGTTAGGGGAGTGTCGTCAGCTTTCAGTGTACTTCTTAGGAAAGGAGTGATTCAGTCAATGGATGTTTTGACTTCTTGTGATGCACTTTCTCCTTTTCTGAGAGAGAGGCTTGGATGGTCCGTTTCAGGTATGAAAATGGGAGTTTCTAAAGAGCAGCAGCCACCCAATTTTCCTTGTTACTTTTTAGCACGTGTGAGCTTGCCATACTTGCCCTGTATGGAAACTCCATCACCATCAGTAAAAGGGCAACTTACATGCATCCAGGAAGACGGGTTTGCCACTAAACCTGTTGATTCTTCCGTTCCATCAGTGGTGGCCAGCGAACACCAAGTTGTTTCTGTGGATAATTTAATTAAAATTTTTAGAGAAAAGATTAAGAAATCATACGTGATGGGCCTTAAGGCTTTGGATGACTTATTAAATGCATTTGTGAATCTTAATAATACTGAAACAATGAGTGGCACAATTTGCCCGGAAGTTTTGTCCTCTACAATTGCAAAGGAATTTGAGTTGAATGGGTATAAACTATTTACCTCTCTTCCATTTCTTCCAGATAAGCTTGACTGTGATGATGAAATAGGGTCTGCCACAGCTTTAATTATTCGTTCCTCTATCTTTTCTCAGCCCAAGATGCACGGCATGCTTCTATCCTGGTCAAAGAATGGTTTTTCTGTGGGAGTACGGTTACTATCTTATGCATCAAGACTAGCTTATGAGGCATCCATGGTGGATTCTATAGGAGATACAACGGTTGATAAAGATTCTGCTAAAAGAAGTGATTTAAGTATGCCTTTTCTGGTATTTCACGTTGATGGTTATATTTCTTTTCTCAATGGAGAAAAGGAGAATTCTCTTTCAACTCTTGCTTCTACTTCAAAGATAGACAATAAGTTATTCTCAATGTTGGTAGATAGTGCATTTGCTGCTTACAGATGTTTCCTTATGCATTCAAGGACTATCTTACATAAAGATGCTGATACATCTCTGACAAAGCTCCTCATTTCTGACTTGATATCTTGTACTGAATGGGGAAGGAAAAGATTGAAATTTTTATTCTGCAGTGTCTTTCATCATCTTTCTGATTTATCCATCAGTAAGGAAGACATCATCAGGTTACTTGTCAGCCAGTTGGATCACACCGATCTAGTTGATGTACAGTTTGAAATTGGCTTGAAAAAATTATCTGTATTTGGTGAGAACACTGAAACCATTTTGCACTTAATTGAGAGCTCTCTCAAATGGGGCTGTCTGGAACAACATAAGTTGTGGGGGTTGATTAGATCGGAGCTTGCTGTTTCCAAGGTGCAACTGGAGAAGGTGATTTTGGGATTTTTCTGCTCAGGTGAACTAGATGCAAAAAGAAATGCCATTGCAGTTGAAGGCCTTCTTACATTGTGTAGTTGTCGTGCACCCACACCTGAGCTTGTTGGGGCAATCATGTTATTACCTAATAATGTGTTCCAGGACTTTGCTGCTGCGGTTCTGGCAACATGGGTCATGTCTAATGCCTCAGTGTTATTTGATAGCTTAGCTAATTTTTCTGAGAAACTTGATAACAAGACTGGGGATTCTGGTTTTCTCAATTCAGCTGGGATTATGATAAACCATTCTGCCGTTTTATGGTTATTCAATTATTTTAGTGCACAAGGAATGAATGGCTCCAATATCTTGAGAAATTTCTCCCTGGATATTCCAGCCAAAAAGAAATCTGTTGGTTCTGATGAATATTAGAGAATGCCTTTTTTATGAGAAGGTAAGCTGTAAAGCCTACTGTCCATCTGATTTTCCAATCTCAACAAGATCAAATCTTTTTTCATTTTTGTTAAGTAGCTATGGATTCTATCACTTTCATTTGTAGCTGCTTATCTTGTTACCCATTAGTTTGCTCATTAAATTTAGCCATGATCATCTTCACTTGGACATTTTTCTCATGTTGAATTGAGTAATTCAACAGTTAGTGATGCAAGTTAGTTATCAATATGCAAGAAACAATACAATCTCGGGTGGTGGTTCAATGGCCCATGAAAATCCTCAAATTGATTAGGTACACACTAGGGTATGGATTCGAATCCTGCAATGGGAATTTTCTTGCCTGAGTAGTGTAAATCAACTTGGTTCCCATTGATACCCTGGTAAGGCTAGATCAGGCTATGACTTAGTCAAATTTGAGGGAGCGCATGTGGTTCTCACCGTTAAGGCCCCTTCTTGTACGGCTCCCAGTGGATAGGTGCTACTATAGTTATGCCCAAATAGAATATTCACAATTGGGCTTGCCCACCTGCCCTTTTAATTAGAATATTATATGCAAGAAACAAAATTTATTTTCTATTTTTGCGTCTTTGTTTTGAGAGTCACTTAGTTCTAGTGAAAACATGTGTACTCAGATGGGAAGCTCCTCTTGAGGGATGGTGGCAAGTAAATACTGATCCTTCTGGTTGCAGAAGTCGGCCAATTTTTGGCTGGCTTCTACAAGTGTTCCCTGTAGTAACTCTTTCATGAGCTCCAAGCTACATTGGAAGGGAAGGCCTTTGCCTTGAACTGGAAAGAATAATAATGCCACAATGAGCAGAGTTCCTGTGGGCTCAATAAATGCTTTTTCCACGGGGAATTAAAGCTATACTTAGCAGATTCAGCAGCTGGCAAGGAGCATTGAGGTTTCTTTTTGTCTATTCCTGATAGGATTATGGAGTTGTTGGTTAGGTACTTTAATAAAGATTTTTAATTCTACCAAAGTAAAAAAGAAATGCTGATTTTTAAGGGTGTGAGCTTCTGCAATAAAATTTCACCCTTTGCCAAAAGGTTTGGACAAAAACAACAGGGTTTAAGAAAATCTATAGCTAATTTTGATGATTATCTGTGTGTTGCTAATCTAATGATATTAATCATGGAAATCATTTTTGGCTTTTAACGCTGCTACTTTTCATTTTCAAGTTTCATTGACTCTTTTTGTAATTGAGAATCCATGTTTGACTCGATCTACAAAGTATAACTGTTTTATTCAACAAATTCCACCATTTTGCTTATGCACAAGGTCTTTTTGTTTTAGATGAGAAGATTCATTATATCTTGCTAAAGTTTCGTATTCGATATGATCTTGCAGAAAAAAAAAATATAACAGCAATATCACATTTTCTTTTTGAGAGTTCATTCCAAGCTAATTGCAGCATGGGGGCTAGTCTGTTTTGAGATAAGGTAATTTGCTTCAGATATCTTCTTGTCACCAGGTGTTATATTTTAGTTTTATTCTTTGATGATGTGTGCAAGTGTGAGATATATATGCACAATAAATAACTGCTTTATGCAGCGTTTCTGCCCTTCAGCTTTTCCCTACATGTGTTCCATTTGATTTAAATTGTGTTTGTTATAATGGTTATATTACTGCAATATGTAGGCGAGTTGAAAAGTTTGTATCCAGGCCTTCTAAACAACTGTAGTGGCCATCTTTGATGCAATGTTTCCTCAGTTGCTTTACTGGAAGGTGATTATTCAAAGGATGAATGTGTTCATGTTGACTTAATTCTGAAGCTTAGTATCATAGCCAAATTCCAAAATGAGTTTTTGCTTGGTAAAATTTATTGTTTATCTTCTCAACTTTTGAAGTTTTTTTTTTTTTTTTTTTTAATGAGTCTTATGAATCAAGCACGCTGTAGGAGGATGAAGAGTTATAATAAAGCATGTATTGAATCAAAGTCAAGTTTTTTGTTCAATTTAATGTTTACTTATTAAAAAAAAAACTATACTCGTGATTATGCATATTTGAAGTGCAACCCGATCCCTGCTGCCCTGATATGTTTAGTTGTGAATGATAATAGCAAACCAGTAATTTTTTGTTTCTTTTATGTACCTTTTGAGTTATTTATCGTCTCCTTTCTGGTACAGAACTTAGCTGTTGGGTTGAAATGTTTTATTGTATTGATCCTTCCAATTTCAATCCATTTCAGAATTTCAAAACTCCCAATACCATAAGTGTGTTAAATGGCATCCTGATATTGTTTTTCATTTTACAGCGGAACCTTTCATTGATGGCAAAGTTGTTCCTCATGACAGAAAATACAATTTGTAAAGAGAGACAAATAACACGTCCAAAAGCATTTAAAATGCCAAATAACTTTGAGACGAAAGGAGAAGATGTGCAGAATTGTTACATTCAAAACAAAGAGATGCTCAATGCCTAACTGATATCCGAAGCTCTGTGCCTAACATAGGAGACATACCACATGATGAAGGTGCATTGACTTCCATGATACACAGGGGATGGTAACAAAATTCCTAGCTGATCTGGATGCTCTGTGCCTAAAGGAAAAATCTTCAAATGGATGGAGCACCTTACACTGGTGGTGAGTCCTCCTATCAGACAATGGAATGCTGACAATGGCAGGCTGAAAGAATGCCAACTGCTGGAAGAGATCAGGCTAAGCTATTTGAGCTGAATGCTGATTTTTGTTCAATTGATGATTTGCATGCTGCCCGGAATCATATAAATAAATGAACAAAAATTCCTGTGGCTAAAACTGTCATTCTGTAAAGTATAAGAGCAAATTGATTCCAACTCCTAATATAGTTTGGTTGAAACCTTTTATGATATGATTGTTAGAATAGAAGATTGTAATCAAATTATTCTGATTACATATCATCTTCTATCTTTTTAGAAATCAGATTTGATTGATATTAGAGTCTGATTTGGTTGTAATCTAATTTGATTTGATTTTAATCAAATATTACATATTTGTAATGTAAATCAATCAAGCAATAGAGTGAAAATGTTGGGCTCTTCTCTAGTGATGGGCGTAAATGTCTAATACTAAACCACTTGTAAATATTGTCTTTAGTTTCTTTATTTCCTTTAATTTTCTTTATCATTATGAATTTCTTCAATGAAGATCTAAAAACACATGTAACTGAAAAGGAAAAAGAAACAGAAAATATATTAGCTTGTGCTTGTTTATTGGACAATAGTTGCTAGGAAGTGTTACTAGAATGAGAAAGGAACAAAGAACAGGGGGTTTGAAAGTGGCAAAGTGCCATGTTTGTAACTTACATGCTAATCTATGTTATTAATTACTAACATTCCCGTTTTGTGAATAACATCTATTGAGGTTATTAATTCTGAAACGGATGCTGTAAATGTTTGGCCACTATAAATGAAGAAAAAATCCCAACAGTCCAAAACTCGAGAGAGGCAAACAATGGCTACCCTAATTGCTCCTAAGCAATTTTCTCCAGTTGAAGATGCAGAGAACATCAAGAAGGCTTGTCAAGGTTTTTTTTCTTCATTTTTTTTTTTCTCCTGTGCTTGTCAAAGTTTTTATTAGTTCTTATATTATGCGAATGCTACGTATACTACTGATCTGAGATGTTGGAAATATGGTTAAAAAGTTTCATTAAATTTCATTTATTGTTTTTCTGACTTTGTTTATTACTTATTTCTTGAAATTAATCATAATTTCATTAACATGCTAATATTTTTGTTACATAAAGAATATGATGAATTAATTTTATGTTTAAAGGAAATGGCAAGTCTGCCATGGCAGCAAAAAATATTTGTTACACACGAACAACTTTTTACGTTGGTTCGACATAAAAACTTGTACCTCGTAACTTGTACATCGGAGATACCCATACCCGATGAAAAACGAATATGGATCTGGGCATCAAATTTTGAAGAGTCCCTATAAGGCTCACATACCAAGACAGGGCAAGTTACCCGATACTTTTTTTGGGGTGGGTGGGCCTCATAAGGGCTTTCTCGCATTTTCTGCCTAATTCGGGCAACAAAATTGCTAGGAATCTCTATCCATGAAAAACAACGTTGTTCATTTTCATTTCCCATTTATTCAAGCGTATGGGAAAGAAGTTTAGTAACAAATGAATATTGAACATAGTTTCTTTTCAAATTGGGTTTTAATAATTTTCTCTAATGTAGTTTATTAAACAAATGTGTTCAAAATGCATGTAATTTTCACATCATTTTAACACTTGTTAGTTTAATAAACTGGGTTTGGGAAAGTTTAGAGGAAAACTGTCTGTGAATATTAGAAGAAAGACAACTTTTTTTTTTTGATAAGTAATATTTAGAAGAAAGACATTGCCAATGCTAGCCATATACATGCTTCGTTTTTTGGCTTCTTGCACACAACTTCAAGCCATTAGTCAGGAGGGGATATTTAGGGTAGATATATAGATATCAAAAGGCAGTACATGTTTTACAAAAACAAAAGTATATTTTAAGTCGTTTTATGGCTGCTCTTTTGGCTATAGTATGATTAAAAAAAAAAAAAAAAAAGGTTTATTGCTTTAAGCTTTCATGCATGAATTCCTCTTCAAAAGTATAAATTTGTCAAAAGCCAATGCCTATACTAATCAGTTTCCTTGTCATTTTGATATTCTTATAGGATGGGGAACAGATGAGAGGGCTATAATTTCCATACTAGGACACAGAAATGCAACTCAGAGGAAGCTCATAAGGATGGCTTATGAAGAAATTTATCAAGAGGATCTTATCAAGCAACTTAAATCTGAACTTTCAGGGGACTTCGAGGTTAATATATATTTAACAATTCACATGTCTGCATTCATACAAATATTTTTTTTCAGATTATACTTGATTTATATTTGTTACAACCTTACATACCTATGATGACATATAATTATCATCTGCATTTGCTTTTTCCATGATGAAATTTTGTGACTGATCAAAATGGCATGGAAATAGAGAGCTATATGCCACTGGACTCTGGACCCTGCTGATCGGGATGCTGTCTTAACTAACTCGGCGCTGCAGAAGGCGGAACCCGATTACCGGGTAATTATTGAAACTGCATGCATCAGATCCCCAGAAGAGCTCTTGGCAGTAAGGCGCGCTTATCGGTATCGATACAAGCACTCTCTTGAAGAAGATGTGGCCTCTCACACTACTGGTTACATTAGGAAAGTATGTTGTAAGATACAAATAGCATTCATAGATCATAGTCAGCACTGCCTAATAAATCATTTTGCAGCCTTCAGTTACTAGTTGGTGGATTCATATTTATAACTTGGGAGTACATTATCTAACATTATGGTCCTGAAAAACTAATGAACTATTTCTAATGGAAAAATGTCAATAACAGTCGCACTTTTATGTCTATGAGGAGCTTATGGTTTGTGGACTTTGATATGCAGCTTCTTGTTGCAGTAGTAAGCGCCTACAGGTATGATGAGGATGAGTATGATACAGAAATAGCACATTCAGAAGCATATATTCTTTATCAGAAAATCCAAGAAAAGGCTTTTAACCATGAAGAGCTTATCAGAATTCTTAGTACAAGAAGCAAGGCACAGCTCAAGGCAACTTTCAACCACTACAGGGATATTCATGGCACATCCATTACCAAGGTATTGAAAGTTCATTCATAACAAGAGAGAATTATTGACAAACTAGGGAAAAAAAGAGCTATTATTATTCAATTTGTTGATGTTGATGTTGCATTTGAAAATAGGTTGCCATGAATTTACTTTTTACTCTGGAAAAAGTTTTCCATCAAATTGAGACGGAAAAAATTCATTCCCACAGTTTTTTAACAGAGCCCATGATTCTTTCAATTATCATTTGATTTTTATGTGATTGCTATTGATAATTGGAATTTGGGTTTTAGGGTCTGTTGGGTGACCCAGTTGATGACTATTTAGCTGCATTGAGGACAACTATCCGATGTATCAAAGACCCTCAAAAGTACTATGCAAAGGTATATATATATACATGTAACATATTGTAATGTGATGAATTTGCTTGAGGATGTTTATAGAATCAAATTGTATTGTTTGGATTAGGTCTTGCGCAATGCAATCAACACAGTGGGAACCGATGAGGATGCTCTCAGCCGTGTGATCATCACTCGTGCAGAAAAGGATTTGAAGGATGTAAAGGAGCTCTACTTTAAGAGGAACAACATTGCTTTGGATGATGCCGTTGCTAGGGACACATCAGGAGACTTCAAGGCTTTTCTTCTTGCCATATTGGGGAGAGATGAGCTTTAGGCTATTTAACCAATTCAAGACGTGAATCAGAAGTGGAAAGGATTCTCTCATGTAACCATTTTCTTATTCAATTAGAAAAAAAAAAAAAAACAAAAAAAAATAATAATTTCAAGACTTTATGGGATTAGATTCTTCAACAAGATGTCCACAAAATCCTTGGCTTTTAGAGAAATGATGTTTAGCACCCTTCTGCTTTAGAGTGAATAAAATCATTAGTAATGTATTATTCTATTCTATTTAAATAATTAAATTCACCATTTTTTAGCTTAAATTTTAGAATAACACATGGTCATTTAAGATTTTCTGACGCAGTGTTTAACGCATAGTAAACAAGATGCTTATTTTAACAAATGATTTTATTAAATGTGAATAAAATTACATTTTGTGAAATATTCTCTTCTTGGATTTACTGATTTGAACTAAGCGAATACAGGTTCATAAACTGAGTTTGGACCTTGGGGGTGGCAGATCGACCCCTCAGCCACCCCAAAGGGCCATGGGGCCAACCACCCCTTGGGGGTGACCAAAGCCACCTCATGGCCCTTGAGGGTGGTTCGGGAGGGCCATGAGGTGGCCGAACCACCCTCAAGAGCCATGGGGTGGCCGAAGCCACCCCAGACCAGACTCAATTGGGTTGGTCGGCCACCCTCACCACAATTTTTTATTTATTTGATTTTAATTTTTTATTATTTTTAGTTTTATTTTTTAAAAAAAATTAATTAAATATTTTATTATTTAATTTAAGTGGAACACGCTACATCGTATGAGCTGTTAGATAAAAATAGATGACCAAGATTAAAAATTGGAGAATCTCCAATTTTTCCAATAATTGGAGGGAATTTGCATTCATATCGAGCAGTGATATACATCATACGGACGTGTATGAATAGTCATGCACACTCCTATTTATTTATTTATTTATTTTTTATAATTAAAATATAATATTTTAATTATATTTTTAAAATTAAAATATATGAATGATATGACTGGCGGGGTGATGTATATGACTGCTCCATCCATATCTATGACCACTGAAAAAAATTGCTTTTCGGTCAGAACTATCGTCGAGCACCTGGCACGCTAGCCTCACTTCCCTCCCATATACGTGGCAAAACCCCAGAAGCCTCCGAACACGTGTCACCCACCCAACTCCACATACCACCACCGCCATAGCTCCATTTCCATTACCAACCCTTCTTCGTCATCTCAGAACGCAAGGAACCAAAAAACCATGCACCGGGTCAGAGCCTCCCTTAGGTTC
Source organism: Corylus avellana (assembly GCF_965113065.1). Classification (NCBI taxonomy): domain Eukaryota; kingdom Viridiplantae; phylum Streptophyta; class Magnoliopsida; order Fagales; family Betulaceae; genus Corylus; species Corylus avellana. Next base: position 7,424,136 of record NC_142491.1, read on the forward strand.
CCCAAGCCCACTGCGCACAACTTTATCTCACGCCGATTCTCTCACCGCGAAACCGCTGGGCCTGTGGCCTCTCTCCTCAAGTCCCGGTCCGTGGTCCGGTTTCGAGGTCCGGACACAGTGAAGTTCCTTCAGGGCCTGCTGACCAACGATGTACGGGGGTTCGGTGAACCAATGGGTGAGAGAACCTCGACCTTGCCCACACCCAATTTGCCCGCCGTGTCCGTTCCTCCTATGTACGCCGCGCTCTTGACCCCCCAGGGAAGGTTCCTGTACGACCTATTCTTGTACAGGCCGCCGAGGCCCGAAGCCAAGCTCGATCGGACGGGTTCAGGGCCCGGGCCCGACCCGGACGAGTCGTTGGAGCTCTTTGCGGATGTGGATGCTACTGTACTAGATGAGCTCTTGGAGACCTTCGAGAAGTAAGTTTTCAATCAATTATAAAAGGGTTTGGTGAATGCTAAGTTGTAGTATCTATTTGGGACCTTCAATTAAATGTTTTTGTGAAATTCAAATTTTTGGGTTGAGAGTAATTTACCCATTAATCTTATAGTAATTTTCCAAACATAAATCTTATAGTAGATTAGGAAGGTTAGAAACTTAGTTATATTACACCTGATTATGAACCCTCAGATACACATTTCGCTTTTGAACTAAAATGAGTTCTGTTTTCTCTTAAAAAATTTAGTTGTACGGTTGCTTGCAGTGTTAAATAAGTATAAGAAGTTGTAGATCATTTTAGAGTCGCTTTGTTACTGCAGAATTTTTCTGCTAACCATGGCGATTGTGTGTTCTAGCGAGTAATAGTTCATATTGGTTCTCCTCGGATGAAATGCTGGGAGCTATTATTGTTGAGAACTTGAGATGTGGAAACAACAACGTACCAGTAAGACAGTGAAGCTACACATTTGGGGATGGTTAAAGAACTATTTATCTCGGAAGCTTAAGCTGGCTGATAGGAAAGATGAATTTAATAATTTAATTAATATTCTAAAACACTCCTCTTTTACGTGTAACTGTAGAGTCAAGATTCAAATTCAGAACCTCTGCTATGATACCATGTTTATGATACCATGTTAAACCGCTAATTTTTCCAAAATCTTAATCCGATAGAAAATGACAATTTAATCATTTTATTCTGACATGAAGGAATCATTACGTTTATACTGTGTTCTTGAACAATAGTTTTTTTCTTTTGGCAACTTTGTTTGGAGAATAATATGTCACGACTTATGCTTGTTGAACATTGTTGAAGTTTTGGATGAATGACCTGGTTTACTATAGAGGAGGGAATACAATATCCTGCATTAGTAGCGACAGTGATCTGTGAAATGTTTCATGTGTACCTTTTTCAAGCAGTGAATTATTATTAGCTGATATATCTGATTCCTTCAAGCAACACTAAAACTTGACTACTTCACCATAGATGCCAGCTATTTTTCCTAGGTAGGCAGTTTGTCCCTGATCCATTTTATAGATATGGTGCCTTTTTTTATTAGGTTCACTGTTTGACTGAGCAGTCACCTTGATTTTATTAGGTATTTAGGAAAATTGCAGCTTGGGGATCCAATCTTAACTCGAAGACAAAGGGATCCTCTAATCATTGCCTTGGTAAATTGCTATGCGACATAAATAAGTTATCTCCAATTGAGAGATTTATTTGGGCTTATGGATAGATTATGATAGACGTTGCTCATTTTAAGTTGATTTTTGTTATCTACTGATTACAAACATATATCTTGCTAGAAATTTGACAATCCATTCTCAATTTATGACGCTGTACAATATGTAACCAGCCACCGAGGCACCAGTGAGCCACTTACCGAGTCTTGCCTAAGTTAGTGAAAAACCATTTGTTTTTTAGCTCTTTATCTGCTATGTATTTACTTTTCTCTAGAATTACCAAGTCTGCATGATTCTTTTGGGGGAGCAATTGTGTGATTTCTGTATGGCGATATAGGCCTTAAAATTTATGCAACTTCCATTTTATTTTATTTTTAATTTTGTGGCGGCAGATACAGGGTGAGGTCTAAGGTTGAGATTGAGAATGTGGCAAAAGATTTCTCTTGCTGGCAGCGCTATGGTAAGAACCTGTCTGAAAAGTCCTCATCTGCAGAAGAACCAGAGGCTGCTAGTGTTGGCTGGGGTGCTGGTGTTGATCGCACTGCCAGGTCAGCTTCACGTGGAGTTGATCTTGGATGGCAATGGTTCATGGATCCCAGATTAGATTCTCTAGGTTTCAGGGGGATCTTCCCATCAGATATAACACGTGAGTTTTCTAAGTTTTTGCTGGTCATGAGATCTGTATATGTTTACAGCATCACCAACTTTTCAGAGGCTTATGGTTATATCATGGATCATCTGATTGACCCACTCATTGAAAAGCTGCAAATATCATTTCCTTTTTATGGCTGTTGCAGCACCTTTGGTTGAGGCTGACAAAGAAACAGATGAACAGAATTACCTGCTCTGGAGATTACAAAAGGGTGTTGCAGAAGGGTCGACCGAGATTCCAAAAGGTAGATTTTATCTCCTCAATGTTATGCTTGCTATTTTTGCAGTACTTTTCTGAATGTATTTTAGACTGCAGAATTCAATCTAATTGATTGTAATATTCCTTTTTTTTGTTCCACCAATTTGTGGTAATTTGTTTTCATTTTTTGTAACTCTATTTGTGATATGATTATTCCCTTTTTTGTTCTCTTTTCTTCTGGAAAAAAAAAAAATCGTATTTAGCACCTAGGTTTTTATCTGATTTTGACTTAAGTCCTTGGGTTTCAAATTTCCAATAATAAGGTCCTTAGGTTTTGTTCAGGTTTCAAATAGGTCTCTATGTTAATTTACAGTCAAAGTTAACTGTTTTTCATCTACCACGTGTTGTCTCATTTAACATGTCAACAATCACATTAGCAGATGTCAGTGCCACAACATCCATAAAAAAATAAGAAAATAAACCAAACAAAACAAAACACCACGTGACTATACGAGTCCTTGGATGTCATGCACAACAAAATGAGTCATTGGATTACATTTGAACAAAAACCAAAACACCTTATGCTGGTACTCATAAACCCATTTGTGAGTCCATACAGAGAGTTAACCAAACAACCCATTACGCTGGTACTCATTCTGATAGACCTTGAGATGGTTTCTAAGTTTCAAGCCAAAGAGGATCGCAGGTAGATTCGCTATTCGGACTAATGACGGTGTTTTTTTTTTAATGGATGCTGGTGCGGCATTGACATTGGGCTGCTAATGTGGACGCACGCTGACTTGTTAAAGGAGTCACATGTGGTAAATGGAAAACCGTTGACTTCAATGGTAAAGTGATAGAGGGACTTATTTGAAACCTAACAAAACTTCATGACCTTATTTTTAAAATTGAAAAATCAAGGATTAAATCCAAATTAGAAGAAAACTTAGAGATTAAATATGATTTTTTTCCTTTTTTTTATTATGAAAATTTTCACGTCATGTATATAATGTAGGTACACATGTTATGTTTGTTTGTGTGGTGTATGTCACTGATTTTTATTTGGAGGTAAACCATGGAATTATTATTATCATGTCTAGGTGAGGCGATTCCACTTGAATACAATCTTGCGGGTCTGAATGCAATAAGCTTTGACAAAGGGTGCTATGTTGGGCAAGAGCTTGTAGCTCGTACGCATCACCGGGGTGTGATCCGCAAGCGTTTGCTTCCTTTAAGGTTTCTCAATGATAGAGGAGAAGGTAATCTTCTTCATTCCCTTCATCTGATTTTTGTTCCTTTCTCTTTTTTTTTGTTTTTCCTCCTTTGTCTTGGCATATCCCAAGCATTGTATTTCTATTCCTCAGAAATGGAGCAAAATGTCGGTCCTGGCTCAGAGGTGATGGACACAGCCTCCCACAAGAAGGTCGGTGCCGTGACGACTGCACTTGGGTGTCGAGGGCTTGGTCTTCTGCGGTTGGAGAATGCCTTCAAAGGATCAGGTACATTGAGGGTACAAGGACAGGAGAATGTGAAGGTGGAGGCTATTAGACCAGATTGGTGGCCTGCCGAATGGTTTCTAGAGCATCAACGGCAGCGTACTGCAGTTGCTTAGAGTGCTTCTTCAGAGAAAAACATTACACCTTTGGACTCAGATCAATCCTACTTACTATCTTCTTGTAGTTCTTCTTTACATTTTCCTTCTTTTTTTCTTTTTTCTTTTTTCTTTTTTCTTTTTTTAGTGAGGAATAAAACGAGGCAGTTCTTTCTTCTTTTATTAAAGAAAAAAGAAGAAAATTGTTTGCTGCAGTAATCTTTTATTTATTTATTTATTTATTTGTAATTGAAAGAGGAAAAGAAGGCTAGTGGTTGCAAATGTATACGTTAATGTAATGACTAATGAGAAACTACATTCAGAAATGGAACAAATAAGCAGGAGGTTCTTCCTCCCAGAGACTTTTTTTTTTGCATAAATATTTGATTTCAACTAGAGCAGATTGCTTTAAATAAACAATATCAAATTAAGCTCGTGCTGATTTAGCAAGGTTGATTACTTTTAGAATATTAATTAAATAATTAAATTTAAATTATGTTGATTTAGCATAGTATTCTATTTGACTCTAGTTTGATTTATCTAATCCAAATTTGTAAGAAGCTCCTTTCTATTTAGTAACATTTAATTCTAATATAAATGGTGAAAATTAGAGAGAATGATAAAAAGAGTCAAATTTTCATATCATTTTGCACTTCACGTTCAGATGATGAGTGAAATTGTCAAACTTTCATATTATTCATATCATGTTGACGTGATAGTCCTAACTAATTTTTGGATTGAAACTGTCATATTAGCGATTAAAATTGTTACATCAGCATTGTAGGATAAAAATGTTGTTTGTAGTAAAACTGTCACATTAGCATTGTAGGATAAAAATGTTGTTTGTAGCGTTACTCTAAAAATATTAACACTTATAGAGTTACTATGTCAACATTTATCATATTTACTAACTCAATATCTATAACATAAGATACTAATAAAATTAAAAATATTTTTAAACTGATCAATATTAACGTCTGTCTACACCATGATTATTAGTTTTCATAGGGCCTTTAAGATGTAGCTTTCTGTTTTACTAATAATCCAGAACTTTAGTGGATGTTCCATTTTGCCTGAATAAAATTGCATTTTGTGAAAGTGCTCTCTTTGGATCTACTGATTTGGAGGATGTGAATATGCACAGCTTCATGAACTGAATATGTCTTTGGGTTGAGTCAAGAGACAGTTTTAATTTATGATGTTTACGCTTTTTTGAAGGAGATGCAAGAAAAACAATACCACTTATGAAAATGGAATCTAATCAAATCTCTACAGAATTTTTGATTTATTCCCCTTGTTTAAAGTGTCACTCTCTACTTTATCCTTTGATTATTATGAACACTGAACTTATAATAGTATGAACTATAACTAACATGAAAGAGATCATTTTCCTAATGAGAGATTATTGTCATGGCCTCACAGCCTCCCAAAAAGAGAAGGATAGAAATCGACTTCCATGGATAGACTTTTGTTATGATTCTACCTGAGAAATAATTCCCAGAGGAACTCCATAGTAATATATCCAGCTAACTTACAAAGTTTCTGCGGCTTCAGAACCATAGTAATGCTACATTACTTCAAAGTATCCATTCAATACTACCAAAAAGTTAGATTAAAAAATGTGACACAGAATTTTCAAACATATATAACACATGTAACATGATCTATGGCACAAACAAAACTGTATTTCTAACCATGTTTGCGATCAATGCGATACACATCTCCATAACGTTGCAGAGAATACATCTTTATCGTAAATTAGATACATTCAAAATATGAAGAAAAATTTTTAGTAAGATTTTACAGCTCAATAAACCATACCAACTTCAATTCCCTAAAAGATACTTTCAACACCTGGAGTGGGGGCCTGCAGTTGAATTTGGGATTTGACCTGAATCTGGGGTACCTCAGCAGCAGAGCTATCTGTCGGAACAGACGAGGGTGATTCAGTTTCGTTTGGCACCGAGGCTTCAATAATTTCTTGTGGTTTAAACTTGTTGACATAGTAACTAAGGGATGGCCCGGAATATTCTGCGGTCTGCACTTGAGGTGGATTTTTAGAAACTTGGAGGAGTACTGATGAAGCTCCAGCAACAAAGATTAGGGCAAGGCCTGCGGCGATTGCTGCTGTGTTCTCAGCTCCATCTGAAGAAGAACCCGCAGTTCCAGAGCTTATCGCACTTTCCGCCACGTAAACTGCAGGCTGGAAGGTTAAGAAGATATGAGAATGAAATGCAAGAAATTACAACATTGAAGAATTAAGAGAGGAGCAGATAAGAAGGCTAAAGATGCAAGAAAGTAATAATGATCCCAAGAACAGTTGATGTTGCACCAATTTTATTCAATCGTCTCAAGGTAAACTGACACAGATGACTCTGTTTTTAGGCACCTGTGTGGTTTCTTTACCCTTTTTCCTTTTTTGGACACAAAGGAAATACCCCCTGAAGTCGACACTGTTACATTCTGTCACTTCAATACACGCCCAAAAAGGTCTACCGGCCAAAAATAACCATAAATTATAAAACTATCTTAGTTTGTTGATAAAAGCTAAATTTACGTCACAAAGTAGACATATTTACTTGAAATAAACCCTACTTAGCCTGCAAGTACTAAAATTCTAGTCTTTGGAATACCAATTTTCTTCTGCATAGACTTTGTAGATTATGTAAGGATGTAATTGCTATTTTACACCAACTATTAACAACCATAAATTTCTCATTTGCATTTTTCCAACCACAAGGGTAGAAGTATCGAAAGGAGGGGGAACAAGAAAACCAAAAGGTTTCCCCTATTTTGCAGCCGAACCATTGGGGTAGTTGCAAGTGTAATATATATATATATATATGGTTGCTTTAAATGGCCAACTCTGACTGTCCAAATGGTATTCCAGGCTGTGGTAATTATACTGTCATGCAATCTTAACAGGATTCTCGGACTTATGATCAAGTGAGACTGAGATGTCTTGTATAAGAGACAGACAACTCCTTTGAATTTCTTTCCAGAAAGATGAGCCCGGATTCTATGGGCCTAATTTGGTACATATCAGAAAGGGTAGAAAGAGGGAAGAAAATACATTATCTTCCAAACAAACATTAAAGAAGTTACTCCAATCTCAGTTGCATCTTAATGTGTGTCAACTAATTGATCAGGATACAGAAAAATTTGATTAACTGGAAATAAAGTTGAAAGGTTAGGTTAAATTTTCTTGCACATCCAATCAAAAGAAACATAGGTTATTTTGCAGAGAGGGAGAGAGGATTAAACGAGCAGGTCATGTAAGGCATATGCCTCATAAATCAAAATGTTAGACGGTGAACAAAAGGTTTGAAAAAGTGCAATGCTTGCTCTGCCTTGCCTTGTGAAAGTAACCTAATGAGGATTCTGCTAAACTTTTTCTATCCCAAGATGGAACTGCCATGCACTAATGCAAGCCTCAGAAAGAAATTGTAATGATGGCAGCAGACGGAAAGAGAGGTTTGTCATTTTCAACCATTCTCCTCCAATGTTATTACCAAAAAAAACTTAGCTAAGCCATTAATATATCAGTTTTAAGCTATTTTCATTCATGTGAAATTGATAGATATGGGTGGCAGATATATTCTCGCAGATTTTCTCAAATATTTTCCCAACATGTTGATGACAATATCTTGATGAAATTAAATGCAAATATTTCAAGTAAATTGAACTTCCTGAAAGGAAGAAGGGTCAACCGTGTGAGAGTTATGTTTGCTGATTAACATGACTTCTTTGCTAAGACTATCATGTCCTGATTCTGATTAATTGCAAAATCTAGTGACTCGTCTTCTCAAATATAAGATCTAAATAAATATATGTACACAAAGTTTTATTCTTGATGATCATTTTTCATAATAATATCATTTTTTACATGTTATTTTTGTCCTTTGGACCAACAAAAAAACTCTTGAAGAATGTTTTTTCTTATTCAGAGTCCATTACAGAGAGAAAGTAGTAAGAATTCAAAATCACCAACCTCAACTGAATATATGTTTGTTTGCCCAGCTGTGTCTTTCTCAACATAGCCTGTCCAACCCGGCTTGCGAGGCGGAAATGTTCCAACCACTTTGGTCTTCTCCCCAGCTAACCAGTCCATGCTGACCTTCCCAACCTAATTTTCCCATAAGCACAACACATTAAATTTGCTATATTGAAAGCAGAAAAACACCCCATTGTTCCTGATGAGCTTTTGCATTATCCTGGAAATCAACTGCCCTTGCTTTTGGGTAGAAACATAAATTGCACAATTGATAAAGTAGCAAAGTGATGTTGGTAAATAAACAAGGTCTTTTTCTATACAATATAAACATATGAATAATAAGTTTTAGATGAAAACCCATGTCACAATGAGCCTCAAAAACATAGGAAATCTTGATTCTGACATGAAATGCTTCCTAGAGTCCATGGTATCAAATTTAGTAAGGAAATGAGGCTACCACCTCGCTTTAGTACTGCATTAATCCTGATTACCACCTTTTTAAGCCAAGAAAGTAGCTCTTAATCATAGATTCATAAGGCCTTTATGACAATGGCATATGTGGCATATTGGACAGGAAAAATTGCCAAGGTAGAGTACACAGCTTGGCAAGTCTTCATGTAAGGCCCTCATATACATGTTGACACAATGACACTACCTTCTTGTTAAGTATGTGAGTTGGACATGATCATGTATATCAACCCTTACTTTTTGTCACTACTCTCCATGTGTGACTCACTACTACAACATAAGGAAACTTTTAGACAAACGGTTTCTGTAAGAATATTATTGAACGATCTATTGATGGAAGGATTTACTCCTGTTAGGGTGGAAATCTGATGGAGGACCAAAGAGAAAGAAGAATCAAAAATGCAATAATGGTAATAAACTATTCTGATCCCCACTCTATTTATAGTGCAATGCAACTCTTCATGAAGAGTTGCATTGTTTCTCTTTTAACTATAATCTCCATGGAAGTTATCACCTTCCATAGGGATGATTAGGTGTGGGGATGGCCACACCTATTATGGTGTGATCACCCCTACCATCTTCAGTTTCTTCGTACTATTTACAATAAAACATAAGGAAAATTTTAGTCTGAACATGAAAACAAAAATCTTAAATTGTTTACACAAAACAAAATCTCATGCCAACTAATTCCAAACCCTGAATTCTAATTGGTTAGTAAAAAGCCCTTTACCAGAATGAAATAAATAAACTGAAACAAAACATGCCATAAAATAAAGAGAATACAAAGCCAATTTTTCCCTAAACGGACCAATGAATCCTCTGAGGATTTAATGGAACAAATTAGTCTGTCTTCTAAAATTTCTTTCCCAAATAGAAAAAACCCAATTCAGTGAGGAGCTGCGGAAACAGAGCAAAGGGCAGAAGATAAACAATTCTAGCAGAACATTTCAAGCAAATTTGGATTTCAAGCATGGCAATCTTATCAATTGCAATCAAATATAACTGTATTAGTATAAGTCACTTTTTTTGGACCCCATTATTTCAAATTTCCAATCTTTTCCGCCATATTTTCTTTGCCACCAAACAGTGAAAATAAACTAAAAAAAGAAAAAGAAAAGATAAACAAGAAGTGATGGAAGAAAACTGATCACCTCCTTATCAGGAGCACACTCTTCAACATTGCACTCAGTCTCTTCAGTTGAAGCCTTGATAGTGAAGACGCTGGAAGTTCGTACTTTACTCACACACTGATACCTGTTGCTGAAGAACCTTTGCGTTGGGAAATTGCAGGTGTTGGCTGCAGCTATCACTGCTTGTGATGCACAGGCAGCCATTGTTGAAACTTGAAAGAGCAAGAGTTTTATATATATATCAGCTCAGAAACACTTCCGGCCTCGTATTGGTATATATTTCTTGGAAAATTTTGCGATTTTCTCTCTGGGGTTGTAGGAATTTGCAGGGAAATGGAGGGAGAGCGAGACACAGATTTTTTTGTGAGTTGGATGGGTGTTTTGTGGTGGAGTTTGAGAGGCGTGGACCGTGTGGTTACGTGTGATGTGAGCTCGCTCTTTACATGCATGTTTTGGGCCGGGCTTTAGGCTGCTGTTCTTTTGGTACTGAAAATTCTGAGGGATTCCGCTCCCAACAATTTTTTTTTTTTTTTTGGATTATAAATATAAGATAATTTTTATTAATTTTATATGTTTTAGTAGGTGAGCGCACTGCTTAAGACATGTTCGAACAGGTGAGTGGACAGTCCAAAACCAACTCGGACAGGTGAGGAGCTCTATCATATTTACTGTCCAAATTATTAACAATTTGATCAAACTGTTGGAGATCTCCGGATATGAAAGTCGGTGTCAATTTTGGATTAAAATCTCCTAAAATTGGTGTGGTGTTCAAATTGTTTTGAATAAGTAGGCCATGCAGCTCCTTAGATCGTGAAACTGCTTAAATTGCATGTAATTCAAGTAACCAAATTGTTTAGGTCCTTATCCGTCAATTTAAGCTAAGCTGGAAAATTCTCCCTATCACCCAGCAAATGAGTTGAGATTGAGAAAGAGAGAGAATTCACTCTATAAATTTGATGGGTCTCTAATGGATTCTTAAAAAAAAAAAGAAAAATATAATTTAGTCTTCCCAAACTACCAATCATTTTCATTTTATCTCCCTAATATTTAAAAAGTAATAAAGTAACTTCCAAACTACCAAAAAGTTGCAATTTGATCACTATGTTAATCAACACCATCAAATAGGATGGAAAATACAAAACAACGTCGTTTTTTGAAGTTAAGTTACTAAAATGCCTTTTTGACAAAAAAAAAAAAAAAAAAATCAATTTAAAAAATGCCCCCCAAAAACGACGTCATTTTGAAAAAAAAATAATAAAATGGTGATTTATGGGTGATTCGCCGGCCACCCCATGGCCTATGGGGTGGCCCGGCCATGGGGGTGACCGGCGAGCCACCCTTAAACCACCATTTTTTTTTCCTCAAAACGACGTCATTTTGGAGGACATTTTTTTAATTGATATATATATATATATTTTTTTTTTCAAAATGGTATTTTAGTAACTTAACCTTGTCAAAACGCCGTAGTATTGAATTTTTTATCATATTTGACGGTAATAACTAACGGAGTAGCTAAATTGCAATTGGTTGGTAGTTTAGGGGCTACTTTATCACTTTTTGAACATTAGGGAGATAAAATGAAAATGACTAGTAGTTTGGTAGGCTAAATTATATTTTTTCCTAAAAAAAAAAAAGATAGTTTTCCCAATGTGAAATTAGAGTGACACACTACACATATCAATTGACTAAAATATGGACAAAGTTTTTCCTCATTCCTTCAATCAGTTATATTAAACTCATACAGTCCTTAAGGAGTATCTCAATCAGCTGTGTACTAAGCCTCATGAAGCAGAGGTCACTAATTCGAATCCTCCTCCCCCTTCCATAGTGTGAACATGTCAAAAAAAAAAACTCATATATATATATATATATATATATATATATATATAATTCTCACATAACATATATTTTTAATCCATGTCAATTTAATTATGAAAAAAATTCCTCAAACTTAGATTGGAGGAACACTTTGTTCAATATATATATATATATATATATATATATATTCTTTTTGAAACTTTTGTTTATTAATTTCTTAGTCTTTATCTTTTTGGGGAAGGCCGAGATCCTTAAACAAAGGCCCAATGGCCCCTAAATTTAGGTTCTAAGCAATGAATATTTTCATTGTAAATAAACACACGCCGCACTCTCCTGCACAAACATTGGCTCAGAAAAACCTTATCAAATTGGTCTTTTACATTAAAAAATAAAAAAAAATTAAAGTGCAAATTGGTCTTATTTAATAAAATATAATCAACAAAATGGACCCTCAATACCACTTTTCCATGCACGCCTCCACTTTCTACCCTTTCTCGGATACCAATCACATGGGCATTTATGTCATTCCGGAAAGTCGTTGAGCATTAACACCAAAGTCACAAAGCTATTTAATTTTTCCCGCTTGCCCCGGAGCCCCTTAGCCCCACCTCCCCTTTTAGCCTTATACATCCCTCCATCACTCCTATGTTCCCACTCTTCTCACACTTCTTTGCATCTTGGCCTCTATTTTTCTTCTCTTTCATTTTCTCCCTCTCTAATGTCTACTGCCAATCCACCGGTGTCAACCACCGGTGTCGGCCTCGGTTACGGCATCGCTATTGCCGTTAGCATTCTCGTACTCATCTCCACTATCATGTTTGCGTCTTATGCTTGCGTTAGAGTTAAAGCTAACAGTCGTAGCGATAGGGGTAGTAGTGATGGTGGTAACAATGATAACGGGGTTGAGATGTCAACTCGAGGGTCTACCTTAGGGATGTCGGCAGAGGCCGTGGTGGTGGTGATGGGCCTTGATGGGCCCATTATAGAATCTTACCCGAAGATGGTGCTCGGTGAGAGTCGAAGACTACCAAAGCCTAACAACGGCCCATGCTCCATTTGCTTGTCCGACTATCGGCCCAAGGATAGCATACGGTGCATTCCAGATTGCCATCACTGCTTCCATGCAGATTGCATTGATGAATGGCTTCGGATGAGCGCCACGTGTCCTTTGTGTAGGAATTCTCCTGCTCCCTCGACGAATCCTACGCCTATTGCAACTCCCTTGTCAGAGTTGGTCCCGTTGGCCTTTCACGCCAGGTGATTTTGTATTAATTTTTTTTTTTTAATTATTATAATTTTCTCAAACTAATACAAAGCATAGATGAAATTTTATTTTTATTTTTGTAATAGAGGTTTTTTGTTTATTTATTTATTTCTTTCTCTTATTATTATTATTATTATTATTATTATTTTTTAAACTAATGGAGCAAATGGGGTCATTAGGGTTTTTGGGGATTGGATTTGGCTTAGATGCTTTTTATTTTAATTATTATTTTTAAACAACACTTAAGTCAAATCCAGTTAGGGTTAGGTGTTCAAATCCCAATGGATCAAGATTGCCTAATTATAATTTTTTTTTTTTGTTGCCTAATGGGGTCCATAATAAAGATAATTTAGGCTGATGGGGTTAGGTGTTTCAAATCCCAATGCATATAAAAATAAACAATCTTATTTATATATTTGCCATTAATGCATATTTATTTTCTTCAACAATATGATGGTAGGAAACCTACTGGTAGTGGCATTCAAATAGAAAAGAAAAATATTTGTGGGGTTGCCGTAGATTGCGGTTGATGGAGTAAATGGGGGCACAGATTTGCCGATCTGCCATTCATTTCTTCTGTCTAGTGGTAGAGATGGTAGGTGGCCTCTTTTCAATAGTCATTAACCAGTCTTTGATATATGCAGATATATTATATATTAAATTCATGTTTAACTTCGTTGAAATTTTTTAGGGCAAAGTAGTTTTGTTTCAAACTAGATAGGAATGCATGTGATGTTTTAATTTTATTGAAATTATGTTTTTTTTTTTTTTAACCCAACTTCCAAGTGTTAGGGCGTATTATAAGAATTCTATTATTGTCGGTTATCATATATTCTAACTTTAAGGCTATTTTATTCAACATTCTTGAGAAATACTATTCATTTTTCCTAATTGAATAGTTATTCCAATATTATCTCAATTCAATTCTAGAAAAAGAAAGAGGAAAGAGAAATATATATATATATATATAAGATAAGGGAAGCTAAAGTCTTCTCTAAATTTTGGGTAGCAGTATAACTTTCCCTTGGTTTAAGAAAGAGAAAAGGAACATGTTGCATATGCATTTTTGGGTATTTTCCAAAATAATAATAATAATAATAAAGTATAAATAAATAAAAGACCAGAGAGAACATTACAAATTAAATGATACTTTGAGGGAAGTAACAATGCAAGGAGAACAGTAAAAACCATATCCTCATCTCACCCCACATTGGTGACATGGTAGTACCCATCCGTCATTGAATATATATATATATATAACAAAGAACAATCCAAAGATTAGTCCAATAAATTAAGGATGAGATGGGGCATAGGTTTTAGCATTACTCCAATGCAAGATCTGCCGAGAAATGCTATTATACTCATAAATACATTCTCTGACGTAACAATGAAAATTATCATTGGATAAAAAATTTGACATTGATTTGTCCAAAATTCAATGATAATTTTTACTATCACATCAAATAATACGAACTTAAAAGTGTAGGAGCAAAAATGCGTGTAACATTTCTCTAACTCTACACCACGTAAATGGACTAACCAGCCCTATATTGCTAAGACTAGCTTGAGGCTCTATCTCATTAATTTGGGCTCGATGCATTTTCCTTGGACCAATTTTTCAGCCCATGCAAGTAATCATACGTAAACAATCCAAGATCCATAATACACGCATGGATGGACCAGTAGCATATTGGGCTACATGCGTCTACCTTTAACCTTATGTTTCGGCCTATGTACATGTTATTGCCAGTATCAATGCAAACATATTCTAATTTTTATTATAAACTTTTTTATAAATTACTGTTGTAGTTGATGTCGCACTTATAATGTGTTCATTAAAATTTAAACTGTTACGGAATAGTTTACATGACACGTTTCAGACCAACTACTAAAATGTGAATTGTCATATGACGTTCATTTTTATAAAATGTGAATTATCACATGAATTTATACATAAATTATATATATATAGTTCATGTCTCACTTATAATGTCGGTTCATTAAAATATGGACTGTTACATAATACTTTACATGACACATTCCACATCAAGCACTAAAATGTGAATTGTCACGCAATGGCGGAGCCACTTGAGGCTTCGGGGGTGCTGAGCTTTTATTTTTTTATAATTTTTTTTTTCTGTTTTCCTACCCAAGTCCCAAAAAAAAAAAAAAAAATTCTCCTACTTAGGCAAGTTATCACTCGACATCCTCAAAAAAATTTTAATGGCACTCTCAATATGAATTGTCTGACTCTGCCATTGTTGTCACGTGACAGTTTACATGACATTCATTTTTATAAATGTGAATTATTATATATATATATATATATATATATCATTCTCTCTATAATTTGGGGTTTCCCGATTTGTCTTTATGAGTGCTCTTTTTCCATGTCACTTTCCTTACTTCTCCTACTTTACCATCGTTTTATTTCGATCCCTCTTTTCTTTTCTTTCTTGTCTTGTCTTTTTTAATCAATTGTAAGACAACTAGAAAAGTAACCCAAGAGAAACACATGCCCTTCAAGCACATGAGAGTGACCCTTAAAGCTAAACATATGAAAATGCTCGGATATTTCCAAATCGTGTGTTTACACACATCTAACCAACAAGTAGTAATTAAATTGATTTTTAATTGACCTTGACTTGCATACTATAAACAATCTTATTAAAGTTTGGACATTATTTTAATTGACAAAGCATATAATAGTCACTTTCACACCTAGTTGCTAGTTCATTCTCAACAAACATTTTGGTATTTCTCAAAAAAAAAAAAGAAAAAAAAAACATTTTGGTACAGAAAAAATTTATCATATATCCAAAAATTCTTGTTCAACAAGTACTATATTATGAATACATATGCGAGCATCGGGCGGAAGGCGTGATGTTGGGGCATGCATGAAAAACATCATTAAATAATATGCCAATATATAATGATGTCTTTTATGCATGCCCCATATTTGATTTTTTTTCTTTTCTAAATTTAACTTTGAAAATATTCCATTTTAATATAATTAGTCACTTTTTAAAAATACCAAATATCAAACTCTCTAAATATTTATCTATTTTAACTGAATATTATTTTTTATTAATAAATGTAATTGCTATGAAACTCCCTCGCTTTGATTTCATGTGAGAGATTTAATAATATGCCACCCTAACAACCAAAATAATATTAAAAAATAAATGATTTTTGCTTTTTTGTGTCTTTCTATTTGGAAATTAGTTAAAATAAATGTTAAATTTAACTTTGGATAAAGAGTTTCATAAATGATATTTTTTGTGGATTTTATTAAAAATTTAGAAAAATGTTAAATATGAAGATTAGCTTGACGGAATGCTTTAAGCTAGTTTTTTTTTTGTAAAGTCCACTTAATCCCCTCAAACTACCACCCCAATGACAATCTATTCCTCAAACTATCAATTACGACAAATTACTACTAAAACAATGACAATGTACTCCGTCAATACTAGCAAAATGATAAAAGTACCCTTATATAATATAAAAAAAAAAAAAAAAAAATTGGAAAGATTAGAGTGGTTGACTAGTGCATGACATTTTCTTAAAAGCAATACATGATAAAAGGAAGGGGTGCATCTTTTTTCATTATTTCTTTCATCTCCTTCAACTTTTATAAATTCACTTTCGGTCCTCCGGACAAAACTTACACATCAAGCTAAAGTGTTGGCATTCACGTAAATCAGTAAAAAGTTGATGGTGGGTGCCTGGATGGGTTTGGGAAAGCTATTATTATTTTTGTTTTGTTTAAATAGTAATAAAAATTTATTGATGTGATATAAAAGTAATTTTGTTTTTCTTTTTGAGATATTTTGTGAGAAACAACAGAAAAAGTTGTTTGATAATGTGAACAAATAAGTTTTTTTTTTTATTTTTTTATTTTTTTTAAGAAATAAAAAAGGAAAGAGAGAGTTTAACTGGGTCATACTTTTTTTTTTTTGACATGTCTGCAGTGAGGAAGGAGATTCGAACTAATGACAGCCGCTTCATTAGGTTTAATCCCAGCCAATTAAGCCATCTCTTGAGAACTCAACTGGGTCATACTAGGGCTAGCTCCATCCTTGTCCGAAAAAGAGAAAGAAAATTCTTTATAATTGGCGAGAAATTCTATACTAAATTCTTTTATCTTATTTTCATTTTCTAAAAGTTGATGTACCCTAATCTTTCATAGCATTTTTCGCATAAAAATAAAATTACTTAAAGAGGGATGATAGATATTAACTTATTTGTCAAACTTGAGTCTAACTTTTGCCTTTTATTTTATTAAAAAAAAAAAACTAAATAGCAAATGAAAAAAATGTGTGAAGAAATAATATCTATTTTTGGTCATTCTTTTATTTGGTATTTAAAAAAAAAATACAAAATGATATTTTGCTTCATAAAAATGTCATTTTTTTTATAAAAAAAAAAATGACAATTTTTATAAAAAAAAATATATCATTTTCATTTTTTCAAGAATACCAAATAAAAGAAGGATAAAAAATAGATATTATTGCTTCAAACATTTTTTTCATTTGCTATTTATTTATTTTTTAAATAAAAAAATAAGGCAAAAGTTTGACTTAAGTTGGGCAAATCCGTTGGGACTATCATTTTCCTTACTTACATATGCTTTTTGGTTGGGAGACCATGTCACATTGATTTTTGGAGAATGAAATGGGGAAAATGGTGGAGTATACAATTACTCACTGTTGTCTATGAAAGCTTTGCAAGTGGAAATTTACAACAAAAATCTAAAAAATATTGTGTTTTGAAGACATCATTTGTTACAAAATTGATTCATAACGAGATAGTTTGGATAAGTTATTAGAAGTAACCTAGGCCTCTTTCAAATTCACATTTGAAAATATACTTTTCTGATGATTTTGATTAATACTAAGCAATATTTACATAGACTTAAAAATTGGTGAGATAAGTAATATCAAACTTACAATAAAACCTAATCTTAAAACACCAATAATAAAATTAATTGAAATTAATCTTAAAATAAGATCTAATCCAATAAGCCATTGCAGTTGCTAGCATTCCACTTTCATTTTAGGGTTAAACTCACTTTACCCCCATAGAGTTTCAGGAGTTTTTAATTCGAATCTCAATATTTAAAAATTGGCAATGTTTTAAAAAGAGGGGTAATATCACTTTACCCTCCTGTTACTAATTTCCGTCTAATTGGACGGAAATTAAAAAAAAAAAAAAAAAAACATTGAGGGTAATTACATAATTTCATAAATTTTCGTTCAATTTGACAGAAATTAGTAACGTAAGGTCTGAATTGAATTTTTTTTAAATATTAATAGGGTACATTGCCAAATTTTAAATATTAGGGTTTGAATTGTAAAACACATTAAATTTCAGAGAGTAAAGTAAATTTAAGCCATCATTTTATCAATTTTTTTTTTTTTTTTTTTATAAAAAAAAGTACTTTAAATAGCTTCTAACACTTGTGAATTCAAGTCCTTTTTTACGAAATCCCACACAATTGAAAATCTTATTTTAGACAGATGCGTTCATACAATGCCTTTCACTCATCTCCCTAACTTCTTATCAATTCCAACAAATAATTGCTATGAATTTCATTGCAATTGGCTTCCTCCCTAATCTTTGAACAGGGAGGGGGAGTGAATCCCCGTTCAAAGTCTTCAAGTCCTTTAGTAGACGTTTGAAATTTTTTGTGTGATATCACATCAACAAGAAGTTGATAGGCCCATATGGCAAATCATTTTGTCCTTTATAATTTTTTTTTCTCACTTTAAATATAAAAACTTTAAAACTTTATATCACATTAATCCACACTACAAAAAACCGGTCATTTTCTGACGTGGCAAACAGTGTTTATTTTTTGCCACATCAGTAAATGTTGTCGTGCTAAAATTGGCACGTCAACAAATTTTTTACTGACATGTCAAAAGTAACACGTCAAGATTTACTGACGTGTTAAAGCTGACACGTCAGTATTTAATGACGTGTCAATTTTTGACACGTTAGCAAATTTAATTCAATTTAATTTTTAAACAATTTATTTAAATAACTTTAAAATTAATAATTTATTGACTTGTCAAAGTTTGACATGTCAAAAATTTCTAACGTGTCACTTTGATACGTCAGAACCTTCTGACATGTCAAAGTGACACATCAGAAGTTTCTGACGTGTCTCTTTGACACGTCAATACTTTCTGACGTGCCAAATATGGCACGTCAGACTTTCTTAATTTTTTTTTTTTTTGGTTTAATATCATGTTTATAATATATTTTATATATTTCATCAAACTTTTGTTTTTTATTAGGAAGGATTTTAAATGAAAATGAGACTCAAAATCTTTCCAGATCTTTATTAAATAAAACTATTAATGCTACTCTTGGCTTTGATTTATTATTCTTCATTCGCTTAGGATAGAAATTAAAATCTAATTATCTCTATGACTTTTTTTTTTTTCACGGAAAAACACTATTTAATTGGAGATAAAACATACAAACTTGAAATGAACTTGCCGTTGCATCTAAATAGGTTTTCTTCTTAATTCATGAATTCTTTCTTCCTTGTTTTGATCATCTTCATTTCGATCTTGTCAATCAATCGGACTATTTTACAAAGCTGTTTTAGTGTACAACAAACAGTTATATATAATACGGAAACGATGACAACTTGATATATTTTTCCTATATATATATATATGTCAAAACTTCAATATGAATAATGTTAATTTAATTATTTTAATCAGATTCTAAATGAACGAGGAAAATGTTACATATCCTTTAGGTTTGAACCGCATGCACGTTACTAAATTATTATCAATTTAGTGATCATTAGTGTGGTTTAATTTAACCACATCGTACTTATTGAGTGGATGCATTTTTTCGTTCACATTAAATTATTTACTCTATTCAATTCAATTTTCACCGTCGATCACCTTGCTTATTAATTTGAATTTTCTAAAAACATAAAATATAAAAAATATAAAAGAAATTCCTGACGTGCCAAAAATGGCACGTCAGAAATTCCTTTTATTATTATTATTATTTTGTTTATACAATGTTTATTTTATATATATATATATATATATATATATATATATATATATATACACTTCAATATGCCTAATGTTACTTAATTTTATTATTTTAAGGAGATTGCAAATGAACGAGGATAATGTTATATATCCTTAATTTAGGTTTAACGTACACATCACATGTCATTTTTATAGCTTTGATTTGAAAAATTTGCTTTAATCCAATTTGAATAAAAACTCTGTCATATATATATATATATATATATATATATATATATATATATATATTTGATTAAATTACAAAAACCAATCATTCCAAAACATATTTTATATATAAACATGTCGTTTAACTATTTTTGTAAAAAATGACATTTTAAAATGGGAAACTCAAATGGACCAATATTTAGTATACTATATATTATACGACTGTCATACAACTCGGATAACATGATAATGCTTGATTTAATTTTAATTTTACAAGCCCTTGCTGATCCAAATGTTAATTTTCATTGCCACATCATCTTATTTATCAAAATAAGTTGAATTGAAATATGGTATAACAAAGAACAAATTCTTATTGATTTATATATATATAGGAGGATCGAAAGATGCATAAGATCGAAGACCCATCCACTTTGAGATATTGCAACTTGAAGGATGAAAACACAAAATCTTTTGTAAATACTAATAATTTACAAACCTTTTTTTTTTCTTCTTTGATTTTTGAAAAATACTTAGAATATTACAACTTTGCTATAAGTTACTTAACTCGAAGTGGCAGCCATAATTTGGTAAGATGATTAAACTACTCTTAAACTTAATTACGTGACTGGTGAAAATTGAAATTGCTTAATCATTTCATGAACTGTTGTCTACTATGTCAAGTTTGGAAAGAGTTTATAGTAGAAGTTATATATAGTGCATTGATGAACACTCTTTAATTTTACAACAATGGTATTAATTTAATTAGTAGACTGTCATAGCATTCTTTATTAGTGAACTCCTCAAATTAAAAAGGTTGGTTAATTAACCACATCTTTTTTCTTTTTTTTTGGTTTGAATAAGGGCTTAACCACATCTTAATTATTGAGTGAATTCATATTTTCAGTAATCTTATTTAGTCTATTCAATTTAATTTTTACCATCACCTTATTAATTAAATAAAAGAATTTGCCCAAAAAAAATATAATTCAGACATTTTAAGAAATCTTGACGTACCATGTTTGGTACGTCAGAATTTCCTAACGTGCCAGCTTGGCACGTCAGGCATGTGGCCTTGGGAAGGCCAGCGCCTGCTGGCCGTCCCATCGCCCACGCCTTCTTTCTTTGTTTTTTGGTTTTCTCCCTCTCTCCCTAATTAATTACTCTTCCTTCTCTCCCGCCAGGCCACCACTCTTCCCTCCTCCATTTTTTCTTTCTTTTCTTCTTTCCTCCGGACAGTACTCTTCCCTCCCCCATTTTTTCTTTCTTTTCTTCTCTCCTCCGGCGCCCCTCAGCTCCCTCATCTCCCGCGCGCGCTCTCTCTCTCTCAGCTCTCTCTCCCAGCTCTATCTCTCAGCTAGCACTCTAGCTTGAGAGCTAGAGAGCTCACTCCCCATCTCCGGCGGCCAGCTCCATCACTTCGCCGTTGCCGTCTCCGGCGGTTCTCCGGCCGAAACTTCTCCATCAGTCTACTCCATCTCTCCTGCAGGTATATATATATATTGTGTTGTTTTATCAAATTTATGTTTTATTTTGTCATGATGTTTCATTAATACACTGGATTGAGTATTTGTAAGCATGTAATTGATGGAGGTTTTTGTTTTATTTTTTTTATATCTATTATTTGTACGTTCGTTGTATATGCACATGCATGCAAGATGATGTTTCTCATGGTAGCTAGGTTTTTGTTTCAGAATATAATAGTTTTTTAAATGTGGCTTATTGTTTTATTTTTATTTATTTTTATTTTTTGTTTAGCTGAAAAATGTTGGCTTATTAATTAGTAAAGAATTTACACAACATTATTTCAATTTTAATCATTTGACCTTCTAAGTACGTGTAGTACGTGGTGATAATTATAGAGATTTAATTTCAAACTTTGTTTAATTAATACTTAAATTTAACCCTAAACTTAATATTGAAAGGAATAATTAATATTCCAACATCATAAACATACATTAAATCTCTTATTAATTTGTAAGTTATACATTCTCATGGTAGCGAGGATTCGATTCGAATTTCATGGATTTAACGGGAAAAAAAGTTGGTAAAAGTGCAAACATTGTCAAACTTAGAGATACTCCAAATGAATACACATTTTGGTACTATCCCCTTATATAACAAATTCATATCCATGAATATTAATTAAATAACTAACCTAGTTATTGTTTTATTTTAGGGTCCCCATATATATATATATATATATATATATATATATATATATATATATATGAATATGCATTATATTTGGACATAAAAAATTTAAACCTATATGGGAATGTATAGGTTTATATTTTTTATGTGGTTGAAATATTTAGGTTTATATATATGCATGTGCTTGAAATTAGGTATATATTTTTTTAAGTCTTATATATTTATTCCTAATTTATGTACGTAGCGAAAAATGGACAAGAGTTGGATGACAAAGTCTAGGGGTACGAGGGAATACAGAGACGGGTGTAGACTGTTCGTGGAGTTTGCAGTTAGTAACTGTAGAACCCCTGATGGAAAAATCAATTGCCCTTCCAAGATTTGTCAAAATTACCGGCTCCACCCGCCAAATTTCGTATTCGACCACTTGATAGGGGGAAAATGAATGATGCCGGAATACACACTATGGTACTATCACGGTGAGAAGCATGTACAGGGTCCTAATACAAGGTCTACTTCGAATTGCACGGCGTTAGATGCGGCTGCAAGCGCAAATCAGGGTGGAGACATGCACGCAATGTTGCATGACTTATTCGGCATGCACGAAGTGGTCAGGGAAGACAATTGTGAGCCTCAGGTCGTGGTGCAAGGGGGTGAAGAAATTGTGAACGAACAAGCCGCTGAAGGTGATGCAGTAAAGTATGACGACCTTATGAAAAAGGCGGAGAAACCACTTCATACCGGAACAAAACATACCAAACTAAGTGCGACTGTACACTTGTAGAACCTGAAGTGTGTTGGTGGACTTAGTAACGCGATCTTCTCGGCATTGCCAGAGTTCATCAATCAGTTGCTGCCTGAGAGTGATGAAAATCTGCCGGTTAATACATATGAGGCGAAAAAGTTTTTACGATACATGGGACTTGGGTATGAGAAGATACCGGCGTGTTGTAATGACTGTATGTTATTCTGGAAGGGCACTAAGGAGTTGGATTCATGTATCGTATGCGAAAAATATAAATGAATGGATGCAATCAATTTAGATGAGGATGGTCAACCTATATCGTCGGGCAAGAAACGTCAAGTGAAGGTGTTGCAATGGTTTCCACTCGTACCACGACTACAGAGGTTGTTTATGTCAGAGCATACTGCATGCTTTATGAGGTGGCATGCAGAAGGCCGCACTAAGGACAGCGTATTGAGGCATCCAGCCGACGGCGAAGCATGGAAGTCATTCGACAATTTGCATCCGAAGTTTTCAGCGGACAGCTGGAACGTAAGGCTCGGACTAACCTCGGATGGATTTAATCCATTTGGAAACATGAGCATATCTCACAGCACTTGACCTGTAATGCTTGTGCCTTATAACTTGCCTCCTTAGATGTGCATGAAATAGACGTCTTTCATACTATCATTGATTATACCGGGCCTAAGTTCATCTGGAATGGATATAGATGTCTACCTTCAACCCTTAATTGAAAAGTTACAAGAACTATGAAATGTAAGGGTTTGCACATATAACGTCTTAAAGAAAAATAATTTTGTCCTACGAGCGCAGGTGATATGGACAATTAATGACTTTCCAGCATATGCAGATTTGTCTGGATGGTCTACTAGGGGTGAGAACGCATGTCCTTGCTGTATAAACTCGACAAGGTCTAAATGGTTAAAACATTGTCATAAATGGTGTTATATGAGGCACATGCGATACTTGCCCATGGATCATCCGTGGAGGAGGAACAAAAAAACATTTGACGACAACGTAGAACTAGAATGTGCCCCTGATGTGCCAAGTGAAGACGAAATCATGAGCCAATTAGAAGGGATGGTGTTTGGGGATGAGAACGCCGGTCAGGCAAGGGAGGCTGAGAAAGAGAAAGGAAAGAAGCTGAAGACGAATACCTCTAATGTAGTGTGGAAGAAGAAAATTATTTTCTTTAGGTTGCCGTATTGGAAAGATAATTTATTGCGGCACAATCTTGATGTTATGCACATAAAGAAAAACGTGATGGACAACATACTTGGTACAATATTGGACATTCCAGGGAAAACGAAAGACAACCTTGCCGCCTGCTTAGATTTGCAAGAAATGGGTTTGAGACGTACACTTTATCCCTACATTGGCAAGGATGGTAAGACCTATATGCAGCAAGTTATCCACACGATGTCCAAGGATGATAAGACACATTTTTTAAAAGTGTTACGAAATGTAATGGTGCCCGACGGATATGCCTCGAACATTTTCCGTTGTATACGACTTAAGGACTGTACGATATCGGGGTTAAAGAGTCATGACAGTCACGTACTGATGCAGCAGCTTCTACCTATGGCATTGCGTGGATCGCTTCCAAGCAACGTGGTTAGACCTCTTGTTGAGAGGTCTGCATTCTTCAGGAGCCTATGTTCAACAACATTGACACAAGAGGATATTGACTGATTACAGGATGACGTCTGTATCATGTTGTGCAAGATAGAACAGGTTTTTCCCTCCAGCTTTTTTACTAGCTTGGTTCATGTGGTCGTGCATCTTATCGGTGAATGCCGACTCGGTGAACCAGTACAATATAGGTGGATGTATCCGGCAGAGAGGTAAAATTAGTTTACGGATATTTCAGATTTTATGGTTTAACTCTAATACAAGCCAAGTACTAACTGAACTGATTGATTGTATTCGTTCATATTTAAGAGCCTTGGAGTGTTCAAATCTCTCTTGAGGGCTGCATTGCGGAGGGCTATATAGCTACTGAGCTGGTGACGTTCTGTTCAAGATATTTAGATAATACACCAACATTTCACAATAGGATACAAAGAAATCCGGATGGTCCAAAGGGACATGGAACACGAGTCCGGCTCGACCGAATCACAATGACACAGATTCACCGGTATATTATGTTCAACTCGGACGACTTCCTTCAATTGTGGACGTAAGTCGAGGTCCTTCATTGGCATATTATATGTTCAATGAACTTGTAACATTTCCCGTATTGAATTATAATTAACATAATTTCAAATTGTAGGATGCACAAGGATACACTTAGGGGGCGAACAACAGAAAATCAATTGGAAACCCAACATTATGAGCTGTTCTGCGAGTGGTACCATGACTACGTAAGAATGATGTGATCTTAACAAAAGAAATTGTCGGATTATATTTGCATGTATTCTATTTTTCAAATCAACTGAAACACTCTTTAACCTTGTGTTTACATTGTATTGTATATATTCACAGGTCGATCGATCTAGGAAGGAACTTGGTGACAAATTGATAATGTATTGTAGAGGGCCGAGGGAGTCAGCAGTCAGATACAATAGATATGTGGTTAACGGCAAGTTGTTTCGCACTATTGCATCTGATGCCGGAAAGAGGACTCAGAATAGCGAGGTGTGTGTGCCGACTGTTGATGGCGAAACATACTACGAGAAGTTAATGGAAGTACTTGAGATTGAGTACTACGACAGGATTAAGTACGTTATGTTCAGGTCGGATTGGGCGGACACCACGAGGGACAAGGGGTACAAGGTGAATGAGTATGGCATAATAGTTGTGAACTTCAAAAACCTTGTTCACACGGGAGAACTGGTTACTAATGAACTGTATGTGCTAACTTCACAAGTTGATCAAGTATTTTACGTAGAAGATGACAGATACCCGGATTGGGTTTGTGCAGTAAGGACCAAACCAAAAAATATATACGACGTTGGTCAGGGTGAAGGGCATCAGGATTCATGTGCCAATTACCACGAATGTGAGCCCCTCATATTGACCAGAAATTGTGATCACGATCTGCAGGATCATATCCAATACGTCATACCCGACTTAAATCCAATCGAAGCGTATGTGATTGAATAAAAGTTGAATATATATACATATATATATGTTTAGATTGGTAGTTGTTCACTATATGCACATCAATGCACTTAATATAGTTGTTTAATTGGGTAAAATCTGGTATATATCTTATTTCATACATGTGAGTCATGCATACATAAGGTAGTGAATATTTTAAACATTGTATACGTGATTAATTGAGTTTGTGGTATTTTTCGCAGGTTACTATGAGTCATAAGAGGAAGATAAGATCATGTAAGGGCTCGTCTGTAGTGCGACAGTCTATGTCGCATGAGTCTCCCTCAGACCACCTTGATGATAGCGAGTAACAAGATGTTACTCAGATTCTGGGCATGCAGGACGGATATCGACCGGTACTTCCAAGTGATATGGAAGTGGAGATCCCTCTCTATAATCCATACGGTCGGACAGACATGACCCAGATGGGGTATCTGCTAGCCAGCCAGTTTGGACAGAATACTCAGGGACATGTGGAGCAGCAATACAGCCACCATAACGTAGGTACGGCCGAAAGTTTTTTGGAAAGATTGCAAGTTTTTTTGTAGTTTCTAACTATATTGATGCGATATCAATTATATTATTTAACTACAACTACAACTTCATAAAATTCTAAATATTCTAAAAATCATACAACGCAGGTCCCGACGACAGTGAGACACAGGCCAATGAAGACATGATTGGTGGGACATAGGACACGGCTGACCCGCAGCCCACCGGCCTTGCTCCCGACGACCAGTTACGCCCTCGACAGGTCCGGACTATAAGTAAGTGTATATGTTCGAATGTCGTGTATATATGACTTAATTTAGTTGTAATTAGTATTGAATTCGACATAACTTACATCGGTAATTTTTTAATCTGTTAGGAACCGATTCAGATGGAAACACCATTATTGAGGTGTTTACCATCCTTGACTCGCACAGGTTGCCGGGAGTCCCCGCTGGCAAACAAATCATACTGGAGTACAATGCAGCATGCCAGCCCGTCAGCTTTAGCTCCATGAGGTTTAAACGGATGGCTGGAGACGTAATAAGGAGCGAAAATTATGTCCGAATACCGGACAATTGGACGAAGGTACTGCAATGTACCAAGGAGGATATTTGGGACGCCTTGATGGTATGTGTTGCATATTATGTAAAACACTCATAATGTATATATGAATGAATACGCTCTAAGTTGCACACATATATTATAGGTTTTTTTAATTTAACAAGTTTGAACATGTGTAGGCATACTTTTTCGTCCCGCCCGAATTCAATTTGTAAGCCATAAAGAATGAAGCATTCGGGGATATGGGATCAAAGCTGTGGACTTGGAGGCACGAGCTTAAAAAAGTTTATCGCATTACGGAGAAAGATACTCCGGATACTGTACGGGCAAGAGTGGGGGAACAAACACTCTCCGAGTACAATGCCAAAGACGTGGAGAACTTATTAGAGAGATGGTGTAGTCGGGAGAATAAGGTAGGTCATGAGTTAAATTCTTCATTTTGTGTAGTGTCATTAATTAGTTTTATTAACATATATATGTCATGTAAAACCAAATTGCCTCTTTATTGTGTAGTGTCACGAATAAAGAGTACTAAAACCAAATTTTCTTAGATTATTAACATATCAATAATGGTAATTGTGTAGGACTATGCGGCAAAAATGAAGAGCTTGCAAGCATTAAATAATACGCCCAATTGCACCGGATCGAAAAGCTATGCCAGGGCGACACATGAGGAGGTAAGTGTGTAATTTACCATGTAAACAACAAATCATTTGATATATTTAAAAATATCTGTATGTCCTATTTTTTCGGCAGGCCATACGTCTGGGCACTTATCCTACTCGTGCACAGAGTTACATCAGCACGCACACGAAGACGGACGGTACATATCCGAACGATATAGTGAAGGAGAGATGTGTATGCTATTGACATTTCATATGTTGTTTTGTTTATATATTTGATAAATTATTTGCAATTAACAGTTGTATGACCCACTGACCCAATAATTAATGTAACATACAGGAAATGATGAGGGACCTGATACTCACCGACCCTGCAGCGTTGTCTAGCATCACAGAGGGAACGGTCAAGTGGGCGCCAAACGACGCGTATGCACAGGCGCTTGGAAATAAGCCTGAGTACGCCGGTAGGGTTCAGCAGGCTGGATCGAATATTCTACCTGTGCGGGGGTCCATACGCTCATACTATACACCGTTACAAGCACGGTCAGAAAACACCTGGCACTCCATGATATCACAAGAAACGCTTGACAGAGCTCTTGAGGCAGAGAGGGCGAAGCAGAAGGAAGAGATAGATGCATTGGTGGCCGCGAACAATGCACGTCAGGCAACGTTTGACGCCCGTTTGCGCCAGATCGAGGAAATGATGCGGTTCAACTCTGCACCAGACAGAGATTCCCCACCCATTGCAGTGGTGCCATCGTCGATCGATAGTGGAGCTAGTAATGACATTTTTTAATGGTCGATGTGTTTTTAGAACTTTACCTATACATATGTGAACCTCTAAAACCTATATATATATGTGAACTTCTAAATTTAGAGTTTGGATATGTTGTAGTCATTCTCTTAATTAATGATGTAAATCCTGTTGAATTTGGTTTATATATCATGGTTGGTTTGATGGTGGATGTGGGTACGAGCTTTGCATTTGAAGTGTTTATTGGTATTATGAGATTGATGGACCACTATGGTCGTTGTAGAATATTAACAATCTAGTGTATGTAATTGTGTGAGAGTATGAAACGATCAAGTATTTACTAGATGAATATCATAATTTTAAGTAGTTAATATAATATGATTTGAATATATGTAAAGTCCTATGTCTTAATATCCTCAACAAATTAAAATGTTAATATCTCACATAATTGCCATGGCAAAAATGATGCGCATCTACTAATGTCTATAAATTTAACAAAAGCATTGATTGCTCTGTGGAATAATTTTTTTTTTTTTTTTTTATATGCATTTTTTGCTAATTAACTTCATCATCGTTTTACCCATATTTGTTATATCATTTACTGTGTTAGACTCAACAACTGAGTTGGGTGAATATTCAGACATTTTTTTCTTTTACTTGACATAGTGAATATTTGGTGATTGTTTGTTTTTATCATTTGCAGGTGATGGACATCATGGAGAGGATGCTATGAATGTCAATAATCAGCATTGAACGTCTGGTTCGCCATTCAAACTTGTATAAAAGTTACTTTGTTGATGTAATTATATTTATGATAGTTTTTTGTGATGATAACAGAGATAGTTAAATTGGTGTATATTATGTTATTTGTGGTTGGTTATTCGCACTTGGTATATATGTTATTTTTTGTGTCTTGATGTTAATGGATATGACTTATGTTATTTGTATAGATTGATGGAAAAATAGCTAGAATTATTTGCAATGATTGATGGATAAATTGTATATCAGGTTAATTGTAATCCAAAATTTGGGTATAGTCCCAAAAAAATTAAAAAAATATATGGCGGGGGGGCAGAAAAAAAAATTTTAAAAACTAACCATAATTTCTGACGTGTCAATTTGTGACACGTCAAAAAAAATTTTGACGTGTCAAATTTGGCACGTCAGCATTTTCTGACGTGCCAGAAAATGACACGTCAGAAAATAATTTCTAACGTGCCATATTTAACACATCAGAAAATTCTGACGTGTCATTTATAACACGTTAGAAATTTTTGACGTGTTAAATCTGGCACGTCAGAAATTTTTCGTTTCTGACACACATAATTTTAACGCGTGAAACACGTCAGCAAGGCCTCGTCAGAAACGTTTTCTGACGTGTCAGAGAGTCTGACACGTCAGAAAACGTTTGTTAGAAAAAAATATTTTTAATTTTTTGTAGTGCCACGTCAATGACGTTATTTAAAACAAATGCATTTTAAGAAAAAAAACCACTTTATATTTTTAAAATAAATACATTAATAAACAACTCAGATCAAAAGAAAGGAAAGGAGACTTGATTGCTGGTGCTGCATATCATTAACATTATTGTTTTTGACTGTTTGGTTGCATTCTCTCTCTCAGATACTTTCAAGGGACACTTGATAAGAGGTGCAGTTGATGGGTGTCTCTCTCTATCAGCCACTTTCATGGCAGTTGTCTTGGAGTTAAACAAAAAAACAAAAAAAAAAAAAAAAAAAGGTTCACTCAACTCAATTAGCGTACTGAAGGATCTTTTGATATATTTTCCCCTTTAGTATTCGGCTCCCTATTATGAGGAAAAAATTAGGGAGCATGAACAATGTTTTCACTTTCCAAATGATTAAGGGTGCGTTTAAGATTGTGATTTCATAAGAATAATTTATATTTTAAAAAAATATCGTAAAACGTAAGATATTTGGCATTGCAATTTAAAAAGCACTTAATCTAAATTAGAAAAAAAATTTGCAATTTCTATAAACAAGTTAGGGGCACTTATTTGAAAATGCGCGAATTTAAATCAAAATCATGATTTTGCATACAAATATTTGATAAAAAAAAAAAAAAAAAAATTTAACATGTTTTACCAAATGCCTTTGCGATTTTAAAAAGCAGTGATTTAAAAAACGTAATTTTTTAAATTGCACTGATTGAAACTACAATCCCAAATAGACCCTAAAACCAAAAAAAAATCCAACTTTGTTTCCTCTCCTTTTTTTTTTTTTTTTTTTTTCATTATGTTGCCTAGAAATATTCGAATGACTTAAGAATTGATAGTGGTGGGGAGTACAAATTTTGCAAAATAAGACGGTTAAGAAAAATAAAAGATTTTAAAACATGACCGTCGTTATAACTAAAATAAAAAGTAAATTTTGATAGCGCGGAATGAAAATGCGTTTAAGACTTTGGATGTTAGACTCTTAACATAACCACATATTTAATTTGTTGCAGTATGCACAAGTGGTGATTTAACACGGTATTATAAGTTAAAACTTTAACCGTTGATTCCATTAATTCATCTCACGTGTAAAGTTTTACCTAAAAAAAGGAAATTTGATTCCACAAGTGAGAAGGAATATTAAAGCTCTTTTTATCAGCTTAATTTTTTCGAGTAAGTGGTGATTTAACACAGAATAACCCCGTTAACCAAACAATTGCACAGAAACATGTAATTAAACACAGTGAACAAAAATCAAAGCAGAAGCAAAATAGAGTACTGGGTTTTATCTGCACACAAACTGAGCACACAAAAAAACTACACAACATAATAGAAAATTGCTTGATAATTAAATGCAAGTGATCATAAATTTAGTGCTTTTTGATGAATTCTTTGATCCCTGCAATGAGATTATCCGTTTGGGCAGCCGTATTTGGGTCCAAATCCACTGCAATTTTGTTAAGATAGAAGCTATGTCCCATTCCATGGCTAATCAACAGCTCCACTTCCTTTTTAGCCTTCTTCATGGCTTCGTAATACTCCATCTCTGTGTCTATCACCAAGTCATTCTCTGCTACGCAGAGCAGCAATGGCGGCAGGTTGAGCTCCTCCAATGGAGGGGCCAAAGACCCCATCGGACAGGTTATTGGGTGGTCTTTGGTGCACCCCGCCGGCAACGCAAAGCCGAGAAACTTGTCCACCATGTCTAGCGTTAGGAATGGTGATTGAGGTTGCTCTAGCTCTGACTTGCTCCTCTTCGACCGTACGAATCCTGGGTGGATTGGAATCCCTCCGGCGAGTCTCAATGGGTTCAAATCTATCTTTCCAGCTCTTGCAGCCACTTCATGGACGAGGTTCGCTCCGGAGCTATCTCCAATGAGGAAAACACGGTTAAAGTCTCCACTTTCTTTGAGCCAGGCCTCCTGCGATTCTGTTATAAATAATATAAATTAAATAATTAAATTTATTATTTTTATTAATTTAATAACATTATAAAAGTTTTGAGTTCCAATTTTATTTGTTATTTATATTATATTTTAATTAAATATTTTACATGTTGAATTTTATTTATTAAAAGAAAATTTGAACTTACATATGAAATTATTAAATTCATATTTTTCCATCAGTTTAAACGTTTTATTTTTTTATTTTGACATGTCCGCTTAAGAAGGAGATAAAGGATTCAAACTAGTGATCTTCGTTTCATTAAGCGTGATCTCCAATCGATTAAGCTATTAGTTAGAGACCCCTCCAAGAGAGAGTCACTATATGTACCCAGGATGAAACTAAAATTTTTAACTTGAAGGGCAAAACTTCAAAAAATACAAATTCGGGAGAAGGGAGGCAATATTTAATTTTTAAAGGGTTATTTTTTTGAGATCACCGTCGAGCGGTGGTTTCACCCCAGCGTCTTATTGGGTAGATCCTGATAGATGCAAAGCGCCCCCTCTTAAAATTGACAATAATACCACCAAAATTAAACGCTTAAAGTATTCTTAGCAGTCTCACCACATTTTACTTACTAAAATAATCAAAAGTATATTTTTTTCTATTTTAACTATCCGCCTTTTTAAAGCACCTCTAGCAGCCTCACTATTTTAAATATCAACTTTTACTATTTTATTTAAATATTTCTTTATATATATTTTTTTTTCAACTTTTTCAAAAAATAGGGAATGAGAGAAAAAATTTATATTATTTTTTATTAATTTAGTAAGTAAATAGTACTCACTATTTTAGTGAGGGTTGTTCGCTCGCCATTTTATTTTGATTAAAATGATAATTTAAACTATTTTTACTAAATTACCTTATCAAAATAACAAAAAATAATTTTGATGCGGCTGTTAAAGAGTGCTCTTCCTTGAGCCAACTTGGCGGAGTTCTATTAAAGTTTTATAATAAGGGGTGATTTGACAAAGCATAACTCACCTTGAGCCGACGAGCGCAGCCAGAGGAGTGTGGAGTAGCCGTCGTCGACGGCGGCCGGGAGACAGTGCTCGGGGGCGCGGCGTAAGAACGCCGAGACACAAATCACTCGGGCTGAACGTGCAAGGCGGGTGTACATGTGGTAGTACATGTACCAGTCAGCTTCGCTAATGCAAAACCCACCTCCATGGAAGTGAAGAAGGATTGGAAACTTGTCGTGTTCGTCAAGCTTTCTCTCCGGTAGATAAATCCGAGCTCGGAGACCGGACTTTTTATTCACGACGATGTCTTTTACGGCTACTCCGTCGACGAATTCTTCATGGGCAGGGACTGGCTCGGCCACGAATTTCACCTCCGGCGGTCCGGTCCACGTCCGGTCCACTGAGCCGTCGTCATAGACCCGCAGCCAACCGGACACCTCATCAACGAGCTTCCTCTCACGGACCATGGTTAGTAAACAGTAGGCTATATGTTTATATATATATAATATTATATATCTTTGCTTTTCTTGGGTTTGAGAGTAAAAGCATATGCTCCCTTTATATAGTGATCATAAAGATGTGAGAAATGAGGAAATTTCAGGGTCATTTACGCTTTGAAACAAATATGGTTGGTTGGAAATTTCATGGTCATTGGCTTGGGTATTTATGCTTTTAATAGAGTGGGCTGATGTGAGCGTTTGATTCGAAAGTCTAATAAAATATTACAATTTTAACGGTTAAAGGTTTAATCAAACTAATATTCAACGTTTTAAAATTTTTGGGTCGATGGTTATGCCCTTAAAGCATTGTCTTGATTACACTTAAGTTGGTATTCAAGTACTTGTCTAGGGTTTATACTACTCTTCACACCAATTTCACATATCGTGCTACATAACTGTTTTTTTTTTTTTTTTTTTTTTTGTGTTTTTTAAATAGACCGACATGAAAAACCACTTAAAATAAGAAGAAATGTTTATTTTTTCTTTTCTTTTTTTACCCATCTTTTGTTTTTCTCTACGTATTACATAAGATATTGACAAATCTACAATTGAATGTGTACGACCACCTGTTAGTCCCACAAATTCAATATATATATATGTTAATTGATGTGAAATGAGTGTGATAAATAGATATAAAGATTAGTATTACTCTTTTTTCTTTGATGGTGCGTGTGATTTTATAATAAAAGTAATATTACTCTTCACATTTATTTATCACAATTATTTTATATGTGATGTGTTTTAAGTGGTGACTCTTATAATAATAGTCATCCTACGTGCCCACAAGGCATTGATTGTGCTAATGTTTTTTTTTTTTTTTTTGAAAAGTGATTGTGCTAATGTTACATATGAAACTAATTAAATAATAATTTTATCATTTTTTTTTAAATCTCACTAGAAGTTTCACTTGAATATAGATACATTATCATCACTATTATTTTATTTATTTTTTGGGAATTAATAAGGGAATCTTGTACATCTTTGTCAGTTGCATCCGGTGTGGATCCACCATGAATTTCCATCAAATTGTATGGAAGATGTGAAGAAAGTGAAAAATCTCAGTCAATTCAACACCTTAAAATGGGACACCCTAGCTACTTCAATTATGAAACCCATGTTTATCTCTTTCAAGCCAATTATAGAATACACTGACTCAGTCAAGTATAGAATATATTGATTCATTGACGACAAACAATAGACCATGAAAGATGGTGGTGGTGGGGTATATATATATCCTTGGTGTGGTTGTTGGTGAGACATGATTAGCTAACAAATTCACATCAATTAGGGTTTGCAAATTTCCAAGAAAGTACTGGATTTTTCGAAGAAAAAAAATTTGGAATATTACAGTCTTTACTATAATTTCTTAGGGAAACTTTATTAAGGACCCTCAAACTTTTACCCGTTTTGAAATACCCTCACTGAACTTCAAAATCTCTCAATTTAGTCTCCTAAACTTTCAATTGCTCTCAATTTGGACCATTCCGTTAATTTTAGCCGTTAAAAATTCAAAAAAAAAGACCAAAATATCCTTGATTTTTGTTTTTTTTTTTTTAAATAAAAAAACGTTTTAGAAGTTTGAATTTTATACAAAAGTCAGGGGTATAAACGTCATGTGACGTTTAAAATCTGACGAAGGGGTCCAAATTGAAAGCAATCGAAAGTTCAGGGGACTAAATTGAGAGATTTTGAAGTTCAGGGGGGTATTTCAAAACGGGTGGAAGTTTTGGGGTCTTTAGTAAAGTTTTTCCTAATTTCTTTATAATTGACAAAATGACTAAAAGTGTATGATTAACAAATCAGTTAATTATTTCACTAATTATAAATTATAACGCCAATTTATATGAAAATTGTCACAGTACCCCAGCTGCACTTGATTTATGACATATTGATTGTGTTAACAAAAAAATTCAAGAAAGCAATTATTCACCAAAAAAAAATTGAAATAGAGATGGGTACACTGACTCCTTGCAACAAGCCATGGAAAGTGAGTGGCTTCTTGTTTGCTGGCAAGAAAAGTCAAATAAAAATTCGGCACTGATCATGACGGTCAGTACTGTTTATCTGGACAAGTCACTTTACCTTCCATATATATATATATATATATATATATATGGAAGGTAACTAGAAGGTGCAAACTAGTGAAGTCTTACTAGTCTTAGAAAGTAGCTGCATGATTGAGGTTTATTTTATGACAAAAAAAAAAAAAAAAAACACAGAGAGAAATTTCCAAGCAAAAGGAAAATAAAGAAATGAAAAATATCTAGCTCTACTTGCTTCACTTTCATAGTAATTTGTCTTTCTCTTATATGTTTTAATTTGTTGGTTCCATTCTAGTGTATATATATAGTAATTTGTCTTTCTCTTATATATATATATATATATATATATATATATATTTTTTTTTTTGTTCTCAAAAATAGTTTTTTAAAAAAAAAAAAAATCGATTTGCCAAACTTTGTTTTTGTTCTCACAACCAATTTTCTTTCCAGTCTCACCTATTTTGAAGAAAAATTTCCCCCAAGATAATAAGATAATTAAGAGTCCTCTATGAAAGAATTGCCATCATCATTCTATAGGCCTGCCCCATTTTCTGTTAACCTAGGCCCATTGTTAGCTTATAATTTCACATGCATGGTTATAGCTTCCCCGCCGAGTTGGCAGATTGGTTGCATCAGCACTGACGTAAATTCTGCGTGTTAGTAATTGGACTCCAATATATTTACAATGAGAAGCTGATCCATATAATACCAAGAGTTGTATCTCTTTGATATGTAACTTCCATAACCAAGAGTTGTATCTCTTGGTTGGTTATAAATAACTCATAGGATAGAAGTTAAAAGCATAGCATTTAGGTTGTGGACATATGTGTTTTGTTCTTGTAATAAAATATCATCGATAAATTCTTTTAAATCTGAACGTGAAAAGCATCACTATACATTATAGAACACTTACAAAGATTCTTATTTGTGAGTTCTTAATAAAAGATACATACTATAAAACTCTATCATGTTTTTATGTTTTTCCAACACTGCGGCATAGAGTCTAGCAAAAACTACTGTTAAACAAATTATAGATAAGATTTGGATGGAAGAAATTGATACATCTATCTGTGTCCCAATTTTTCAACTTGCATTAAAGTTTTTATGTACTTGATTGGCAAAGAAGGATCATGTGTCTTCAGAGTGTCATAGATCCCTAGGGTTTTATCTTCTTTGCCTTTGAATTGATTGCACTTGATGCCCATGTGCAATTGTACTATAATTGTTTTTCTCATTCAATCCAAATACTGTTTAATGGAAAGATCTGAAGTTTTTTTTTTTTTTTTAATCAATTCAAAGGGAAAGAATACAAAAATAAAATACAAATAAATGGGTTGACAAACCAACAAAAGTTCCAAAGCCACCAAAAAAAAAAAAAAAAAAAAAAAAATTGCAATAAAACTTAAAATTATTGAGAATTAGTCAAATAAATGGTCTGACCCCATCTGAATTGACAGCGACAAAAGACAGTTTAAAGTGACAATACTTTTAAATGTGATATGACTTTTAAAATTATCATTAAATTTAAGACGATCATTGTTGAATTTTGATCTAATTATAATTTTAAAAGCCACCGGAAAAAAAAAAAAAAAAAAAAATCATACTTCAAACATTATTCCCTACACAGCACCTATTGCAGCAATCAATGAGAAGCACCAAAGCAGAACAAGGAAAGATCTGAAGTGGATATTAGAAAAAGCTTGACACGATGAATTTTTTTTTTTTTTTTAAGAATATTTCCATAATTTAATAAGAAAAAAAAAAACTTTAAATTAAATTCCTATGCCCCAAAAAAAGGCAAATGCAAATTGGGCCTTGATCCCAAACTGATCCTAACCAAACGAATCCAACGGTAATTTCTTTTGACTTTTGGGCCTTGTGTACCTATCTGCCCCATGCATTTTCTTCTTCTTTTTATTTATTTTTTAATTTTTTACATGTCCATACAGGAGAGGTGGAAGATTCGAATTAAAGACTTCCACTTTATAAAGTGTGGTCTCCAGCCGATCGAACTATCTTTTGGAGACCATGCATTTTCTTCTTGTTTTGTACAACAATATTATGTATAAAATAAAGGGAAAATGTATGATAAACAAGTGCTCCTTATAATAAAAATAATTAAAATTATATAAAAATAATAAATTTTTTTTTTTAAAAAAAAGAAACCATATTGAAAGTGACTGAACCACCTCAAAACAAAAAACATTAATCAAAGTAGAAACAACTCAAAACAATATATATATATATATATATATATATATATATATATATTTTCAAATAAAAAATAAAAAAATGCCCCCAAAAGAAATTAAAAAACATGAAGTGGTTGTTTATGACTATAAAAAAAAGGTAATGATTATGCCTAAGTACATGTTTAGTTGCCGCATAAGATAAGGTTTGTGTTCTAATTAAATAATTTGTCTAGGTAAATTAATGACATCTTAAGCCACTTCCACCCGATTGGTAAAAATTATATCTAATCCTCCCTATGAAAGGAGTTTTTAATGGGTGCATTATCCAAGGCACTAGGAAAAGTTTTCTCTTTCCATACAATTAATAGGCCAGGCTAATTGAAAGATGCAATTATCTTCCACTTACATCACTAATTATATACTACTCAAAGTGATCTTCCTCTGTCAAGCAGTGATTTGATGTGCTTCAACATGATTCATGCCATACAATAATGAGAGTGACATTAAATTTTATCTACACACACTAAAAAAAAAAAAAATTATCCATGAATTTTGTGTCAAATTTTAATTTGTGAAAATAACATAATGGAGTATTTATTTGTAACACTCCACCTCACCCCAATATATAATATTGTCCGTTTTTTACTCTTTCGAACTAAACTTCCCAAAATGTCACACATCTAGCTACTACTCGCTAAACTGCCGAGTTATAATAAGTTCATAGCTATTACGGCTTTAAAACGCATCATGTCAAGAAGGATGCGAGTATACATATAAGTACATTTCTCTCCTCATACTCGAGCAATGTGGGACAATATTATAGTATTTATGTTCGATATGATTTTCTTTATTTATATCGATATTAAAAAAAAAAAAAAAATCAAGTTGCCTATTAGCCTAGGCGTGAAATAGAGTACTAAAGTACTATAGCACTGGATAATTACTTAAAATAATAATAATAATAATAATAATAATAACTTGATAAATTAGTAAGTAGAGAGTGGATTAGGGGCCAATCCACGACATTCACTAATTAAAAAGTTTCTTTTTTATTTTAATTAATAAACTAATGTTTTGTATTGAGCAAAGTGCTTTGATCAGGTTGCAAAGACTTCTTTAATTCCTCAAAAAGAAGCGTTTGATATTTGGCATCCCACTTAATAATGATTATCATTGTTATTGTTTATCAACTTAGAACTTTTGAAACAATTATACTAATCTTAAAATATTGATTAATAATATTGTATCAATTTAAACTTTTAAAATAAGTGATCATTTATTGGCTACCGTCTCGAACTCAAGCCATTGCTAATGTTTAGTGATTGTTGATGAAATGTAAGCACATATACTAGCTAGTTAGCCTAAACAAAGAAACGTGTCCATGATTTAATTTCATAAACGGGTTCAAACATCTGGTCTTCATTAAATATATGACTAATTGACTATTGCGGGGAAATGAGATTTCATGTCATTAGTAGATTGCTCGAATTTCATAAAAATTTAAACTAATCTAAAAGAGAAAGTTGTGAGACCCACATGTTCTAGACAAGAGTGTTTAGGTGGGCGGTTAAAAAACGGCTCCGCATCCACTATCTACCCAACCATGCATATGGATTATGGGCAAAGTTTTGGCCCTTAATACTAGTATTAACGTACTGCGGCTTTTTTGTGTCATTGCTAATGCGCTCTTATTAGTGACGACATTGGCCGGTGTTGCCGCTAATAATCTCGACACTAATTAATGAAGCAAATTCTTGTAGTGCCGGGTGAATACCGTATCTGCTATTTTCACATATGCAAGCGAATAGCGAAATATGGGTAGGCAGAAGCGGATATATATATATATATATATATATAAAAGTTACCTTATTGCATTTAGTAATGGTAATTTGGTGAGATTCAAATATATGCAGCTGCATGTGGTCAGATTCATTGAATTTGGGGAAACATGTATGTAGTCAGGCTTGCATATAAAGACGAGGTGTACAAATTCCACAGCATCATTGATTATTAAATGTTAAATGTGTTTGTCGATTAGGAAGAGGGCCAAGCTAGAGGCGGCGAGGAAGCTTAGGAAAATTGAAAAGTAAAAGAAGGATAAGAAGAATATTGCTCTTCTTTACAGGATATACCATTCTCTTTTACCACCATCAATTCATAAATATATAATTAATTAGGGTATTATAAGTCATGCTTTCCGCCCATGAAGTGGTAGGTTTAGAGTCTTTATTTATTTTTACATGATTTGCTTTTGAATTATATATATATATATATATATATATATATATATATATATATATATAAAAGTACTACTCGTCTCAGTATATATTACTTAAATGATTAAATCAATTAATTCTTATCAATAAGTTATTGTCTTGAGTTTGAACATTAATTTTCTCTATCAT
The DNA here is from genome assembly GCF_965113065.1 of Corylus avellana. Lineage (NCBI taxonomy): Eukaryota > Viridiplantae > Streptophyta > Magnoliopsida > Fagales > Betulaceae > Corylus > Corylus avellana. The sequence continues at coordinate 7,464,026 of NC_142491.1, forward strand.
TTACCTTCTACTTTAATTAATATTCCATGTGTTTTGCTTAAGTTTTTGAAAAATAGAAATGTGCGATATTCTATAAATAATGGTGCAAGTATAGTTTTTATAGTAAGAGCCGAAAGACGTTTTATTAAGAGTGCATTTGGCACTGTATTTTTGCATATCTAAAGTGCGATTTTAAACCAAATTGGGTACTGTATTGAGTTCCTGAGTTAACTTGAGGGCGTTTACTTAATGGGTTTTAAGTTTAAGAATCAAATTAAGTTAAACATTTGTAATCCATAATGTTATCCTGTGTGTGTTTTTTGTTGACCTAGCTAGTTAGGCAATTGGTCGTCTAATGTGGTTAAAGCTTTTATGTTTTCTGATTTTATTGCTTTATTGTTTTGTTTGTCTTGGACAATACATAGAACAATAGGACAATAGGACATGACTTCTTTTTGTGAAAGTGCTTTAACATGATGAAATGCATCAGCCCAGGAAGAGGAACTCTGGCAACCCAGAAACTCCACTACCCTTTAAATTAGGCTGAGAACCAAAAGGACTATAAACTCTCTAAAGGACTGATGGCAGCCCAACCCATCACATGCATGTCAGTCTATTAATATAGAGAAAGGGAAACAATTCCGAACAATTTTGTTGACCGAATTTACTACTTATTTCGACAATAAATGTGAGAGAGTTTTTATAAGGTTTATTTGTCAGAACAAGTTTCAGACAATCCGCTCTTCTATTTAGAAAAGTGAATCTTATAAAAACTTTCTCATATTTACTACTCAAATAATAATTCAAACAGTAAATTACTAAGGTCTGAAATCCAAAGAAAAGGTCGTGTTCAAATTAGTCGCAAGTGGTGCCCATTCAGCCTCTAAAGTGGGGTTTTGTTGGAACAAAGCATGCAGGGATCGAAGTGTCCTATAGTCCTAGTGTGTCGGCAAAAGGAAAATTCAATTAAAGTAGGGGGCTTTTAGTTAGTTTAGGTTAAAAATTGAATCTCAACCATTGAAGTGTGTAACGCCCCGGCCCATTAAGGGCTGGATTAATTAATTAACTTATTGGATTTAGAGACGCAAAAAATTACAAGAAATCCAAAGCTTAAAAGAGAATTAAATCACGTACATGAAAACGATGTCGTAAACAATCATGTGTTACACTGCATTTCGGCCGCCCTAGCGCTAAGCATTCTGGCCTCCTATCATGACATGCATCATGATCATGCTATATATAATGTTGAAACTAATAAATAGAGTGTCACTCGATCTGATGATTTTTTTGTTTAAAAACAAATAGTTTTACTTGCCCAAAAAAAAAAAAAAAATTGAAGAAGAGATAATTAACAAATAGTTTTTAAAAGTTAAACTACAGGCTTATAGACTAAAAAAGTGCAACAATTATAAAATATAAAGCTAAATTAATGACCCCACTTATACAAACCTTCAGATCAGCAACATGTGTTAACTATTATTATATAATAATGGAGATTTGGGGTCCCTTAATTACAATTATTCAGAATCCACTAAAATGTTGGTGCGTTTAATTTTATATATATATATATTCCCTCTGATCAGTTTGTGAAAAATTGTCTGGGTTATAAAAATAATTAATGAACACTGAGTGTAAAAAGCATGGAAAGTTTGAAATGGAAAGGCAATTGCTTTTTTGTAATTTTCCATGAACTGTGAGAAGGGCTTCGACCGACTTAAAAGCAAATTCATCAGTGCATGAGGGAGTAGTACTACAGAAAAGAAAAGAAAAGAAAAAAAAAAAAAAAAAAAAAGAGAAAAGCTTGCTGGGAAAGTGTTGTTGATTTCACGTAAAGATTCATGATATGTTGGGGGGAGAATAAAAATGAATCTTTGACTGGATCTTTTTGCGTTTTGAATCATGTTGATGATCTTATAGAGTCAATAACAATAATACAAGAGCTTTTTGGTCAAATTAATATGTAGGGCTTGTTCTGAAGTTGCAAAAAGCTGTAATATATTGTCTTTGCTTTTGCTTAAAGGGATCTCACTGGCCTAGAGTCCTAGACCATTTCGTGCCCTTTTCTTTTCTCTAAATTAACACTAAGAAGTTCGTGGAAACAAATATGCAGGAGATAAAGAAGCTTTAGAAATTTTGGATTTATGCAACCCAACAAAGCTTTCATGAACATGCATGGGATATTGAGTAGTAAATATCTCTCTCTCTCTCTCTCTATTTATATATATATATCTATATATAAGGAATTAATTTGTTGGGATATTAATGGAAAGGATGAAATAAGATAAGATTTGATATTATTATTATTATTATTATTATTATTATAATCATATATTTTTCATAGTTCTTGTTGTTGCATGTTGAGCAATAAAGGAGAGATTCTTATATATAATGCATGAGGAGTCCATGCAGCTTCCTAGGATAGAAAGAATTAAGTACTTGATGACCATGTGATCAGTTTGTGATGTCATGTCTAGTCGTTTCATGATGATTTCGCCAAGAAACTCAAATTAAGTGGGGGATTTTTAATTTGTATATATATATAAGTGGCAGCCAAAACCTCATGATCTGAAGGCATTTGTTTGGAGATTATAAATATATATTCTATTTGGAAGAAGGGATTCCTTAATTGTCTTTTTTTTTTTCTTTTTTTTTTTAATCTCTAGGTTATATAGCATGCACATTATTTAATGGAGTCATTATAAAAAGATCTTCACATGATTCTAAACTCAGCGATATTCATCCATTCAATTCGAAGCCTTCCCTCTTCAAGAGTAGTTTCCAAGTGAAGGGAGGAGAGGAATTTCACTTGACAAAGAAGAATAGAGAAACTTTTGTTTAATGCTGAAAGAACTTGCTGTCTTGCCAAGAACATTTGGACTAGAAATAGCTCAACTAATCAAGCCTTCTGTAATTGTTTCTTCCATTGAGATAATTACATTTTTCAGAAAAAGAAGGTAATATTATTTATTAGACTATTAATTGACATATAATTAAGATAATACGACAATAAAAATTAATTAATTACTGATTTTATTGACACGTTATATCTAATTATATTAGTTATATGAGAGTCGTATGAGAAGCTGTCTACTAAATAGCTTGAAGGGACATTTATGGGTGATGATTGACCAATAATTTTTCAATTCCCAATAGATATTTGCAATTGATTATTGCTTTCCAGCATTGTCTGCAATCTGGGTGGCCTAGCTTCTACTCCACATAGCTCCAAATTCTCTCTCTCTCATATGTCAGCCCATAATCGGTCCTCGTATTATGTGTCCTGTCAAATATATATATATATATATATATATATATATTAATGGAGTTTTAATTATGACATCATAAGTATACATAATTATATGTTCAATTACCATGCAGAACTGATATATCCTTCAAGATATTGCATAGATTTCTAAGCTATTTTCTGCCAAAACAAAAACAAAATAAAATAGCAAAACCTATATATATGACAGAGAGCTCCTAGCTAGCTAGCTTGCTTTATTGCTAGTTGCTGATGAAATTTGAGAACCAAGGATAGGTAGTCATCACTTTAGCTTTATATTTGCAACTTGCTTGCTTTTCCTTTTCTCCAATTTGCACCTGCACAAGTTTTTTCAGTACCCATTTAGATTATTAAAAATTTAAAAACACAAATAGAAAACGATAAAATAAACGAAAAGTTTGGAAAGTGGAAAGAAATCAAAATCAAAAATGATTTTCACTAACACATCGATCGTAACAGTTGTACAGCTGTCGTGTATATATTAATCTATTGAATAGCATTATTTCTCGTAAATGAAAAACACAAATATACCCGAACAGAAAAAGGAGAAGAATCAGAACAAAAGAACAGACAAGGAATGAACAATAACAGCTTGTTTCTCCCTTCAATATGAAACTGCCTCAGAAGTTCCAACACATCCACACCATGTGGGACATCTCTCCACTCTCCTCTCTCAGCACACCTGCACTTGCACTTGAGTCCAATCACACACACAATTTTCCACAATGAAAAACAACGACAACTCCAATCCATCCTCTTGTTAAGGCCATCCATGCCGGCTTTCCATAGAGTTTATTTACTACAATTGTCATAGACCAACCAACTCATCTGCAGCCTTATCTTTTTTTTTTTTCAAAAAAAAAAAAAAAAAAACGAAGGAGAGAGGCAGACCACATGTGTGTGGTTGCTCCATACTTGTCTGTTGGAAATGCATGCCGGTGACGCGCAAATAATGCAGATGTGGAACACATAAGCAGAGCAAAAAAAAAAAACACAACAACAACAACATCAGAGAGAGACGAAGATTTGTTGGATAATTATGTGATTCGAATGTACTGTTCACGCACCTTAGCATGCGATCTATGAAAGCATTTATGGTGACGAATCATGTGAGATGATTGGGGGGTGATTAGACGCCCATTTTATATTTGGTGCATGCTCCACTTGGAAGAGAGAAAGACCAATTTTCATGTGCCAGCTTTAGCTGTTTGTGAATATATATATATCATGCTTAATTGTTTTGCTCTCATCATCATATTGCATATAGTGCAAATTATTGTGGTATAGTACTTTTCTCCTATTTCGTTGGATTTTGAATATTGCTGACCTATACATATATATCACCAAGATGGAAAACAAGAAAACGACGAGCAAATCAAGGGTTTACACATATTTTAAGCAGGAGTAATGTTATTTCGTAGACTGTTATATGTCTGAGTCTGACATTTAAGTATCAGAAGTGAAAATCAGCAATTGGGTTTTTATTCATTTAGTAGACTGTTATCCGTCTGACATTCAACTAGAAATGATCAAAATCCGCTATTTTTTTTTTCCCCAATAAATGGCAATCGCATAACAGTATACTAATTAAATAAAATTAATCTAAATCATTAATATTTGATATGCAATTTTGCCATAATAATCTCTAAACTCCAAGCCTCCATTAGATGATGTATAAATTAAACCGTCGTAATGAATGAAACATGCACCTCTCTTTTTAATAAGATAGGTTATTGGTTCCACTTAAAAGGGGAACATTATACTCTCCATTTCAAGTGAAATGGAAATGAACTATTTTATGGTTTAACAAAGCTAATGATGTATATGTTGTCACATGAGGAATATATATGTTACCACCTTATACCTCATTTAAAATGCTCAAATGGCATGCATGTACAATGGGAGCAGCTTAAACCGTGAAAATGGGGTTGTGGGAGAACAATACAAGCGTCGTGCTACTAGGTGAAGCGGTAAAGTGCCAAACCCTAGATGGCTATAGTCACGTATAGCCGAAAGCATTACTAGCTTACTCTTTGACTCAAGTCGCATGGGACACTTGGAATCTCGTGTGAATCAGCAAGGTCCACCTTGCAAGGCTAATGTTACAATCTTTTATAATTCTTAGGCTACTATATTAGAATTCTAATAAATTGTAACCAGTAGCATGGACGGAATATATATATATATATATATATATATATATATACATATAGGCATAGGCTATATATAGCAACTGTCAATTGATGGAGTTGAACACTTTCTACGTAGAATAACATTAAATTATGCCCTAAACATTTGTAATGTCAATTTATTCGATTCATTAATAATTATAAAGTAAAATAAGTTAACCAAATGAGCATCCCAAACACATTTTAATATGAAATCCTATCTCTAACAACGTGACTAGCTTCAACTTGAAATTAACACAATTTCAACTCTTTAAAAGAGGAAAGGTACCTCTCACACGGATCGAGTAAAACTCGGTTTTGCTGTGAGCATGGTCTTAAAAAATTGTTTGCACTCAAAGGAATTCAAATCTTAGACTTAATAAAAATGCCACCAAATCCAAAGCTTTCACCACTAATTAGGCCAATCGCTTGGGATTTGATGATGTATACATTGCATATATATATATAATAAAAATGCCACCAAATCCAAAGCTTTCACCACTTAGTCCAATCGCTTGGGATTTGAAGATGTATATATATATATATATAGCGACGTGTGAGGCAAATATAACTCACCGGCCAAACTAGGGATCGAACCAAAATTTCTTATCCGAAGGCCGACGTATTAATGATGGGCTAAGCCCAATTTTTACACCTAAAAATATACACATTTAACTAGGGATAAAAATTCACTAACCGCGTAGGAGGTCAACCGGCAGTTAGCGATTAATAACTTTAATAACTGCTAACCGCTTTTTAAAAGAACATATATATATATATATATATATATATATATATATAAAGATGTCGTTTCTATGGTTATACGATAATGTCACATCATTTCTATATTTTTATACATTTTTATATAAATTTAAAATTTTATACATTTCATGTATTTTTATATATTTATATATATGTATATAAGCGGTTAGCGGTTTAAAAAAAAATCTAAAATCACTAATTGTAACGACCTAGGCGGTTATCAATTTTTCCTAACTGCTTTCAAAACAGGCTAGCGGTTAACCGCTCTCCTTTTCACCCTTACATTTAACTCAGTAAAAGGAAAATTTCAAAACCAAGGGGCCAGGCCCTGACCTCCTGTTACTTTCGGCCATGTGGCCAACCATGAAGGTTACCAATCCACAATGATTGTTCGACTCTATTTGGTCACTTAGACAAACATTGTTGACAATTGATATGTTATAATTAAGAGGATGAGTAATATTAGAGACTACACTTTTATCTTGCTATTATCTCATCATATCGATGTGGTAGTACTGTCGAGCAACAATTGATTTTTTTTTTTTTTTTTTTTTTTTAACAATAGCTTATGTAAAAGTTGATTGGTACCTTCACGTCAGCAAAATAAAATAAAGGTGAAATAAAAATACTATTTTTAGCATTACTCTAATTAAGAGGAAATTGACTACAAATGCACGGGTTGTAGACAAAGTACAAACCCTGGGGTCAGTATCAGCCAACTTTTGAATCGCAGATGAAATCTAGCCGTCGAACTCTAGCCAACTGACAAAATAATTGATCTTTTAGTTTTGTTTGCCTTTTTTGCCTACTTAAAGGTGCCAAATATACGCCTCGACATGGTAGCTTGGTTCCATTAACTAGTGGTAGTTAACCACAATTACGTCGGCCACTTGCATACCATAGGAATGCACTACATTAAAGTGTAAGCAAATGCATTTGTACTATACCTTAATGCGTGGTGTAGTAATTTTAAGGATATATAATTTTCTCTCCTTAAAAAAAAAAAAAAATGTATTATTAAGGAGAATTATGGCAATTTATTTATGTTCTTTAGGTTTTACTAAGCTAGACATCACACAAGTGAATAATTTCTTTAAAATAAATAATAATAAAAAAATGTTTGTTTTTACTATAATTTTTTTATAAATTCACGTAAAAATTTATAAAAAAAATTATGACACAAAATAAAATAAAAAATTATTATTAATAAATAGCATTATAATATCACGTTAACTGTCTCCTCAGTTGATGTACTTATAATGGAAGGAAGAACCTTCTTTTTTGCACTAAAAAAGTTGAGTTGAGACTTGAAAGATGATCCAACGTACCAATTTGCACAGCCCAAAAGAAATTAAAAGAAAGAAAAAAACAAAAACAAAATTTTTTTTTTTTTTAAAAAAAAAACACGTCATTATGGGGTCCATTACTTTAATTGACAATGGGCTCTAACTCATGAGCAGCTTACCTCAGCACTGTCACCACCAAGGTGACTCGGATGCCCAAACCATTATGCTGCCACGCGTATCCCACCTCTCTCTCTCTCTCTCTCTCTCCCTCTCTCTTTTGGATAATTAGAACTTTCTTTGCTATTTCTTATATATATATATATATAATCAGATCCCACATGAAGTGTTAGGCTAAAATAGTTCCTTTTTCCACTTGTACACTGTACCCATTATCAGTTTTGGAGATTCAAATTTTATAAATGTTTTATTATTGTAAAGGATTGATTAGAAAGATCAAATACTACAACTAAAGAGTGAACTTTTACTCATTGTAACATTTCGGTCATATATTAAGAATGAGAAATGTTTTTCAATAGATTATTATACAAGTAAGATGACGTGATATTGATAATCGACGGGTTGTACTGTATGTGCCAATAGCCATTTAGCTAATAAACCCGTTGATATCGAGGTTCCACAACTGGTATTTTCTAATATTGATTTTCAATGTCACGTCATCTCAAAAAAGTTTATTAAATAGCATAGAGTTGTGGTGCATTATAAAGGAGCTCATAAATGCTAAATCTCACATTAATTTTTTATTAGGTGAGACTAAGTTTTATAAGTGATTCTAGAGAACTCTAATTGTAATTTGACTAATCATTTTGGAGTGATAACACATATGTGACTAACTATTTTCCTAAGTTGTTACAACTATCTTCTAAACAAATATGTTTATGAACTTATATGACAGTCCATAATTGGTGAAAATTATTAAGCAAAACAAATATGGCGTGTTAATTTAATTAATTAGTGGTTGATTATTAACCATATATTCTTAATTATTTCACAAATTATAGATTGTCACATCACTTTGTATGGAAATTATAATAAAGGTTATATATATATATATATATATATATATATATATATATATATATATATATATATATAGTGTTTTCGGTTTCTTTTTAGGTTACAACAACATCTATATCTAAAAGTTTGACTCTTTTAATTTAAAATTATATATTAAGGATATTTTGAATATTTGAGACTTAAAGCTCAGTTTGTACTTTTGATTATATATTATTACACATGAGGACTATTAGGGAGCCAAACAAATGAACCCAGAAAATTTTTCAAACTGACATGGCAGACCGTGAGTGGTAGATAAGAGAGAGAGAATTGCATTTTTTAATTTAAAAACTCTTACAACATCAGTTTAATAAATTTTCTGAGTTCATTTGTTTGGCTCTCTATCACTAATCATTACACATTACACAATAATTGCTTATAATCCTTAGGTGATAATCGTTTTTTTTTTCTTGATTATATATATTATCCAAAGGGAGATTTAATAAAAAATTAATCCAATTAATATTTATTGAGTTTGGCCAGCATTACTAACTATTTTCAGTACTTTAACTAGAATTAAAATATGTGCTTTAATTTGCACGTAAAACCTTTTCAATGCTAATGAACTACTAACATGTTTTATAAAACTAATTATAAACTAATTATAATTTGTTTTAACATCCATCTACTAACATGTTTTAAAGTGGAGTAGCATGGTGAATAGTCAAGCCAAATTAAGTAGTTGCCTATTGGGCACTTGCTATAAGTGAGAAATGTAATCTCTCTCTCTAGGATTCCCAAAAGTTAGAAGGAGACAATTTTTTTTAGATGATTTAGAATAGGGGTGGCAATTCGTGCTCACGTGCTAGGTACATGTCATGTTGATGAGGCATGGATATAAGAGTATATAGATAAACTCTAGCCCGATCGATTCAATTAAACATGTCAGATCTCTTAACTCCAACAAGCTAATTTCATGTTGGGTTCACAGAACATGTCAAAAATTTTCAACCCTAAATATCGCATGTCGAGTTTGGATCGTATTGACACACGTACCTGACACGTGACATGTACCTGACACGTGAACACGAATTGCCACCCATATTCTAAATCATCCAAAAAATAAATAAAATTGTCCCCTCCTAACTTTTAGGAATCCAAGAGAGAGAGATTACATTTCTCACTTATAGCAAGTGCCCAATTATAGGCAACTAATTAATTTGGCTTGACTATTCATCATGCTACTCCGCTTTAAAACATGTTAGTAGATGGATGTTAAAACAAATTATAATTAGTTTAATATAGAATATATATCGGATTAGGCTTGACTTATATAATTTTATACTAGTGCACTAGTATAAAATTATATAAGTCAACCATAATCCGATCTATTTAATTAAACGAGTCAGACCCTTCAACTCGAATCTACTAATTTTGTATTAAGTTTATGTCAGGTTTGCAGATCCCATAAAAAATTGCTAGCCCTAATTCAGAATTTCATGGATAAGACCCTCTTGAGTATAATTTGTAGGTTTAGTAATGCTAGACCTACAATTGGCCTACAAGTTTTTTACAACTCGTTAACATGTATCAGTATGTGGTCGGAGCCACATCAATTGCTAAAAAAACAAAATTTAACACCCTCTAGTCATATATATGTTCAAATAAATTTATTGTATGTTTGATTATATGTTAACTACTACGTAGGGTCTATGTGATTTGAAGAAAGAGAAATAAGAGAATATTGCAGGATATGTCCAAATATTCATTCATAAAATAATTTCTGATATTATGTTTTGGGTTAGGGCTAGGTCATAGGTGTAATACCTTTCATATTCTAAAAACTCTATCTCAGAAAATATATATATATATAGGTGGTTGCAAAGATCTTAGGATCTATCTCTTTAGGATCTTTCAAAAGAGATATTTGGGCTGTTTAATCTTATAGCTAGCCCTTTTTGTCCAAGGAGTTCGTATAAGGAGATTCTTGTAGTAGTCCCCTTCCCAACTTGGTTTGGTTTTTAATTTTGCTTATATATATATTGCAATTGGATCATGTACGACTTACAAATTGACGTGACATATCACGTTTCACTTATAACGTTACCTACTAAATAATATTCAAATTTTGTTATTGTTCATCCATGGCAGGTGGTACCAATTACCAAATGACACTCACGGGACTGTCAAATAAATTTGTAAAGAATTATAGTAAAAGTTGTACTACTCTAAATAGTTTCTTAAAAGAAAAGAATTACTGGTATAAAATATATAACTTTTTGGTAAAAAGTTCAGCGGTTAACAGAACTCTTGCAAACTTTTTTTTCTTTTCTTTTCCTAAGTGAAAAGGTAAGACGGGCAGGGGGTGGTGGCACCTCCCCAAGAATATTAATAGAACACCTAACTTTAATATTGTTTTCAAACGAATAGAATACATAACTTTAATCTATAAAATACAGAGAACTTGAATGATATGCACCATATATTATGGCATGCTCACCAATTTTCTCTTTTTCATTTGGATATATATATTTGCTGAATCGACTCCAACAATTTACTAGTGGTCAATTTTTTTCCAATAGAATATCATTTTCCACAAAAGTATGAATATATGTAGAGTAGTGGATATATATATCATATATACACATTAGATATGAACAGTTTTCTCAACACTAATATAAATATGAGCGAGTGTTGCCATACTTACTACTAGGGAGAAACACAATATCCTCTTCAGGTGTTCTTCCTCTCTACTTTTCTTTGCTCTCTCAGTTTGATACCATTTTCTTGGTGAAAGGATTCCTTTCTTCTTTCCCAAGAAACAAAAATGGAGAAGCTCAGATGCTGCAGCAACTTCCTTGAGAGCTCCAAACCCTACTTTGCAATGATATCTTTGCAGTTTGGCTATGCTGGCATGAACATCATCAGTAAGGTTTCCCTCAATAGAGGGATGAGCCACTATGTTCTGGTGGTTTACCGCCATGCCTTTGCAACCGCTGTCATCGTCCCCTTTGCTTTCATTTTTGAGAGGTTTGTTAAGCCGAACCACCTTAAATTTTACCGTCTTGTCTTCGTGTTGTGTTGCTTTTCCGCTTCTTTTGAGAATTATGACACATGAATGTCTGTTTGCAATATTCCAGGAAAAAGCAACCGAGGATTACATTTCCAGTTTTCATGCAGATTTTTGTCCTTGCTCTTCTTGGGTTAGTCCTCTGTTTTTTTTTTTCTTTTATACGCCCCGATTAGATATCTGGGACACCGTGCAAAGCGTTCTCAATGAATTGTTTGCACTCAAGAGCGCTCGGTGAACCTTATCAATCGAGTTCTCTCTCTATATAGGTAGCTATAATGTCATGACTCTTTATCTAATCATTCTGATGGTGTTTGATATATAGGCCGGTGATTGATCAAAACTTCTATTATGCGGGGCTGAAATTCACATCACCAACTTTCTCATGTGCAATAAGCAACATGCTCCCTGCCATGACTTTTGTAATGGCTGTCATATTCCGGTAATAATATCAACCAAAATCATCATAAATTACCAAATTCTGTTCCATTTTCCATATATATGAGCTAATTTGGCTAAGTAAACTGATATATATGTTTATGCAGGATGGAGAAGCTAGACCTGAAGAAAGCTCGGTGCCAAGCAAAGATGGTGGGAACTGGAGTGACAGTAGCTGGGGCTATGTTGATGACTTTGTACAAAGGGCCCCTTGTGGAGTTGGTGTGGTCCAAGCACATCCACCCTCACAACTCTTTTGAGACAACTTCCTCAGGAAGCACTTATGACAAGGACTTTTTTAAGGGAACCATGTTCCTTATCATTGCCACTCTTGCCTGGGCTGGTCTTTTTGTCTTACAAGTAAGCGATGCAAAAAGAATCTCGAAAAGCTATTTAGTAGACTGCTAAAGTTTTTACTGATTCAAAGACTAATTTTCACTGACACGAGTTTTTGATTTTGGTGACTTTCTTATGAACAGGCTCATGCTTTGAAGACATATAGGAACCATCAGCTGTCTCTTACATCTCTGGTGTGCTTTGTGGGCACTCTACAGGCCATTGCTGTCACCTTTGTCATGGAACACAAACCCTCTGCCTGGAAAATTGGCTTTGACATGAGACTCCTTGCAGCTGCCTATGCTGTAAGACTCTGTTTCTTCGCGGGCATGTTGTGTTTTGAAGTGTAATTATAACGCTCACAAATATGACTATCGCTTTTCCTGAATCGTTAAAGTGTTAATCTTTTACGAATTCTGTGGTGCAGGGAATTGTTACATCAAGCATTTCATACTATGTCCAAGGGCTAGTGATAAAGAAAAAAGGACCTGTCTTTGCAACTGCCTTTAGCCCCTTGATGATGATAATTGTTGCTATTATGGGCTCTTTCATCCTGGCAGAAAAGATTTTCCTTGGAGGGTAATTTAATAGCTACCCTCTTTTTTTTTTTTTTGAATTCTTGCATGTATGTATGCATGCATGCATGAGTGTATATATTATTCTCCTTTTACCCAATATGCTTATTTTTCTTGAAATGAATCCATATGTATATATGTGGGTGCAGGATTCTTGGTTCTGTGTTGATTGTTGTGGGCCTTTACTCAGTGCTATGGGGAAAGCACAAAGAGAGCATGGAAAATAAAGAAGAGGAGATACCAGATGCTATAAAGGGTGGTCAAGTAAATGGCAATGCAGTTTCAGGAATTGAAGATATTGAAGCTAATGGAAATATTCAAATGGGGAAGGGAGAAGCTGATAAGAAAGCAGCTGCTCTCTCCTGCTGCCATTAATTAGCATCTCCATTTCCATGAAGAACCCCCCATGAAAGCCAGCCAAGAGATCACTAAAGCAAAATCATAGGAACGGATGAATGGGGATGGGCTTTTTTGTCTTTGCATCCCCCGTTTTGTCATCCTTTTTTTTTTTTTTTTTTTTGCCCTTTATAAAGTTATGATATAATTGGAGTTTGGGGTGTTGTTTGTAATATAATTATAATAATATTATTATTATTATTAATAAACAAAGACTTTGATCTATATAAGAATCCTTGTGTAATTTCCCCTTTAATTCTCTCTCTCTCTGAATAACTTTTGGAATTTTGCTAGCCATATATATAGCAGCTGACGTCTGATTCAGATTCCACTCATCATATATATATATATATGGATGGTGCTTGAAATTGACATATTCATATTGCTTGCTAATGTTGTCAGAATCCTTCTATTTCTGCATCTGATGCCACTATATTCCTTGGAGGTAGTTCTATAAATGAGTAAGCACAAGCAGGAGAGACCATATGCATCATTTGATTATAACAACAAGAAAGGATTTTCATTGAAAAAGAAAAAAAATGCTAATAAGTATGAAAGATTCTAGCATTATAGTATTGGGGTGGTGGCGATCGATAAGTTAAATCACCCTCATTATTGATTCTATTCTGCAGCATAAAGGGCTCTTGATGAGAAGGGTACTTTGATAGAGATAAAATAGTTGACATTGCTTATATATATATATATATAACAAGTTCTTTTGTTTGAAAAATATCAACAATATTATGATGATACCCCAAGTTAGATTATAAGGACTTTTTAAGTATTATGCAGATATATATGATTATTAGGGTTAATTTGAAGCTATTTCTTCATAATACTTGTAACAATTATCTTATATATATATATATATATATATATATATATATGTGTGTGTGTGTGTGTGTGTGTGTGTGATAGGTACCCAAGGTGGAGTGGAGTATTGTGGTGTTGGTGTTTTTCTATCCTAAGTGAAGAATTGTGGTCTCTCCTATCCGAAAGGAACTCTCAAATCCCATCTTACGTCACTATCCAACCTCGGGTACCTATCGGTGTGTGAAGTGTTGCCCGGTTTTTTATCAATAAGCGAGAAAGAATTTTAAGGTTCAATCAAAAATCCCATTAGCAGTCTAATAATGAGGAAGGTGGGTGGGTGGGAGCAGAGTCTAATCCTTTTGCATGTGAGGGATGATAATCATTTTAATAAGACCTTAGAAGCCAAACGTCGAATTCATTAAACAAGTTGACCTCTACAAAAATTTGTCTTACTTGATTTAGTGTCCCTTGATTACTACAATTTTTTTACAAATTGAAGCGGCAATTCATGTGGTACTTACAACGTTAGCAAGTAAAATATTGACCGTCACAAAGCTCTTACCACGTTTACAAATGAATGTAGCAATCTACATAACACTTATCACGCCAGTTACTATTTTTTTTATAAAAAAAATTTATCGTAGTATGATGTTAAGGTTCAATAAGCTGTACACATACATAAGACAGTACTTACTGCATGAATTTCCTTGTCCCGCTTTACCAAAATTATTGTCATCAAAAAAATTTCTTTGTCCCGCTTGACAATAATTAAGCCCTTTACAATAATCAAGCCCTTTGATCAGCACTTAAAAATAAAATAAAAATTGATGATTTTTTCTGACATGTCATCTCAGATTCTCATATATATATATATATATATATATATATATATGGCAATTATATCTCTTAATTTAATTCATGAAAGGGCTCATGCTCTCCTACTCACTAAGTAATATTGAATGCACTCATGCAGGAGATTCTAATATATTATGCATAGAGAATATCCAATTACCTTCATTTTCCTATTCTGATATATAACGACATAAATATATCTGCATTAAGCCTATCCATAGTTGATAGCTAATTGTTCTATCTACAATTAAATATACAAAAGCGAATCATTTTTGTCTTGGATTGCATATATATATATAGAAGCTGTCACCACTTCATGAATGGGGTTAGGTAATTGTGCCCTTTGCATAGATACAAATTCTGAAAAGAATATGTTTTTCTTCTAGAAAATAATTTTATCACAAAATGATGTGGGGTATATATATGCATGTGTTGTCCCAACCCCCATATAATAGGGTACTTGTGACATCACTGACATGTATTCGAGATCTCCAATGGTCGAAGTTGTACGAATTTTCTGTGATATATGTACAGGGTACTAGAATAAGATTCTCTCAATTTCAGGCAAAATGGAGAATATCAAATTTTAAATGACACGCATATATATAACATTAGATCTGGACCGTGAAATAAATCTTGTGTCACTTCAACCGTGTGTGACAAGTTTATAAATAAGTGACCTTATGAATCAAATAGTAATTGATACCGTGCTATATGTCATGGTACTGGAATGAGATTCTTTCTATTTCAAGCGAAACGAAGAATATCCATTTTAAATGACACATTACACATATAAAACGTTAAATATGGACCGTAAAATGAATCTTTTGTCACGTCAACAGTGTGTGACAAGTAAATAAATAAGACGACCTTATGAATTGTCAACTTTCCGAGTAAATTGAAAGAAAAAGCATGATTCAAATTCCAAATAACGTGGTACCATAGGATATGTACTAACAAGCTTCTCTTTTTGAAACAAATAAGGGGATCCCATGGTTCCATGCATATAGAATAGGTTGAAGTGGGCTACTTGCATTCTTTCCTTATTGCAAAAGAATATCGGCAATAGCCTTCTTTGAATCTCATCAGATTTCACTTTAGTTGGGCAAAGATCATTGATCTTATTCTCTCTCTCTCTCTCTCCCTCCTTGCACAATTTGAATGACAAAGCATCTTAATGAATTAATTCTTATACAAAAAGGGTCAGTTTTGAAATTCTCTTGCTTAGGTATGAAAGCATGATCATCTAATTCATATTAAGCCATCTTTGGAATTTCTTACAAATAGCGAAGCCGCCCCACAAGAGGGGGCAACTAGAATAGTTAGCATGCTTAATTAACGGTAAGAATCATAGGCGCTTCATAGGCTTGATAGCCTGACACAGCTAGCCCCATCAGTAGTGTTTACCTAAACATATGAAAAGCATGTTTGAGATTATATTTGAGAAATAGAGCTTTTAAGTAAAAAAAAAAAACGTTTTTTTTTTTTGTCATTTTTAGAGTAAAAAAGTTTTAAAAATAAAATACTTTGAAATTTTTTACAAAACACGTCAACTTTTGTTTAACTTTTGTTTAGTATAACTTTTTAGATACTAAAAATACTTTTTAAATTCTCAAACACAAATCACAGACAAGCCCGAAGTTTGCTTTGAAGCCACTAAACGACCACCTTTAATGATCCTATATCATATGTAGTCCTTTTTGAATTCATAATGATGCTTTACATTAATTCATAATAGTTATTAATGCGTGATCAAAATGACATCGAAGTAACAACAAAAACATGGGGCATATTGCATTTTTTTAGTGGAGGCCAAAGGGTCAATGTCGGGTACTGTCTGATTAATGTTGTCATTTCAGCTATTAATTGTTGGAAAATGATTTACTAGTTAAAATTAAACATATTATAAAAACATTTTCATACAGAAAGTCAATAAACAACTATCATTAATTTATAAATAGGATGACTAATTTCCAAACTTGAAATTTTACTATTCCATTAAAAGATTTTATTATAAATTTTAATCTATGATGATGATAATTGGAAAAGGCATATCATATATTTTTATTGGATTAATACAACCACTTGATGAAAATAAATATAAATAATAAAAAAAAGGCATCGGATTCTTCTAATATATTGAGATCAAAAGTATATTCTCAATATATATAACATGCAAGCCTTGATGATTAAGGAAATTGCTCTATAGAGAGAGTTTCTAAACAGAATTTTTCATATGAACTAAGATGCATGCATGAAGAATAAGGCATCTCTAATCCATATATATTTAAACAGATACGAATAATATTGGAACCTTGACGACGAAAAAAGAAGGATATATATTAATTAAGAAACAAGCCGGCCATGGAAAGGAAGTTTCGTTTCACATCTCCTAGAATTTAGAATATATATATATATATATATATATATAACATTCTCTAATGACAAGCATCTAAGCATCTAAGCAATAAGCATTAGCTAATTAAAATGACATCAGAAATATAGCATAATTAATAACAATAAAAATATGGGAAATGCATGCATGTAGAAGAAAATGCTATTTTCATGTCGTTTTGTCAGCAATTAAAAGTTGGAAAATGCTTTTCTCAACCAAAAAAAAAAAAATTACAAATTTCGCATAAACGACAAGTAAAGCATTTTGTCAAGACGCATAATAAATAATCACTTTTTCTAAAATTTTAAGCTAATAGAAAATAATGAATTTAATCATCATTGCACCGTACGTTTATCACACTAATTAGTTTACCATTGTTAATGTAACGTACTGTTTTAAGTGATTTCTCATATCAGTTATCTAAAAAAATAAAACTATTTAAAACACATCACATCATCTAATATGAAATGGGTACGAAGAATTAATGCCTTTGGCATCATCTTTTTCCTTTTTAAGTTACATATATAATATTGCAGCCTAGGTAGCTAGGTTTACATGCCATGCAAAATGAACCCTTTTTTTTTTTTTTAATTTAACAATATTATTAAGAAAGATTCAAAAAAATACATATATAAAAGAAAAGATAACATATATATATATATATATATATATATATATATAGTATCAAAACCGAATCTGAAGTAAACAAATCCTTTGTTTCTTCTATAGCTTTCTCTTTTGGAAGGGTCGGCCAAATTCATTCATGAGAGCCAAGTTGGAAACACTAAGTAGTGCGGATCATACTCATCATCAAACAAATTAACAAATCATGACACACACATCCAATTGTGATACTCAATTCAGGAACAACTAAGGGTAGGATATAGTGGTGCTTTGTTTTTGCGACAACGATTGTCGATCTTCCGCATATTTCTCTTTTCCCCTACCCAATAGTTGTCTTCATCTACCAGTGCGTTCTGTACTGCAATTTTGCAGTTCAAAAGTACGATTTTAAATCAAATCACAGAAACTGATCAGAGCTGACTAGAGAAGTTTATAGACACTGTCACATCAGTCTAGTAGGATGGAGAGTTGTCAGTTGAGTATGTAGTATTACTCTATTTTATATTATTATAACACTTCCCCACCACGACTGAAACTCAAGACTTCTGGTCTGATACTATGTTAAATTACCAGTTATTCAAAAAGTTTAAACCAATAAAAATGGATGACTTAATTTACCTTTTATATATATATTAACAAGAATTTTTTTTTTTTTTTTTTGGGGGGTGGGGGATTGCATATAAAAAAAAAAAAAAAAAAAAAAAACCAATGCTAATCTGCATGGATAGCACTAGGGTGAGTTGTGCCTAATCATGGAATAATGATTGTCGATTCTTCACATTTAAATTTCTCCACTTTGATGCTAATTCTAAGCACTTTGTAGGAGCCACTACAGTTAAAAACATGGAGACAGCACCCACCCAATCACGCTAATTCTCTGTTTGTTTGGACCATTCCCATTAATCTATTAAAATTGCTTCTTCCTTTTTTCTATCTTTTTTTTTTTTTTGGAGGGGTTAACTTTAGTGAACAAGTTCTTGCATGCATCATTCATGGTATACTTTGTGTTATTCCTAGAAGATACCAATATCATTTTCTTCACGGCACACACAAACACACAGTATAAATAAAAGAGGATGTACATATTGCACAGAGAGTAGATCAAGTGCTGATTCGATTTGGTTGCTGATTATATATATATATATATATATATATATATATATATATATATATATATATATATATATATATATATAAATAAATAAATTTCTAAATCTGTTTTATATGAGAGGAAGGAAAGCAGCCAAATAGCCAATAGTATATTGAGATCATGAGAGTGACGAAGCACACTAACTAAAATAATTCCTTTATACTATGTTAATTATTATTATTATTATTATTATTATTAATATTATTCTCTTTCTTTTTTCTTCGTTGACATGCACCATATATAGGCACCACAGGGATTAATGATCTCAAAAGTTTTTTATTTTTTTTATTTTTATTTTTTTGTTATGATGATCTAAAAAGCTACTACTGATAATGACTGGAGATGTTATAGGCCAAAACCATGAAATATAGCTTATTCTAACGTTTTGCAGCTCCAATCCTGATCAAGATTTTCTTCCTTTACCAACTCTTTTTCTGTTTTTTTTGGATAAGGAAGGATTTCATTGAATTAAATTAACAAAAACAAGAAGGATATCCCCAAGCATCCCTAAAAGCAAAAGAAACCTACACGAATAAGCACTAATGAGGAGGTTAAAAAACAACAAAGCACTTGGTCCAGATGGTTTTAATGCTCGTTTTTTTAAAAAACGTGAACATTGAAAGTGGGGATGTCATTGGAGCGGTAAAATCTTTCTTTAATTTAAGTAGGTTGTTTAGAAAGCTTAACTCTATTGTCGTATTCCCCCTTCCCCACATTGAATAGAAAAGAATATATATATATATATTGTAATTGGTTTTTATTATTGGTTGATGATTTGAAGTTAGCTTGCTTGATTTTTGTATGTAATTATCTTTATATATAATTATCTGCTTCCTGATTTACTATTTAGTTTATTTGGTGGCATTGGAATATATACAACATGTTCTAAACAAAGCTATTAATGGTGTCATTTCAAATCCAAAAATTCACAATTTGATGGCAAGGCTTTTATTTCTCAGTTTAATGAAATTGACATGTTTACCAACTTTTATACCAACTCGTATTGCCTTAGAAAAAGACACCACCATTTCAGTCGGCCAACTTAATTATCCAAGTTCCTTGTCATCTTTGACTTGGTGTTGTAAAAATACAAATAAACCCTTAATTTAAATTAAGAAAATTAAAAAATTAAAAAAAAAAAAAAAAAAACTGAAAAAAGGGCTGATGACCCACAGACCCACAACGTGACCTAGCCGGGGGTACTTTGGTCATTTCATTTAAATCTTAACTTAAGGAAGCGATTAAAAGAGACTAATCTATCAGACACGCTTGCACATTATAAAATTTAAAAATGCATGATAATTTAAGAAGTGAAGTTTTTCTAAACTTTTAAGAGGATCAGTCATCCGTAACCTATTTTTGTCTTCCATGATATCGCAAATGCATAACCTAAGATCTCTATAAAATAAAGTATCAAAAAGCTAAAGACGTCACGTCCGATCCGGCCGTCCAAAAATATACTTCAACGCGTAATAAAACAATGCAACTAAATTTTTGGAAGATTTGCTGAGGATGGCAAGCTTTTTGGTTTGCTTTTTGTAGTACCCTACCACCAGGAGAATTGGAGGCCCTGCTGCCTTCCCGAAAGAGAGATGTCTTCAACCACTTGCTGGCTGCCTTCTGGGAAATGGATCAATTTGGCCTTCAAATACCTCAAACCCCACTCCAAGTAGGGCATTTCAGATTTTTATTGGGATGCTTGCTTGCTTTCAATCATCAAAAAGAGGACTAAGATTTTATGTGAAATCTTTAGACTTTTTGTTTAAAAACGTGTTCTGCTGTGACATAAAGGTAAAAGTAGTTTTTAATGTCTATCAATGTCTTTGTTTTGAAAAGAGAAAACAAAAGAAAACATAATTTTTTATTTTATTTTTTTTATCAAACATAGAATATCAAATGTTTTCTAAAGTTGTCAGCTTTTTGTTTTCAAAAATATAGAATTTAGGGTTTGTTTCGGTTTGTGGTTTCAAAAAGTGTGATTAACAAATAGCAATTTTAAGAACGTGCAATTTGAAAACGCAAATTTAAAGAACACAGTTAAACATTTAGTAAAATTTGAAAACGTTGTTTCTTATTTTTACATTTTCAAACTGTAAATTTGTAAAAATCACTCTCAAACCATACACTTTTTGCAATTTGGTTTAAAATCACACGCCCAAACGAACTGTTAAGATATTAAATTAAAAAGAAGGAAATAAAACCCCCTTTTTTTTTTTTTCATCTAGTAATTAGCAAGTGTCATGAGGATGCAAAGTCATAATTATAGGGAGGAAAAGAAGGAAGAGGCATGAAAGTGGAACTCCTATTCATGCTCCACAGGACGCATGCACAAAAAGGGTCCTAAACATATAAAGGCTATAGCTGCTTGCTGTGCTCACAATCGACAACTGAGCTCTCTAATTTTGACCCGACACCACACCAAAATCCAAATCATGTTCGCCTTCTATTTGCACAAACTTTCATCTAACCAACAATACACACATCCTCTCAAGGATGGATATTTAGTTTTTTCCTCTTTTTTGAGCTAAAAAGGATAAACAATACAAAAGTGGGGGGCTGGTGGGAGTGGAGACCTACCTTATAAGGGGGGCAATGGGGTGGCTCCACTCTTGTCTACCCCCACAAAAGTGTGCATGGTGGGGAAAGCCATCCAAGGGTGAATTTTCACCCGACCGGACCCTTTGCGAAATGCGTGGGGGTGGAGCAATCTCCACTGCCCTTCTGTGAGGACAAAGTTACTTTCTACGGTTCTACCATCTCCTTACATGGCAATCTAATATATCTCTAGATACACGTCACATTTGCATTTGTCTAACTGAGACAATATGACGGGTGACAAGTTTTTCATTTAAGGCCGGCCAAAAGAACCTATTTGTCACTCGACCAAAACTCAAGACTTCGATTGTCACAAATTCAAAACTAATGGACTTTTAAAGACAATAATGTTCCTAATAATAATCATGAAAATGTCATGCCCAAAAAATACAACCAAACAATATTAGATTATTCGATGATGAACCCTATATGGCATGCAAGCATATGTTGAATCTTGAAACCAAAAGGCATTAACATGTTCTTATTCAGGCTGATCCAAATTTTTACTTCTCTATCACATGTTAAGGAAAATATACTGGTCTTCATACAACGAGAGAAATGGGATGAAATAAAAATGAGGATATGCACTAAAAGAAGAGACATTTACAATCAGGTCAAAGGGGTGAGAGAGCAGCTTAACTGTCCCGAGAGATTGCATCATCCTTTGGAAGAGCAACGTAGTTTACAGGAATCATGTTAGTGGCCCTGCCACTCTCTCTACGCTCCTTCGCGGCTGATATTCCATGACGGCCTGAAGGAGTCGTCACACGACGACCGGTGGGTGTTCCAACCATGGTGTTAGCACTAATGCTTTGACCCAGCGGCTTCCTTGGTGTTGGCTTTGAACCAAAGCGGGCTTCTTGTTCTGCAGCAAATTGTTCTTGCAGCCGTTTCTGCTCCTGCAAGACAAACCAGGACAATACGTGGACTATTTGAAATGGAGGATAAACTGTAAAGTCCATTATCAAATTTAAAACCTCGGCTCTAATACCATATTAAATTACTACTATTTTAAAAGTTTAAGCACATAGGAAATGATAAATTTCATAATTTTAATTAAAACTTTATATTAACAAGTGTAACCACACCAAATGTCCATACCCCAAATCCATGTAACATGGTTAACACGTTATCTGTCAAATGTAGGGCTAACCATTGGATCTATCACAGTGACGAGCCCTCCAATGAAAATACAATCTGATAGTAAAACCAACATGGATGAATTCGACTATTAAAGTCAAAATTGTCAAATACAGGATGAGTATGTCATTATTGAGAATCTGATTTGCCACATTATTCTGGGACGTAATAAGGGATGACATTTTTACAGATAGTAATCATGTTTCATTAAGGTTACTGGGGAAAAAAACGTTCAAATACATGGATCAGGTCCATGTAGACAACTGGCAATTATTTAGCAACATGGACGGCTCATAAGACGATGTGCATCATCATATATATGTCCAAAGAAAAAAGACAAGTGAACATATAAAAACATATTCAATAATATAAGCATACCCGAAATTTTCGCTTTTCCTCTTCCTTTTCCTGCCGTAGCACACTATATTCTTCCAAGCTTTGTAAGACAGGAACCTGAAATTTGAAATCATTGTTTGGACTATAACTATAAACTCACTTGAGCATTAAACAATTACAAGCTAGTTAAATACCTTGTCATATAAGAAAGGAATTCCTTTCTCCATCTCCCAAGCTTTTACTTTTGCAGTCAAATTCTCGCAAATAGCTATTCAGAAAAGGGAATCAAATGTTAATGACAGTTCGAAACCTAAAGATGGATAAACTAATATAAACTCAATAAAGAAATTATGCAGCAGAATTGGTCTTCAACTGAAATTTCAGTTCCCAAAATGTTCTCACAAACTCTATAAACCAAGCAATAAAAGCACTGTTTTTTTTTTCTTGTAAGAATAAAAGCATTGTTGGATATTCAGTAATTATTGTTCCAAATACCGTATGTCATGCATGTTTATACATCCATGCAAACATACATTTACATAGACATAACTTTGTATATTTATCTTATATACACTTTGTGACCGAATCCCCAAGGGGTGACCTTTTGGCTAGATAAAAATGTGTTGGTATTATAAGATAGGCATAGTGTTCAGTCATTGGATACAAATAAGTGGAGCAACCAAAAGAGAAAGGACTACCGCCAGGTCAATGTCGATAGAATGGGTCATCATCAACATCAATTGCAAAGCATAATGGTATATTACGATCCTAAGTGTCCTACATGACTTATATGCAATCTTAACTATGTGTATATAAAGCTCTTGGACACTTTCTTCTTACAAATTGGTTTTTGAGGGTAAGTTCTACTTGAGGTTATCATTTGATATCAGATTCAAACACCAACCACATCACGTGTTTGAGTCACAAATGGGACGACCTATGAAATAGAGTGAGTTGTCATGAATATCGAATTCGGAAGCATGGTGGTATGTTATAATCTTAAGTGTCTCACATGGCTTAAGTACAATCTCAACCATGGGTATATAAGCTTTTGAATACCCTCCCCTTACAAGCCGGTTTTTCGAGGGTGAATTTTATGTAAAGTTTGTATTATTAGTGTTATAGTCCTTCAATACTTAGGACTAGAAGTCCATCTCTCTGCCTAGCTCTCGAATAGATTGGAGTAGTGTTTAGTTGGGTGTCTCAAGCATTTTAATTGTAGTAGGAGTTGTATTTATCAATAAGAGTACATCTTCTTCAACATGTCCAAGTGATGGAGTATTTGCGTAAGTACTGGTTTAAAAGTCTTTGAATTTGTTTTGCAATAGGAGTAAATTGCTAGGGTTGTAAGTCTATTTACATCAAGTGCTTAAATACAACTGGCAAAGAAGGAATTTTTCAGTACATGGAAGTTCAAAATTTTATGCCTAAGTCTAATAGGAATTAGTTAGTAAACTTTAGAGATGTCAAACTTTACACGATATTTCTAATTTCCGTTTACAATATGGCCATACAAGTACCAAACGGCTGTATTAAAAACACCATAAGGAAGGAGACAAACAATTTTTTGGACATATGTTCAAGTGTCACCACACAACAACAATCAACATGCTTTGTTACCAACTCTTGGCCAAAAAACTAAAATCGGTTTCTCAATATGAACAGAGCAGTCAATAAACCTCAAAAGAAGTTGACCTACCAAAACCAATAACAGAGTTGGTATTTCCATCATATACAGCAGAACTTTGCAACATAGTACACTGACCACTGAAGATATGATTATTAATAATTATAAACAATATGTAACCTACATATACAAATGAATGATGATTACAAGCTCACATGATATTTTGCTGACCAGGTTCCGTGCTTTTTCAGCACGTTTCAGATTTTTGTGTGCTCCTCTTCCAGCACTATAGCGATTTTCATCCTGGACAATGAAAAGGAAATGAGTAAATTGATGTAAATGATAAGTCAGCGATAGTTTTAGAAAAAATATCAATTATATGTCCCACTATGGAGAGCTCGAAAATGCTGTGATCTAAATCAAAGTCAGTCATGGTTCCTGAATTTAATCTGTGAGAAATAGTGGTGGGATTCTCCTTCTTAAGCACATAAAGCTCCACCATGTTCCCATAAACCCAACACATCATGAAATGCAATGGTCATCAAGCTGAAGATGGACTTGAACAGCAAACAAATCATTATTCAGAAGAACTTCAGAGATTCTTTCAACCAAACGTTCATTTAAAAGAACTACCAAAATGTAAAAAAAATCCTGAGAAGATCTAAATTGAGCAGGTCCGGATAAGTAACTCGTTGCATTACCTTTTATTATAACAGTTAACCATTAACATGAAATCAAACATGGAATAAAAATGAAAGGAAAATAAATTGGAACAATTGCAATAATTTATGTATATTTTACTCTTAAAAACCTATAGATCAACTACAGTAGCAGATGGCAGCAAGATCTCATCATGACCCAGGAGAAAATGAAATTGGCATTTAATAGAACGATTACACGTTCAGATATTTTACCCTTTCATATTCTTCAAGCCACTTCTCCTCCTCAATTGCATATCTCCATTTCTCCACCTTGTCCAAGATATCCTTCCTGCTTAGAGCTTGCTCTTTGGCTTTTGCAATCTGATCATCCATGCTTGAAAGAAGATCAGACAGATCCACATTACCTGTGAAGGGATGTGTGAGCATGTCAATCACATGGCCATTCTAGAACAGTTTGTACATCATAAAACATGTTGTTCTACCGCTGACTTAAGTATAAGCAAAAAAGGAGTCCTCAAATACAGTTTAAATGCACATGCAAGAAGTATAGAAACAAAGAAAAAAACATCAACATCAAGAGCAATAAAAGTATGATACGATAAGACAAAGAACAAAACCACATCACAATCTGACAGTGGGAAAGCAGATACGAATCTGAACCATCCGTCTCACACATATGTTTGAGATCGCTAATTAGAGAAGTTACATTTATCAAAGAAATAGAACTTAAAGACATGAAACTACGAAAGAAATCAAAAAAGAGTATTAATAAGAAGCTACAGAAGCAATAACCAAAGCATGTATAAAAACTACAACAGCATCAATTCAAACAAAAAAAGGATAAAAAAAAATTCCTTAATCAATATTCTGGAGAGAAGGCACATGATTACAGACATGTAAATAACACGAGATGCATTAGAACTATAGATGAATACAATATCACAATTTAAAAGGAAAATAACATCAGAGAAAAGGATAAGGGCATGATTGTAGAAAGATGGAATATAATTTACAAGCTTGGAAAGTACATCCAAAATCCCAGAACAGACAAAGCTATGCAATACAGAACTAACACGCAAATCAGAGTAATTAAAGTAGTTTCATGTAAATCAAGAAAATTTAAAACAAGAAGAGTTGAGTGAACCAGAATCTACGAGGCTCCCGAGAATCTCTCGCGCTACATCACTATCTACATCCATATGAACCCCTCGGTAGATTTCTTCTAGTTCATTTTGCCTCTTAAACACCAACTCCTTCATTTTGCTAGCTTTCAGAGCATTCAATCGCTCAACTTCAACCTCAGTCTGAAACAACAGATACAGCAGCGTTAAAGCTATTGCATAGCCTCCTCTAAATATAAGCAATTCTAAGAAAAACTAAAGATACAAAGCGTCACCTGTTCAATGACATCTAAAGCAAGGCATCCTTGACTTGACACCTCATTAAGCGAGGAAGAAATTAAGCTAGTTACATGTTCAAATCCCTTTTGCTCATCAACTGGTGTGTCCATGAGATTCCATAGCTCTATTAGTGTCCTCCCAAGACCTTGCAGCTACAGTAAAACAATATTCTTAAGAGAAAGAACGCTTTTGAGAAAACTTATGAATGTAATACACCACCCTATTTAATTTTCAAGTTCACCCTTAAACATAAAGTCTCAAGGCACAGGATCTTAGTCCTAAGTATGCACAGGGAGAGAGGGAGAGAGAGATTCATCGTTAAGTCACCTTCTGTAGCCTTTGTTGTTTCTCTTGCTTTAGTGAGTGGACCACACCCGTTAATCTAGCAAGAGTGTCATTACTGATGCTCTTTAATTGACTACCCGAGGGATCACTTAAGCTTGGATGCACGTCATTTAGTGTCTTAGAAAAATCAATCGACATCACAGCTGACAGCTCATGGACAGTATTAATATGGCTATTGACCTTTTGTAATCGAAAAATCTGCAAATTAAACAAACCATGGGAGCAAAAACAAGTGAAATCAGACATCCATTAACTTACGTGGTACGACTTAAAACTCTGAATCACTATTGCAAAGGAACCTTTTCAGTCTGAAGTTCCTGAAGGTGTGACTTAAGCTCCCCCAACTTTCTCACTGTCAGATCACATTCATTAACTTGTGGATCAGAACTGTTAGATTGGCCATTGCCTGCAATTTCTGCACATATCCGAACAACCTGTGACTGTATTTCTGAAAATTGCTTAATTCTTTCTTGCTTCTTTGACCTCAACTCCTCCAAAATAGGTTTTATGGCAGATATTTGCTCCTTAAGAGTGCCCCTTCCCTTTCCAAACAGTGAAAAATGGGAACCAGATCAACAAATAACATGCAAGATAATATGTCTATTGACCAATGGTATGTGTAGAAAGATTTAAAGAAAGCATGCAGCAGATACTAAGGTCATCAATTGTCAGCATATAAAAACTCAATAAAGAAATGCATTCTTCTGCATATCAATATGAGCAACAAGAACATAATTGTGTAATAGTAGCAAACCCGTGAAAAGGAGGTATGCTCCCCAAGAGCAGAGTTGACATTGGCAATTTCGGCCTCAGCCTCGGCCAATGACTGATGCAATTCAGCCTTGTACTTTCTTGTTTTCTCAACCTTCTTTCGGTAAAAATCAAGGCACTCTTGCTCAAGTTGTAGAAGCATCCGATCCCTCTCGCTGTCACTCTCACCAATTTCATCCCATATAATCTAAACGAACAAAGAACCTTAAGTATAAAAGATTACACAGGAAGCCAAATGACCGGATTAGTGTAAATTTAGAGCATTACAAAAACAACTATAACTCGCATACTTTAGGAACTGAACCAATACAACACCATTAAGAGCTTAAAACTGCCCTGTATAAAACTGGGGCCTAAAATAGGAAATGGATGCCCCAAATTTCAGTTCCACAATCTGATTGCTACACATACTGAGCAAATGACTGGATTACCTCTAAATTTAGAGCATTGTAAGGGAGAAATAAAACTATGGTTTTCAACACTAAGAGAAATGAACAAATGCAACACCTTTAAGAGCTTAAAACTGCCCTGCGAGAAATTTGGCCTAAAATGAGAAATGGATGCCCCAAATTGCAACTGGACCATTTCTTTGAAAAGGCAACTGGATTGCCATGTGTCTCACTAGCACGTGAGAGGCAAGGTTTGCAATTAAACAGTGAAAAATTAACATTCTCCATCGGCATTGAAATCAAAACCATGGATATATAATATCCAAGAAACAACGAAAACAACATGAAAACTGGACAATGAGTTAGGCTCCGTTTGGTTCCAAGGAATTTGGGGATTTTTTGCATTTCTGGTTCTCAGAACCTAAAAAAGAAAAAACAAAAATTGAACTCGCTTCACAATTTCTCCGCTTAATTTTCTCATTAAATCACACACAAGCAGCCATAAATTAAAGTTTGCTTCAGTTCATTTCTCTTATTTGGCTCCGATTCCTCGGCAGCCAAACAGAACAGGCAGGAAAAAACTCACAGTAAAATTGAAAGACATTTCTTCACTTCATTTTCTCATATTTCATAATTACCCCCAAAATTAACACACAAATACGTAAATTAGAGTTTGCTCCAGCCCTAATTCTCTTACTTGCCTCCGATTTCTCAGCAGCCAAACAGAACATGCACGACAAAATTCACGGTAAAATTGAAAAAAAGAAAGAAAAATCCATAAGCAAATGAAAGACTAATTTGAGAGAGAGATGACCTGCAATTCGTGAAGAAGAGAGGCGCAAGTGGTGCGAGTGGGGGGCATATTCGTCATTTCACAAGCGCTTGAAGAAGAAAGAAGAAGAAGAAGAGAGAGAGAGAGGAAGAGCAGAAAAGAGAAGAGCGTTACGAGCGTTTCTGTTGACTTGTGTTTTGGGTTTTTCTTGCTTTGATTTACATTCCGTTTTCGATTTGGAAGATCTCTCTGTTTGTGTAAGAGAGAGAGAGAGAGAGAGAATCCTTTTTGAAGTGGCAAGTACGGATTTTCGGGAGTGTTTTTGGCGCCAATACTTCTTTTTTTTAAAAAAAAAAATTCTTCTCTTTTTGGCTTTTCAATTCTTTTTCATGATCTTTAATTTCTTATATTTTAATTACTATTTTTAAATCAAATTATTTTTATATCAATATGGATGAAGATTTCATTTTAAATAAATGATGATGCGTGCAACTACTCTCTTACAATCAAAATGGTGATTTGGCCGCACCTCAAATTACCCATTTAGCCGCTCCTCTCTTTTACCCACGTGATGTTGCAATTTTGACTGTTTATTTAAAATAAACGGCTCAGAACCTAATACCACATAAGAAAGATGACGATAAAAGGTGCGCGCAAACTACCTCTTAAGGCCAAACAATTGATTTTGCTACCTCAAACTGGTATTTAGTTGCTTTTTTTGGTCCTGCAAGATGTTGCTTTTTGGATCGTTTATTTAAAATAAATTACTACGAATACAACTAAGTATTACACAAAATCTCGATCATATCAAATATTAATTTGACAAAATCCAAACCATTTAACTTGAACATAATTGTAAAATTTTAAGAAATTGCATATGCTAAAATTTCCTATAAATTGTTGAGAATCTTGATCCAAATTTAGAATTCTCAAGAATTTGTGGATTTTGCTAAATTTTAATAGTATTTGTGAATTAAATCATTTGAATTTTTTCATATCAATGTTTGCCGCTCTTTTTTTTTATTATTTGCTATAAAATGAATTATTCTTAACCCAAAAACCCAGCTGGATATCTCTTTTTTTTTTCTTTTTTTTTTGTTCTTTCTTTTATGACAGTCTTATTTTTTAGATGGTCGCTTTTATAACGATCATATTTCCCGACGGCTATATTTTCCTAAACCCATATTATTCCAATATAAACAAAACAATTTATTCTATAATTTTCATCTATTTCAACCCAAAATTTCTCATTCGTTCATTCCTACTTTCTCTTTTATGGATAATTTGTTTGAACTCAGACAAAGTTTTATATGAATTTTCCTCCGATAATGAGTTGGAAATTATTTTAACTTTTACAATGAAAGAAGAACGATTGGATAGCAAAATAGAATAAAGGTCACGCTATGGTTATGATTGATGTAGCTCAATAGTCGGTAAGGAAAGATGTAAAACGAGCATTTAGAGTGCTTCAGGTACGATTTGCATTTGGAGTCTTCGACGTGCACATTCTTACCACCCAAAAACGCTTGAAGAGATTATCATAGTGTGCATAATATTACAAAGAGACATGACACTTAAAGATAAGTGAAATTTATACAATGCATCATATGACTTTGTCTATGAACAAGTGTAGTCCCTCGAACCACCATCACACAAGCATACACCTGAATTTGTGGATTTCATACAAAATCATCGTCGTGTAACCGTGTTAGAGATAGAGAAATCCATACTCATCGAGCATGGGTTTATTATAGCAAATACATAGCCAATTGAAGGATCTTGAAATTTTAAAATTTGTATGATAACACCATGTCTATTTACGTTAGTCTTCAATAAATTTTCAATTCCATATGATACCATCAATTAATTACAAATTTGAGCTTCTCTATACGATATCTTTTTTTTTGACATGTTCACACAAGGAGAGAAAAATGGGGAGAGAGATTCGATATAATGACCTTCGCTTTATGAGGTGTGGTTTCCAACCGATTGAGCTGCCCCCTTATAAATTTCTCTACACGATATTAAGACCTAATCAGCAACGAATTATGCATCTAAAAATGACTGGTTGCACCCCTCATTTGTGAGCAACATAATATGGACTACATCTCCATGAAAATAACTTGTCATGCCACTTTCCCATAGGCAGACACCAATGCACAACCAAGAGTAAATTAGAATAGAGCCACAGAAAAAGCATATAATCACCATCACTAGATGCTAAAGAAACACAAAATACGTAACAATCATGACAAAATCCTTACATAATACAAAATGACATGATTAATTCACGTAAATAAATATATTATAATGTTGATAATTATTTAGAGCTTGTTTGAGTGTGTGTTTAAGGAATCTAAAAATGCGTTTAACGCTCAAAAAGTTCGTTTAAAGAAAAAAATATTCGTTACTAAAACAAATTGAAAGCGCTTTTAAATGGCCAAAACACACTTTTGGCAATATTTTAAAAATAAAACTTTTGCAAAAAAACGTTTTTTTTTTACTTAAAAACTATATTTTTCAAAGACAATCTCATACATACTCTTAGTCATACGCTTTGTAAATGAATATATTCTTGCCGTTGTATCCATCATCATAATTTTCATTTTCTCGTTCTTTTGTTTATTTGTTCGACTATGAGCTTTTGTTTCTCTATACGAATAATATATTCTCTTCACACATCGGTCTATTTCTTTTTCTCCTCGTATGAAATAAAAATGTATTTTTAGTATTAATCATTAAAAATAATAGTTTCTCTCCTCACATGAGACAAAATATATTCATGGTATTAATGAAAATCGCATATTTTTTTAAGAACAAACCCTCTCTCTCTCTCTTTTTCATGTTAATTTGATTGATTTATTTATTTATCCTCACATAAATAAGGACAAAACTTCACAAGATACACATGAGAGAAAATAAATAAATAAATAAAAAATCCACTCACACCCACCCACACACAAAAAGCGAGATCTTTCTGTCGACAGAGACCAAAAAAGTCAGACCCCCCACACCCACACGCCCTTTCTCTCTCTCTCTCTTTCTCTCTCTCTCTCTCTCATTTCTCCGATGAGAAAATGAAACCATCTCCAACCACCTCTCTACTCCTCTCCTTGAAAACGAATTCCGCGGCTTACGATTCCGAGGAAGTTCATGAAGCCTCGCAATTCCTCGCCGACTTCGTCACCCGGGAATTCAATGCCTTCCTCTGGATTTCCCTCATCGCCGTCACCGCTCTGCTGCTCCGCAAAGTCCTTAGCCTCTTCATCGTCTGGGCCCGGGCCCGCAGCATCCCTGGCCCTCCCTGCCCCTCTTTTTACGGCCACTCCAAGCTCATTACCCGCCAAAATCTCACCGGTCAGTTCCATTCCATCGGCAATTTCATTTATCGTGAAAATTTTTACTTATCTAAGCATTTAATTAATATTGTAATACAAATTTTTGGTCATTTAATTTATATTTTAATACTCCTTGTCTAGATTTTTCTCAACCTCGCTCTGATCAGGCTATGGATTTTGTGATTTGTGGAAAGTTGAAGTTAAATGAAAAGTGGGATTTAATTATTTAATTAAAACCCAAAACACTCTTGGGATATTATGATGTGTTGAAAGTTTGAGCTGATAACTTAATTAATATTGTAACTTGTTTGATTGGTGCGAAATTTAATAGAAAATAACTTATATTGTTATACAGATATTAATTTAAGTAGAGATTTTTAGGTTCAAAACAGAGCAAAAGGAAAAGAGAAGGAAGTTTTCTGTAACGACCCATAAAAAATGAAAAACACTACTCACACAGTCACACCTGTGTTATCGGACTAGTCGAGTTGCAATTGAAGCTCTATAGAATCATTTTTAAAACCCAATCTTACTTAGCAAGGAACCAATGTGAAACTCTGCACTCATGAGCTCTTTTGTAATCCACTAACTCTACGTGGGCTATTCCTCTTTCGAATGTGGAACTGAGGTGTTACATTTTCAGTTTGAATTTTCTTGGGAATTTCAATTACGGTTTGGTCGGTGTGAAAGTGAATAGAAATTATAGGTGTTGTCTGAGTTTTGGGAAATTTGAGTTTGAAGCATTGAAATTATTTATTTTCTTTATGAAAGTCTTAATTCAAGTAGAGAATTTTAGGTCAAAAATGGAGAAAAGGAAAGGGGATTCTGCACCTCAGTGAGTCAGGTGGTTGAATTGGGTTTAGTTGGACTTGGGAATAGTTTTGATGGGGTTCAGATAGCGAAAAGATTAGAAGTCAATTTTTTATTCCACTTGTGTTCATGGATTTTCTCAATAACCAAGTAGATAAGGAATTTTTTGGGTGGTGCTTTTCTCTGATCTTCCATTCTTGTACTTGTTGAATTTCAATATTTTTTGTTGTGCATTTAAGAAGCTTTTGACAAATCACTTGGTTGAATTTTTTGTGGGCTCTATATCATTGGCTCTGCAAGAATTTGGAATAAGGCTTGCTTGATACTGATGATAACAATGTTCTTTTATATTAAGCGTATACATTTTTCCTTTATACGTTTTTCTCATCATTGGAAAAGTAAATACTTTCATGAATTTTGATATCGCTTGTGTATGAAGCCTGACTAGTTGCTATTTCTCACTCCATGCCAACTATCATCTTCATCACTATTGACAACAATAAAGCAATAATAAATGCTTTTCTTTGCTACTAAGAAATATCATATTCAGCCTTTGCCCTTTGAATTGTTTTCTTTATTAATTGAAATTGTAATCTTTGTCATTTGATCTTAAAAATACCAATAGACCATTCAAATTACTGATGAAATCCATTTTTTCTTCCCATATTCAATCATCGAGTATATCTTCGAATACGAGCATGCTACTGGTATTGGATGATTTTGAATTTGGTTCTTTTTATTTTATTTTGTTTTTGGGGCGTGAGTGAATGGCATAACGTTTCCTGTCCTTTTGGCTTTCAGAAGTCCTATCAGTTTCACACAAGAAGTATGGATCAGTTGTCAAGCTGTGGTTGGGTCCTACACAGCTTTTGGTGTCAATAAAGGATCCAACGCTTATCAAAGAGATGCTTTTAAAGGTTGAGGATAAATTGCCTTTGACAGGGAGGGCATTCCGTTTGGCTTTTGGACCATCAAGCCTCTTTGTTTCATCTTTTGACCAGGTATGAGCTTAGGTTTTCATTGCCCTTCATCTTTTTTTCCTTTTTCCTTCCCATACATAATTTTTAGTGCCTGCTTTAGAAGCTGTATCGGTATGTTGTGCTGACTGAACCTGGGAAAGACAATGTATGTCTGAACACTTAATATGAATTTTAAACTTTATATTCTACTTGAGAGTCTCATGCAATTCCCATTAATTAAGAAAACAAAGTCAATGAAGCTGTGGTCAGTTTCAGTCTTCTTCGGAGCTTGAAGGTAAAAGAATTGTCTTTCCTTATGGAATTATTGCTTCAAATTAGCAGCTCAGTGAAGACATGCAAAGAAGGATAAATTATTGTTCCAAAAATTATATATGTATATGTAGTAATTCATCAACAAAAATAAAAAATTGTATGTATAGTAATTTCTTCTCTTTGGTGTGGAATAATGGTTGTACCCCATTGATGCAGGAGGAATTTTAGAAAATTGTTATTTTAATTATGCATGTGTGTTTTAGTTTTCCTTTTTCAATAAGGATTGGGTTTTTCCGTTTCTATTAGGATTTGTTTTCCTTTTCCTATTAGGATTTGTTTTCCTTTTCCAATTAGGTTTGCTTTTCCTTGTTAGTTTAGGAGGTGCCTAGCCTATATAAAGGCATCTAGTCTTTGTTGTTTTTCAATCCAGTTTATACTATCAATTAAATTTAAGTCTTTCAGAGTTATTTCTCTGTTTGCTTATTTGGGGCACTTAGGGATTTTCTCTTCCCTACTTGTTATTTTCTCTCTTCCTGAATTCCCTTTTCTATCTTCAAATCTTAGTTTCTGCTGCTTTTATACGCTGTCAGAACAATCCTAGTTCTGCCCGGCTTCAGTTGGTATCAGAGCTTAGCGTCTTCTTGGAATGAATTTTTTTCATTAGTTTTTCATGACTAGTGGTCGTGGTCGACGTGAACAGGTTCCGAAGGAGGAAGTCCCTTACCATGAGCGCAGTATACAAGACGTGATGATTGAAGATTTGCAAAGGCAGGTTGCGGAGTTAACCCAGCGTCTAGCGGCGCAAAACTTGGAGATGTATTGCGATATTGACGGTCGCAATTCAAAATCCAATTTCGAGAACCCGTATCACAAGCCTGTTCTATTTCGGGAACAACGTGTTCGGGATGAATGACATGGAGACTTAGACTTTGGAATTAAGTTTGTTGATGAAGAGTTTCAATATGAGGAAGATGTTGAAGATCCTTCTCAATGTTTCGTGGATTGGAATTCTCCACCAACTTATGATACGTATGTCGACGATGAAGATCTTATTGAGGTGGAGGAAAATTTTATTTTCAATGAGGAAGAAATAGTTGATCCTTTTTGGGAGATTTATATGCCGCATGAATGGGAGAAGATAAATGAATACCGTGTGAAGATTGAATTATCTCAATATGATATGAAGAATTTTCAAACTACCATTCGTAGTCATGTTGTGATAGGTTGTAAATTGTTTCTCTTCCGGTATCAAGTTGCATTGATGTTGAGAAGTACAGGATGGAAGGGATTAATTGGACATCCAAAAGATAGAGGAAAAGATGATTTGAACTCGAGGGCAAGTTCTTTCCAACCTGGAGAGACTGATGCAGGAGGAATTTTAGAAAATTGTTATTTTAATTATGCATGTGTGTTTTAGTTTTCCTTTTTCAATAAGGATTGGGTTTTTCCTTTTCTATTAGGATTTGTTTTCCTTTTCCTATTAGGATTTGTTTTCCTTTTCCAATTAGGTTTGCTTTTCCTTTTCCTTGTTAGTTTAGGAGGTGCCTAGCCTATATAAAGGCATCTAGTCTTTGTTGTTTTTCAATCCAGTTTATACTATCAATTAAATTTAAGTCTTTCAGAGTTATTTATCTGTTTGCTTATTTGGGGCACTTAGGGATTTTCTCTTCCCTACTTGTTATTTTCTCTCTTCCTGAATTCCCTTTTCTATCTTCAAATCTTAGTTTCTGCTGCTTTTATACGCTGTCAGAACAATCCTAGTTCTGCCCGGCGTCACCCATCTACTGAAATTTGTTACCAAATGTTGACTGAAGCATGTAACATGCAGTACAGCCTATTGTACTTTTGACTGAAGTCATTAGAATGCCAAATGATGCTTAGCTCATACTTTTATGGTCAGGTTTCTTATACGTCTGTGAGTTTTGGGTATGTGTTTGTCAAATCATCATTTTTTATATCACGAACGCTTCTCAAAAAAAAAAAAAAAAAGAAGAAGAAGAAGAAATGGCTCATTCATTTAATTATTCTCACTGTCATGTGTGACTACACATTCTACCCTGAACAAAATAATTCACCTGTATGCACACACACACACACACACATGTTTTTTGATGTTTTGTACATATATCCAGGTGCAAAGGAGAAGGGAATCATTGGCGACAGAATTAAATGGGAGATTGATTGAGAGAGCTACTGTTATTCCTACAAAGGTTGTGGACTGTATCATGGAGAGAATACACACATTCATGACGAAAGGCAGTATTGATTGCAAAATAGTTTCTCAACAGATGGCTTTTACCTTATTGGGAGCCACACTTTTTGGAGATACATTCTTGGCTTGGTCCAAGGCAACTATTTATGAGGAGCTCCTCATGATGATTGCTAAAGATGCTTGCTTTTGGGCCTCATATGGTGTTACTCCCTTCTGGAAACGGGGATTTTGGAGGTACCAGCGATTATGCACAAAATTGAAATTCTTAACTCAAGACATTGTTCAACAGTGCCGAAAGAACTGCAGGCTTTTTTGTCACATGGATGAAAACCTTCATAATGGAATTACAAACATGGGAAGGGAATCTGCATCTGGTGCACCATCTTGTTGTGGTGTTGCTATGCCAGATAACTTTTCCTTACATGAGCTTAATGGCGATCTTAATGCAAGAGAAGAACCATGTGGAAATATCATGGGGGTGATGTTCCATGGATGCCTAACTACAGCGGGTTTGATTGGTAATTTGTTGGAGAGGCTTGTTACACATCCAGAAATACAGGATAAGGTAGCTTTCTTTCCTCTTTCCTCTTGTCTTTTCCATTTTTACGGCATGTTGCTCCAAATTCATTTTTTCAGAACTGATGTCAGATGAGTTAATGTGACTTCTAGAAGTGTTCAATTGGATGCAAATGAAGGCACCTTTAAACTCTAGCACCCACCCCACTGTTCCTTTTGATTAGCAAAATTATGAGTTATATGAACCCTTTATTTCTCTCTTGAATGTTTTGCTAAAGTTGTATGGATTTATTATCTGTGATGCTTATTCAGGAATATGGTGGTGCTTGGTGTGTTCTTGCATGAATACGTGAAATTTGTGTATGTGCATGCATTGTGTATGTATTGTGCATATCATATTTGCATATTTTTTGCTGCATGTATTGGATGATAGAATCATTATTGATGATATGCATTGTTCGGAATCGGTATTAGATCTATATCATTGATAAATTCCTCCATGGTGCTTAAGGTAAGATATCCAATACATCTGTAAGCTTCTAGAATTTGCTATGAATGACACATGGAGCATACCAAGCACTAATAAAGCATGGAAGGAAGTATGCCCATCCCTTCTAAGTGAAGGTTCTTGTCTGGTTGCCACATTGTTTTCACTCCCTCCTCCCTACTGGCCTTGATTCAAATATTAATCTCTTATTTTGGCGTTTGGAAGTTTAATTATTCTTTTGTTAATATATTATATGTATGTTGTGATCACGGTCTGTATCAAACTGTGCATAGGTCTCTAGTGTTATTAAATTGATATTCTAATTCTGCTTTTACTTGCTTTTTGAAAGAGAAAATTTCAGTTGTCATATTTTTTAGTGACATTCCAATTTATGCTTATCTTTGTGCAGATTTACTCAGAGATAATTATGACAAGGAATGGGTCAATGAAACAGGACCAACATTGTGTTGATAAGATGGTCTTATTATTAGCAACTGTTTATGAATCTGCCCGTCTTCTGCCAGCAGGGCCTTTGCTACAGAGATGTTCTTTGAAACATGGTAAGAGCATGGAACTTTACATTGCAGGATATCTGTATCTGTCTCTGGCATATGCATACCTTTGTGTTGGGATGCATAGAGCTTATCTTAGACATCCAACTTCCAACATGTTATTTTCTATCATGCCAGATGAATTGTATATTAGGATTTGTATATACAGTTATTACAATATATCTACCTAAGGATGGTGATGCAGTGAGCTTTTAATTGTGAAACTTAATCGTTGCTAAACCTTTACACGGTCCCAATCTGCTCATGATTTTTTTGAATTCATCTCAAAGCCATAAATGTTCATTGTGCACATTAGCATGTTCATTTTTTGGAGAAAAGGAGGAAATTCACCTTTGAAGCCATAACTGTAGGTACACACGCGCAATCATGTTTATTTGCAGTTTTTAGAGATGGTCGCTTCACTTGCACCAATGCACATAGTCAAGCAAGTTATAATTTTTTATTAATGAGGAAAGACTTCATCTGTACTGTGTTATATTTTCTCGTAGTGTTGTATGGAATTGATTGCAAAGGCAGTTAAGTATATAACGCATGGTTCCTTCTCACATGTTGTGACACCCTAGAAAGTTAATAGCACATTGGGAAGATGAATTGCCCATATTGAATGAGTGGATTATATGAAAGTTGGCATATTATCTATATGGGGAGGATTGACTTTTATATTGTATGAAGTTCTTCAAAAAATTCCCCATGAGTGAATGGTCTACAAAGCCTTGCATAAAGCATTAAAATTCACAATAGGTTCCATGGCTACGTAAAATTGCCAATGTTTATAGGATATTCACAATAGTTTGATGTTGATCAAAGCATTTTTGTCTTTTTTTTTTTTTTCCCCTCCCTCCCTTACTTGATATAAATGTTAAGTCATTTTTTTGGCCCGGGTTTGCATATGTTGGAAATTCAACTTTTTTTGTAAAGCTTCTTTTTGTTTTTTCCTACTTTCTACAGTAAAAATGAAGACCTCTCATAGGAAAAATGGCATTATATTTTGATATTTGACCTTGGTCATAATCAAGCATGCAATATAAGAGGATATTGATTAATATGGTGTTTTTATTGGAAGGTAGACCGGACAAAGGACTTTGTTGGACATTTACAAGCTTTTGTAATAATGATTTATCTAGTTTAGTTTGTCCTATACGCCAAAGCCATGTTTGTGGAGCACATTAGATAGAATACTCTTGGGAATACTGATGCTTTATTATATTCCCCATCTATCTGTGGTGCCTATTCATAATTATGTACCATGCTCTTATTGTACTAATTTACTAATACTGATTTTGATTGTTATTTGCTGTTTATTTGTTAATTTTTTAAATCACTAACTTCTTCTCTCCCCCCCGCCCCCTCTCTCATACTTCTCAAGACTTTACTCTCGAAACTGGTGTAACCATACCAGCTGGAGCAGTACTGGTTGTGCCTGTCCAGTTGGTACATATGGATGATGCTAGTTGGGGGCAAGATGCCAATGAATTCAATCCATATCGTTTTTTGTCAAAGACTGGAAATGGATCTGATTTGGTGCTTAATGGGTCATCTACAGGTTTCACTCCTGCCTAATTCCAATGTTAATTATTCATACTTGCACTATATTTTATCTGCCTATTGTACACTCATTTCACTATTTCAGTATTATCTAGTTATTGATATTCATGATCCACATTCCACACTGCCGCCTTCTATGTCTTGTTGCAATCAATAGTTTAATTTATGTATTTACCACAATATGTCCTCCCCACCTTTTCGTTTCAAGTAATATCTTTAGTTAACACCATATAGATGGTTTAACTCTACCTTAGCAATCAATAGGGTTTACGTTTGTTGAAATTTTACAGATATATTGCTTGAGCTTCATGTAGAATCAAATCTAGCTTGCATTTACTCACCCTCCTCTACTATACATGAGATTGAGTTGTGGAATTTATGACAATCATGACCTGATTTTAGCATAACACCAAATCAACATTAACATGATGCAATTATAACAAATATTTGGTAATAACTTTTATCAGGGAATGCTGAAAAAGTTGTAAATCCAGGAGAGAGCTCCTTCATCTTAAATGATCCAAATGACAATGCAGCATTTCTTCCCTTTGGTTCCTGCACACGTGCCTGTGTTGGTCAGAAATTTGTAATTCAAGGAGTTGCGACATTATTTGCATCGTTCCTTGAACGCTATGAGGTTTGTGCTATAATCTGTTACTTTTTCTTCTCATAATTTTCTCTAGCAGACAAATTTTTAGTGGTTCATTAGAACTTACTATTTTAGTGAGGCATTATCTATTTATCTTTCATATCTTCATACGGCTAGAGATGCTAGGATTTAATGTGTAAAAGTGTTTTTACCTCTCAACGAAATCCAATGTCAAGGCACTATAATTGGAGAGTAAATTTCATAATAAACAAAATAATTAGTTAGAGGTCTATAATTGTATATTGGTGTTGCTAATCCATGAGAAAATAATGAATAAACTTAGCCATCAAGGTCTATTATGTTTTGTTTGCTAGATATTCCAACTTTGGAATGCGGTGTATAATAAAAACTCGACATGGCCATCTGCAGTACAGTCTCTATGAAGTCTGATTGTTCTTTATTTGGATCCAAATTACAGATAAGGCTCCAGTCAGGATCTCAGAGTGACTCAAAACCAACGATGAAGAACAGTGTTCCTCAGCTTTTTTCTAGTCCAGAGATAGTTTTCATAACAAGGAACAGCTGAAAGGAAAGAAACCAAAAACTTGCTGTGGACTAAGTGTTTCTGCATAATCACTTATCAGTCTTTTCCTTTATGCCTTTTCTTTTTCCTTTTCTTGTCAAAGTTGATGGGGAAGTGTTTTTCTTTTAATTACTTTTTTTTCTTTGCTCATTAGCTGTCAAATTGGAGGATGTTACATGAGTAGGTTATAGTAACTCATGTTTTTTTCCTCCCTCTTTTTAAGCAGCTCAAGTGCTGAATCATTGCCATGACAAGTTCTTGATTTTTTTTTTTTTTTTTAAGTTTGTTTTTGAAGCACCCTGGGCCTATTTTGCTGCAGAGCCTTGTGCTTTTCTTCCCCCCCCCCACCTTTGGATTTGATCTCCTTTCTCTTGCTGTTGTAAACAAACACTTTTTACTCCAGAAGGGAGTTTATGTTGTATTGTTATACTTGAATACAAAATAAAATTTGTATAATATTGTTTGTAATTGTGGCATTGCATGCACCCACCATATTGATTCTTCTCCAAGTTTTAGATTTTCATGTGTAGGTCAAAACTTTTTTCTCAGTAAGTATGGCGTAACACGTAGAGTTATGGTTTGAACTCATAACTTATGCTTTGATATCAGGTTTAATTACTATTTATTTCAAAAGTTTAAGCTATTAGAAAATTAACGATTTAGTCATTTAAATTAATATTTTGACACTAACTCGGGGAAATATATTGTTCAATGAAAGTTTTGGAATTACTTTGCGACATAAATTTTTTCAACTCAGTTCATTAGTCTGTCACGTATCCTTTAGTATGCGAGAAACACATCGTTTTTTTTTTAATTAGCATATGAAAAAGATAGTTTTATGAAAAAAAAAAAAAAAAACTCATCCCAACTCATTTTGAAAGAGCATTCTAGAGATTCAAATGGCTCAAATTTATTCTTTGATAGGAATTGACAATAAAAGAGACAAACAGAGGCTTAGTAAAGAAACATAAACTTGCATAAAGAGAGTCAAAAAGAAGATTTAGAATTGGACCCGCGTAAACTCTCTTAATCAAACTTCTACCAACAAAGTAAAGTAGTAGCAAGGAAGAACGAGTATAATTAACAAAAGCAACAAATTAACAAAAAAAAAAAAAAAAAATTGTGAACCCATTAGCTTGCAATTATTCTATTCTAAAGCCACCCGCTAGTCTTCATACTACTTTTCTAAAAGAGTATGGTTTTATTGAGTGCCTAATCTATAATGTGAGCTACAAATATTTATTCTAATTTCTTCTTTAATGGGTTTCATTTAAAAATTTAATTTGCTCTGTAATTTGGTTGCTCAAATTCCATGCGATTCGGATTGCTCCAAATAGAAGGGGTTTTGGGGTTCATTTATCTGGGACAAGTTGGTCCCGTATCCCAATTGCATGGATGGAACTATAATTCTTCATTCGAAGGGCTCAAAGTATAAATGAGAGATTAAACTTAATTTTTAAGCCTACAATTAAATATATTTTTAAATTAATAAAAAAAAATTAAAAACTAGGGAGGGCGATAACCCTATTCGTCTATATGTAGTTTCGTCTTTGTCTGGCTGCCTAAGACAGAAAGAAAGCCCACAACCCCTTTATATGGAACTATTTAAATTATATGCAATTCGAACCATCAATTGTAATGATCCTGTTCATTTATATCAAGTTGGTTATGATCAA
Organism: Corylus avellana; assembly: GCF_965113065.1. NCBI lineage: Eukaryota > Viridiplantae > Streptophyta > Magnoliopsida > Fagales > Betulaceae > Corylus > Corylus avellana. Next base: position 7,506,764 of record NC_142491.1, read on the forward strand.
AATTGAGTATAATGGATCTAAACTTATTCGTTTTATAATGTGTAAATCGCAATATATATATATATATTGTTTTCATTTATTGTTATCATAAAGAATATTTGCAAATTTTTGTAAAGGAAAACGTAGAAACTAAGCAAGAGCACCGACGAAGCAAAGCGCATCTTTTAACGGAAAGAACGGAGCGTGATAACAGATCGACACGTGTACGCCACGTGTCAAAACTCTAGCACACGAGACTTTACTCGGCTCCACGAGAGAGAGACAGAGAGAAAACAAATAACGGAAACGAAGACCGAAAGTTGTTCCGTTAAAAGCCTTGCAAAATGGAATAAAATGCCAAACGATGAAGAAACCGCTCCCATTCTCTGCTCTAATATTACTGCTAGCGATTTCTCTCACAACTCTCTCTCCGTTCTCGGAATCGAAGGTTTTCTGCGAAATGGCCACATTGGGAGGCGTGCACGAATCACAAGGAGGAGCTTCTCAGAACAGCGCCGAGATCGAAGGCCTCGCTCGCTTCGCCGTCGAAGAACACAACAAGAAAGAGGTTTTCATTGTGATTTTTGTTGGTTAAAATGAATTGAATTTGCAAAAAAAGAGAATCAGGATTTTGTAACTTTTTGTGCTTGCTTGATTATTAATCCGTTTACGGTTAATTAAATGGTTCAGATTTTATCATCTTAATGTTAAGTGAATTGTGAAATATTTTCTTGTGATATTTTTTTGGTTAAAATGGATGGAATTTGCGAAAAGAGAATCAGGATTTTGAAACTTTTAGTGCTTGCTTGATTTTTAACCCGTTTACGGTTAATTAAATTGTTCAGATTTTATCATCTTAATTTTAAGTAAATTGTGAAATATGTTGGTTCTTAATTCAAATGTACTAGAATTTTCAGTAATCCACTGAAGAATTATCCTACAAAATCCAGTCTCATTTTACAACAGGAATTAAAGAAGTATTAGGAATTCTTTAATGATGATTATGATTTTGTGATATATACTGGAGTTACCGTTTTGATTTTGTTCGCGCGTTTCTGCAATTTTAATCCATTAATTTTAGTTAAATGGTTCAGATTTTACCGTTTTACCACAATTTACGGATTCGTATCACTATTTTAAAATTAAATGATTCTAGATTTTATTGTGTTCGCATTTATTAGCTTAGAAAGTTCTTAATTTTTTTCTTTTAAATTATTGGATGTCACTTTAGCGAAATATAATTCATTTTCTCTGAACTAGTGTGAGAAATGATGAGAATTTGAACCATTTAATTTGAAAATAAAATGAAATGAGAAAAGATTACAATAAACTAAATAAAATTGAGCCATTTAGTAAAAATTTAAGAAACATTGAAGGTTTGGTGGAGTTAGATAAATGCTGAGAACCTGGTATAATTGTGGTGGCATGGTATGAAAATCATTCTTTGATGACCTTTGGATCATCAAAAGCTTGTATAAAAATAAAAATAAAATAAAAAATAAAAAATCAATGGTAATGGGTGATTTTCTTAGTCAGTCTACTAAATAGGATTTCTCATAAAAATATGATCAATTTAATAGGATAATAATCCCAGCCATTAGACTTTCCTGGATTTTTCTAATTTGCTCTTATCTCTCTCTTCTCTCTCTCTTTTGAAGAATGCATTGCTGGAGTTTGCAAAGGTTGTGAAGGCCAAAGAACAGGTGGTTGCTGGTACCTTGCATCATCTTACTATTGAAGCCATTGATGCGGGTAAGAAGAAGATATATGAAGCCAAGGTTTGGGTGAAGCCATGGTTGAACTCCAAAGAATTGCAGGAGTTCAAGCATGCTGGAGACTCACCACCAGCATTTACCTCTTCAGATCTTGGTGTTAAGAGAGGTGACTAACAAACACCCTTTCATTGACTGCTTCCCAATATGTTCCTTTACAATATCAATATCAACTTCTCAAGATAGTTCTTACAGTTTTAACTTTATTTTTTTAATTAAATAGTTCAGGGTTTATCACTTTAGTATTTACCATCTTAATGTGGCGGGGCGGAAGTCACTAGTTTAATTTTTTTTTTTTTTTTTTCCCCTTGGGGCCAACAAATTACTTTTTTTAAAAAAAAAAAGTTCTATGGAGCAGATGGCAAAATCTGAACTATTTAATTGAGGAATGCTTCGAATTTCAACTTATCTTAATTTCTCTTGATTAATTGCTGAGAGCCCCTGAGATCATAAAATATGAACTATTTAACTAAATAGCATTTAGAATTTTAAGAAGTCTACCATGAAGTTAATTCCTACTATTGTGAGAAAAACATTTTTATGCTTTATTATAGAATATGGTGCCTTAGATTGAGTTGGATGGAATTTTTGAATAGCCAAAATGTTGACTACCTAGGATCGGGATTTTTCTGAGGATGTGTTCTTGTGACCTGATTGTCTTTTGCGATTGAAACTTGATTGGCCATGAAGTTAGTGTTGGTCAATGAAACCACATCTTTCCCGTAGTAGCATCTACTGAAACCAACAAAAGCATTATCAGTGATACTTGTCTGTGTTTGTGATCAGATGGGCCTGTCCCAGGATGGCAAGCAGTGCCAGCACATGATCCCCAAGTTCAGGATGCGGCAAATCATGCTATCAAGACGATCCAGCAGAGGTCTAACTCATTGTTCCCTTATGAACTTCAAGAGGTTGTTCATGCAAAGGCAGAGGTCAGTGCCTCTTATACCCTCTTTTTGTTCCGAAAGAATAACTGCGATTTGAGATATGAATCATACTGTGTTATGTTCAGGAACTAACTATATTTTTCAAGATATTTTGCATTTTAAAGATCGTTTATTTATATATTTGTCTATATGATTACCTCTCATTTAGTAAAGCACGCTGGCAGAGTGGTGGATCTAAATAGTGACTCAAATTCATAATATCCTATACACTATTGTATTATCAGTATCCTTTTTATCTTAGAATCCTCCATGAAAGGACTTATTCCCCTAATAGGTGTTACGATTTGGGGGGAAAATACTTTTTACTTCTACTTGCATGGGGCCTTTATATATGGTTGTAGATAATTATAGCTACTTATAATTGCTTGGAAATAATACATTTGCCTAGTTGGTAATTTTTGACATGACCTTTGAACCTGTCATGAACCTAATACAAAATTAGCGGGTTGATTAAATGGGTTGAGTTAGTTGAAAACCTAATGCATGACGTAAGGATTTGGGCAGTTTTTAATCTAAACCCAACTTAAATTTATTGGGTTAAAGATTGAAGGGTCTGTCCTATTTAATTAAATGAGTCGGATAAGATTGATTTTTATAGATTTGGATCTCAACATGACTTGAACAATTGCCACCCCTAGATTTGCCTTTCTACATTTGAAAATGCAGATGCATTTTGAATTCTACGTATGCGAAGGGAATAAAGGAATAGGGAGGAGGTACGGAAGTAGAAAATGATAATGTAGACTGTAACTGCAAGAAAATAGTTATATTTCATGCTGTTTGAAGCAAGATGCTATTATTAATGAAAACGTGTGAAAACAGGTGGTAGAAGATTCTGCAAAGTTTGACCTGGTTTTAAAGGTCAAGAGGGGAAGCAAAGAAGAGAAGTATAAAGCGGAAGTACACAAGAACAATGAAGGTAACTTCCATTTGCATCAGATGGAGCAACAGCAGTCCTGATTTGGTTTACCTTTTGTAATCTCATAAAAAAAATATATTTTATAATCTACATGTTTATATGCTCTTTGGGCTCGTGGCTTTTTCTTTTTTTTTTCTTTTTTTTTTTTTTTTACCTTCTGCTTATGTTTTGATTTTAAGGTGTGTATGACTTCTAAAATATCTATATGAATGAATGGCGATATTACGACCTTGTATATTCTTTTTACTTGATAATCCAACTCAGCACCATGATTAAAACGATGATTTGCATTGTCTCAAAGAAGCTTGCAACTTGCAACTTACCAGCTTTTTTTTTTTTTTATTTGTGGCGGATACTCTTTGTGCGATTTTAAAAATTATGTTTTAAAAAATTGCATTTTTAAAATTGCTATTTTTTAAAATCTCAAATACATGGTAAAAAGTAAATTTTTATTATATATTTGTTATGCGAAATCATGATTTTGGTTTAAATTCACGTTTTTTCGAATAAATAAACATCTTAAGCCTGTAGAAATCACAATTTTTTTTTTTTTTTTCTATTTTAGATTAAGAGCTTGTTTAGGATTGCGTTTGAGAAATATAACTTTTAAGTCAAAAAGAGTTTTTGGGCAAAAACTTCATTTTTAAGCTTTTGCCAACAGTGATTTTTGACTATTTTTAGACTTTTTGAACCTTTAAAAGCTTTTTTAATTTTTATACCAAACGAGTACTTTTGTTTTTAAACGGACTTTCTGAGTGTTAAAAGCACATTTAGGCCACTCAAACGCAATCCTAAATAGGACTTAAGTACTTTTTAAATTGCAATATCAAAAGTTGTTTTACGATATTTTTTAAAAACACACATTATTCTTGTAAAATTATAATCTCAAACAAACCCTAAATTTACTAATTTTTTTTAGAAGAAAAAAAAAAAAATATATATATATATATATATATATATATATATATATAAAAGTATGCATCTCATCATCTCATCTAAAACATATACCCCACAAAAAAAAAAAAAAAAAAAAAGCGAAATTATCCGAGTAATGCCAGTTGGCCTTCCACAAATAGACGGCACGCTTCCCAACTTACTACAAATTTCATCAACATGTGATGTGGATTTCAATTTCACTTTATTCGTTTAAAATTAAAGATGGGCCTTTCATTATTCAACATATTTTCGGAAGGGGTAGAATAATCTTCACATGTATTTTAGACACATCCCGAATTTAATTTAATTTATTTTTAATATAAATAATCAAGATATATTAAATGAGCATGGCACCCCAGGATGAGATGGATTTATATATAATAAGGGAATTTTTTGGATATAAAGCTAGAGTGAAATGAGTAGATGGAATAAGTATTAATTAACCATAATAGAAAAAGTAACACAAGAAACAAACAGGGAAGGAAATATATGATACAGAGAAGCTTCTCAAAGGGCAATCTACCTCTCTAACAAGGCTGCCATAATACATTGATGATTAAAGTGTGAAAGTTCACAAACTAATATTTTCTTCAGTTGCCAGGGAGCAGCTACCTTTGGAAATCATAGTTAGCAAGTGGTATGACAGAAACATGTAATCATTAAGACAATCTAAAAAAAAAAAAAAATTACTTCCAGATCTTGTAGAAGAAACTGCATTGGGGCATGCTTTCATCTCCACTCATCCATGTTCTTTTTATTCCTTTTGCCACCATGAGCATAGAGCGTTAATCTGTGTCTGATTACTAAACACTAATTTCAAGCATAGTTAGTCCTCTTCATCATAATCTTCCTCCTCCTCATCTAACCTTGTGCTGAGGTGTGCAAGCTGAAGAGGGTCAATGGCCATCTTGTCCATGTCAGAAAGAGACCAGCCAGGAAGCTCTTCATGTCGAGTCTCTGTAGTAGGCCCAGCTGAGGAGGCATGGGTGGTGGTGGTGGCGGTGGCAGCGGCAGCTGCTGCTGCTGCCGCTGCCTTTTTGTCTTCGTTCTCATCAACATTGGCATTCAGATCGAAATTTCGAGCTGCTAGGTTGGAGCCATCTGTAACTGCGACATTCTCTTTTGACAATTCCTTTGCCTCAGAACTGTTATCCATCAATGTGTCCAGGTTCTGATTATCTTTGTTGCTGTTCTGAAGCGATGTACAGGGGTCGGATCCAGTCTCAAGACGGGCAGTTTCTCTTTCCGCTGCTCGAGCACCTCGTCCACGGCCTCTTCCTCGACCCCGGCCTCTTCCTCTGCCACTGCTGCCTGCATGACTCACTTCATGCTGCAGGAAATAATTAAAAGTCATCATCCATTTTTATGGATATCTTTACATTCTATATACACCAAAAGTAATCTAATCTTCCTTCATAACAACATTTTAGAGATTCTTTTGCGTGCCAACTTCAATGATGAATAACTTAAAGATGATTCCACATCACAAATTTCTAGATCAAATTTTGTAATAGAGAAAGGACCCCCACCCCAAAAAAAAAAAACCATTATAGCAGCATTGAAATTCAACTGATGAATTACGACCAGCCTCACCCTAAAATTGCTGAAGAGAGATTGACAATATAAAAGTGATATAATCTAAAAATGCATTTTCCTTGATTTGAACAAAGCAGTTGGTTTTGGACATCAACAAGAAAAAATTGAAGGAAAAAAAAAGACTTCAAATAAGTTTCAAAAAAGAAAAAACAAAGTACAAATTCTCTGATATAATAAAAGAAAAGGGATGACTTCGTTATGAATTGATCTGAGAGCTTTGCAAAAAGTAGTTATTACCATCTTGGTTTTCTTTGACTCCTCATCACTTTCATTGCATTCATCAGCTGAAGCTTTCCTGCAGAATAAAAATTCAACGAATATATCTAATTGCTTACTATATCAAGATCAATAAGACGGAAACAAAGAAAAGGAATTGCAGTTCTGACCTTCTCCTTGAAATGGTACGATCATCAGAAGCAGCGTCAGAATGACCATGACCATAGTCTGGGACCCGGCTGACAACCTCCCTCAGAAAATCAAACACATTATAGCTATGTACACAATGTTTTCTGCAATTTCAGACAGAAATTAGTTAGATCAAGTTTGATACTTAAAATATCATGAGAAACACCAAGTTGCATGCACGAGGGAGCAACATGACACTATAAACTAAGGAAACAAAAGCCAAAAGGGTTTCCAATATTATAAATAATGCATGAGAAGAATCAGAATAGAAGACACAACCTGAGATTTCTTCTCTTTTCTTTCTTCTTCTTTTTAGGGTTAACGGAAGTAGTTGTCGGCTGATGACATAAGATATCATAACAAGAGTCCATTTTGTTATATAAAAAAAAAGGTTTCATTTGTTTCCTGATGGATGTCACTTGGTAGAAAATGTGATTCTTTATTTTTCTTGAGGGAATGGGTTATGACAATGAGATTTTCATTGGCCAAATTAACTGTTAGGTTTTCCTGGAAAAAGAAATTCATTCTTTTTTCCTCATAGCAGAATGGTTATCTGACCCATATTTTCCCATAGATACTCACGATTGAGACCTACTAGATGCAAGATTTTCAATTGGCACAACCCTAGTTAGGTCTCACCAAGTACATCAAGTGTTTATAAGAAGGCACCAGATAATCTTTTACGTCAAAAAGGTTCTTAGTATGGTAGGAAATATCTAAAGAAACTTCAAGTCATTTTTTAGTTTTAGCAAAAGGAAACGATATTACAAAGGAGTACAAGGTTAAAACCCACGAAATCATATGCAGTATCACCAATCTCAGTAATCAGAGTAAGTAGATCTATGCATTTTAGGAAGGAAACCTACTTCATAAACCATACTAATGAGGTCATTGAGTGTGAAATTGGAAAAGTCTAGCTACTATTTCTAGGATAGCTTCTTCAACAAATCAATGCCAATTTAATAGCTAACAATAGAGTGAAAACGAATCAACGTAATCCTTTACTTACAAGTGCAATGCACTCATAGTCTTTGCTCCTCTCTGCAGGGTTATCTCGTATGTGCGGTCACAAAGGTCTTGCAAAAATAATTCCAATGCTTTAGCTGCAAAATTATCCAAGAAGATGATAAGCAAGGCTATCAAATATCATAGGACTCTGCAGGAAGAAGCATATTAATCTAGAAAGCCACAGCTACTCACAAACTAAAACAGGCACTGCCAACGCTATCTTGCCAACATCCTCATCCGCTTGCATTATCTTTTTAATCCGAGCCTGTCAAATTAATACTTTCTATCAGATAATGAGATTAGATAATAAAACCACAATAATTAGAAGGCGTAACAGATAAATACAAATGTCTTTATTGGAAGAAAAAGGTAAATCCCTCATACACAAAAAGTATACACGAGAGGCAAACACTCTACAAGCGCCTAAAATCTAAAGAGGAAACAAGTCTAAAAGACTCGAAGACGAGAAATGTTAAAAATGTTAAACACCAAGTCCAACTATAATCGTTTTTATCACTTTGGGCTTTGAGCATTATAAGATGACAGTCTGGATAGACATCATTAAAAGATGTATAGAGGATTTCTCAATTATAGTATAGCATCTGAGAAAGCTAGGAAACTGTCAGCCTTTTTTCTCATTCCTAAGGCCCATAATGGTCTTTCCCCCTGGGGGCAGGAAAATTATGATTGTGATGGCAGACCCAAAGCTGAAAATACATCCATCTCACAAGAGTCATGTTCAAAAGACTAAGACTTGATGGCAACATTAGGAGGCTAGCCAAAGAAAAAATGATATGAAGCAAAACAACTAGGGGGCCAGCACTAGGTTCTAGGATATAATGTTCATTTCTGAAATGAAGAATTTCTTGGAAAGATAGACTTTGACAAAGTAATACAGGAAAATCCTAGTAATTTTGAGTTTCTATTCCATGCATGCAACTTTTGGTTGGATTGACATCTTAGGAATAAGTAGGCTCTTTTTTCAGCTAAGAGAGCAGCAGCTACTGGAAAAACAGAACTCTGATATGTTTGGCAAAGAAATTAATATTAAGGAATCAAGAAGAGAAACCATCTGATGTGTGTGGCAGACCATATCACCAGAATTCTTTCTTTAACATTCATTAATTCCCTACAAATAATCTCTAATCTAAACTAACACATTGATGTTATGCACTCGGGTCTCCAAATGTGTATGTATATCAGATTATAAGTCTCGGGTCCAAGAAGAATGTTTCTCCCCCAATCAGCTCTCAAACAAGTGAAAAACACCAGTAATACTCTAACAAGCGTGCACAAACATACGTCAAACCGTCCTTTTTTTTTTCATAAAAATTAATTAAAACATAAAAGGGCGCACCCAAGTTCACACGAAGTATACAAGAAAAACACCTACCCATAAAAAAAATTTAAAACTAAAAACCAAAATTTTAAAAAATAAGAAAGTAATGAAAACAATCTTAGGCAGCTATCCAGTTATAAAGGGTTTTGAAGAAGAAGGCCTTTAATTCCACTATATATTGTAGTCCTGAGGGATATAAACTTCCCTATAGAATCCATCATAGCTTCTCGCTGTATTTCCCTAAAGGAAAGTTCCCAGTCATGGAATTCTCAACCGCAATTTATTACCCCTAAACAAAACTAAACCAGATCACATATCTCCCAAAGAGCCTCAAAAAAGGACACACCCATAACCTGATTTTAACACTAAATCGCATCATCAAATAGAAACCAAAAGCAAACCTAAGAACAAAAAAACAACCCAATTCATAATAACACCAAAATTAAATACCCATCAACACATTTTTGGTTCTTAGTACAACCACAGGAATGCAACAAAAAATCACAAAATTACAATAAAACAAGATCCGGAAGATCAAACAACCCATAAATCCAACAAAAACGAAACACCCACCAGCTGATTCAACTCCTTTAAACTAAAACCCAACACTTGAAAAATCCACAGAAAGCCTAAACTTTAGCACCAAAAAACTAAAGAATTTAAATTAATTAACACCCATCATTCAATTAATCAAAAAAAATCATGACTTTCAGATATCATTTCGCTTCTCTTTTCCTCTGTTTTCCAAGCAACCAAGCAGAGTCTTTAAAAATAAAAAATAAAAAAGCGTAGACAGAGAAAGGAGAAAACTTACAGCAGGAAACCGAGTATCGAGCTTCTTCCTCATGGTGTCAGATCTAAAGGCATTGAAATAACACCAACACAAAAAAAAACAAAACCTTAAAAGATAATCGAATTTTCAATACAAAATCACAGCTTTATCACCACCACCATCACCATTTTGTCAGAAAAAATCTACCAAAACCCATCTCAGATCCGAAAGTCCTTAGATTTTACCCACAAAAATAGATGGTTCGTTTCAACGGAATATCCGCCCGTACGAGTTTGACAAAGAAAACAAAATAAAAATTAAAAGTTAAAAAGAAATGACAGTAGCGTAACAGCACTGTCACCAGACGTTTAAGACAGCCCAATCAGAAGGCATCCTACTTGTAAGAGAAAGCCTTCTATTTGGTTCCATACGTGTGTGATGTGTCGCATAGGAGCTGTGGCCATCTTGCCTGATGATTAAGAGGGCCGTTGCTAAGGGTTCTTTGACATGGAATTAACCGACATCTAGACAGTCTCGCTCTCTCCCTCTGAAAGAGCTCTCCCTGGAAGAACCTTCCCCCCTAAGACAAAGTCTCCCCCCTAGTCTCCCCCTCCTCCTCCCACTTCCCCCACCCCCCCCCCCCCCCCCCCCCCCACCCCCCCCCCCCCACCCCTCTCTCCCTCCTTCTTCCTATCTCCCCCATGGATATTGAAGCTCTCATTGCTCAGACAGCCGCCCTCTCCTGGGAAGACCCCACATCTCAAATAGAAACTCTTCCCCATAATACTAATCCTGCTGAAATCCTCCCGTTAGTAGGACATATCATCTCCCAAAAAACCCACAACAACCACTCCGTTAATGCAGCCCTTCAAAGAGCTTGGGACTTTGCTTGCCCTTTCTCTTTTGCAGCTCTTGGCCCAAACAAGTTTCTGTTCAAGTTCAGTAAACAAGAACATATTGATAGAATCCATAGGCTTGTCACTTGGAATGTAAATGGCTCTTTGCTCACTCTTCAACACTGGCATCCGCAGGCAACGTTGGGAGAGTTGACAAACAAATTTTTTCCCTTCTGGATTCAGGTGCATGGACTACCTCTGGTTCACATGTCTCTAAAAAATGCCATTGCTATTGGGAAGGGCCTGGGAAACCTCCTTAAGGTCGAAGAAAATAGTGGTGATAAACGGGCCTTCAGGAGCTATCTTAGGCTGCTGGTTGAGATCGATGTCTTCACTCCTTTGAACCCTGGATTCCAGCTCCGGAGAGAGCATGGAGAGCCAACTTGGATCTCCCTGAAGTATGAGAGATTGGACATCTACTGTGTCCGTTGTGGCAGAATTGGGCATTCTAATCTAAACTGTCGTGCACCTCCAGAAGAAAGCTTCCCTGATAAGTATTCCATTTCTCTCAAAGTCAATTTATTCTCAAATTTGCATCCCATGCGTGCCGGAGCTTGGGGCTATTCAGATGGCGCTCCAGCTCCCACTAACCTCAACCATGGTGCTGAGTCAACTCAGGCAAAAGGCCCGAGTCCCAATCACCTCAACCAGGCCAATCTCACCCACCTAACCCCTTCTCTTTCTTACTCCATCAGAAATCAGAACGTGCAGCCCACTACACCTCCCACTGTTCTCCTTACCCAAAAAAGCAACTCTAGTGCACCCCTCACCTCATTAAATGCTCATTTGGGAAACTCCCCCACTGCTAAGAGACCTGACCCCTCCTCTTTACTTGAACCCCTTCTCATCAACCACCCCATCCTACAAACCACTACTATAGCTAACTATCCCTCTCCTGAAACCCCAATCAATCTAGTTCCTGGTTCCCTCTCCATTGACCTCCAACTTTTCCATCCAGGGGCCCACAAATCTGCTGCAGAAAAAGCCCAAAAAAATTCCCATGTAACCCATACCAAAAACCAACCCACCCCTCTAAAAAGCCCAACTAACTCCACGCCACCAACTGATTTTCAAAAAATACCAGTTTCCCCCGCCAAAACCTCACTCAAAAAAACAGCCCACAACAGGTCCTCTCCCTACCCCTCTAGACATCCCAAACCGTTTAAACCTCTCCACAACAAGAAAGAACCCTCAAATGCCAACCCCACCTCCATAACCACTCAGCTTTCCAGAAAAAGGAAGTGTAGTCTTGGTGCCTCTGGTTCTCTCAAAAAAGGCTCTGACTCCAACCTCCATGGAATCCTACCCGAAGATATGGACACTACTTACCAAATGGACACCTTGGCTAATCCCACCAGTCTTGTCACCCCCCCTCACCTTCGAAATATCATCCAAACCTCCCGCAAGAACAAACAGGCAGCTGCTCCTCCCTCTCCTATTCTCAGAAATTTCTCTCTCTCAGGGGACAATGATATGTCCCCAAAGAACATATGAAGATCCTCTCTTGGAACTGCAGGGGGCTTTCCAGGCCAGCTGCAGTTCGGTCCCTGCGGATGCTTATCCGCGAAAACAGCCCTGACATTCTTTTCCTCTCAGAAACCAAATCCTCCCCCTCTCTGGTCTCAGCTTCTCTCAATCTTCTTGGTTTCTACTTAATGTCTCAAGTTGCCCCTATCGGTTCTAGTGGTGGTCTGGTCCTTGCTTGGCGCCCTGGAATTGATTTAGAATGTTTTATCACAAACAAGAATAACATCTCTGCCTGGTGTTATTCTGATCCCCCCCATTCCCCTTGGATCCTTTCTTGTATATATGGCCCCCCTTGTAAGAAAGACAAAACTGCTTTTTGGGACTCTTTCACCACTGTTGGTGAAGCTTTTGTTAGTCCGTGGCTTTGTATTGGGGACCTCAATTTTGTGCTTGATCAATCGGAGAAACAAGGAGGTTGGCCTGTTGCTAACTCCTCCACTTGCCCCTTCAAACTGTTTATTGATCAATTTGGCCTTGTTGACCTTGGTTTTGCTGGAAACCCTTTCACTTGGAGTAACAATAGGAAAGGTTATGCCTCTATCAAAGAAAGGCTAGATAGAGGTCTAGCTTCCCTCAGCTGGATACATCTGCACCCTGAGTACTCCCTCATTCATCTCCCTGCCACAACCTCTGACCATCACCCCATTTCCCTCAACACCAACTACAATACTACCCTGCTGCCTAGACCTTTCAGATTTGAAGAATTTTGGACTAGAGATCCCTCATGTGAGTTTGTTATCAATGCAGCCTGGAACCAGCCGGTTTATGGCTCCCCTAGCTCCTCCCTAAACCAGAAATTAAATCACACTAAAGCCTCTCTCAAAAGATGGAATTTCCTTCACTTTGGAAATATTCAGTCCAAAATCAAAGCAACTAAAGCTAAAATTGATGAGGTCCAACAGCTTCTTCCCTGTCCTAAATCCTGTTCCTTAGAGGCTAACTTGAAGATAAACCTTGATGAGCTTCTCATCAAAGAGGAGATTCTCTGGAAATCGAAATCCAGAGAAGTTTGGTTTACTTGCACTGATCTCAACACTAAATTCTTCCACACATCCACCATCATCAGAAGGAGAGCCAATGCAGTGAATTTCCTTAAATCCAGAAATGGGGGTTGGGTTTCAGATAGAGCAGAAATTGGTGGAAATTTTGTTTCACATTTCACCAACTTGTTCTCTTCCACCTCTCCCCCCATTGAAGAAGAGCTCCTGAACCTTTTCAACCCCACCATAACCGAAGAAGAAAACCTGTCCCTTTGCTCTATCCCCCTAGAAGCAGAGGTGTTTCAAGCCCTCTCTAGTCTTGGCTCACAAAAAGCTCCTGGTCCAGATGGATTCACTGCCCTCTTTTACAAAAGATACTGGCCTACTGTCAAAGGAGAAGTCCTGGAATGTGTCTGGAATTTTTTCCAGAATAAGCAGCTGAGCCAAGAGCTGAACCACACCTTCATCACTTTGGTCCCCAAGCTTAATGGGGCTCACACAGTTGATCAATTTCGGCCCATAAGCCTCTGCAATATTGCCTACAAGATCATCTCAAAAATCCTAGCAAATCGGCTGAAAGCTTTGCTCCCTAAGATTATTTCCCCTCTCCAGTCTGCTTTTGTACCAGGGAGAAATATCCAAGACAATTCCATTTTAGCCCATGAACTATTGCATTCTTTCAAGAACAAGAAAGGTAAAGGAGGTTTCATGTTTCTGCATATGGATATGGAAAAGGCGTTTGATAAAATGGAATGGCCCTTGATTCTGGCAGTCATGAAGAAGTTGGGTTTCCATGCCACTTGGATCAGTTGGATTGCTTCCTGCATCTCCTCCCCCTCCTTCTCCATTCTCATAAATGGCAGCCCCTTTGGCAAGTTCCTTCCTGGAAGAGGGTTGAGGCAAGGAGACCCCCTTTCCCCTTTCCTCTTCATCTTGGGTTCAGAAGTGCTATCCAGGTTATTGTTTAGAGAAGAAAGTCTTGGTTTATTAAAAGGCATGAAGATAGCCAGGAGATCCCCTGCCATTCATCATTTGCTGTTTGCAGATGATCTGCTTATCTTTGGAAAGGCATCCCTCCCTGAAGCTAACTGTATTAAAACCTGTTTAGACAAATATTGTGCTTGGTCTGGCCAATCCATCAACAACAGAAAATCCTCTATCAGATTCAGCAATAATACCAAACCCTCCACCTGCTCCTCCATCCTAAATATTCTTCCTTTCAACCCTAATCCTTCTTGCTCTATTTATCTAGGGCTCCCCTTTCTCATAGGTAGATCAAAAATTGCAGCCTGCCAAAGCATCTTAGAAAAGGTCCAGAATAGGATAGAAGGTTGGAGAGCTAAGACCCTCTCCCAAGCTGGTAGGTTAGTTCTCATTCAAGCAGTGGCAGCAGCCATCCCCTCTTATGCTATGAGTACCTTTTTGTTGCCTGCCAGCATTAGCAAAAAGCTTGACCAATTGTTCAAGAACTTCTGGTGGGGTTTCCCTCCTTCAAAAACCAGAAATCTCTCTCTAAAATCTTGGGACTCTCTCTGCTTGCCGAGAGATGCTGGAGGATTGGGGATCAGGAAAATGAGAGAAGTTAATCTTGCTCTCATTGCTAAGCTCGGTTGGAAGCTCCAAAGCAACTCAGACTCAATGTGGGTGCAGCAGCTCAAAGGTAAGTATTTTCCTTCTGGAACTTTTCTCTCCCCCTCTTCCCATTCTTCCCCCTCTTGGCTATGGCAAGGCATCCTCTCTTCTCAACCTATCATTTCCGAAGGAGCCTGCCATAGAGTCCACTCCCTGTCCAGTTTCTCTTGTTGGCATTCCCCTTGGATCCCTTCTATCCCCTCCTTCAGGCCCTCTCCTCTCTCTACAGCTCCTTTCAATTCCACTCCCCAAAATATCTCTGACCTTATCAATCCTAATGCTACCTGGAATACCCCCCTCCTCCTCTCTACTTTTGACTTACATAGTGTTAGGGAAATCCTTAAAATCTCTATCAGTAGCTCCCCTTGTGATGATTTTTTCTGGCCTCTCTCCCCGTCTGGAAAATTCTCCACTAAGTCAGCTTACAAAATGATCAGCTCCCCCAGAGTTTCCTCTCATTCCTCCCCTCTTAGTGCTTTCTCCTGGAAGCTGTTGTGGAACCTAAAGCTGAATGCCAGGCTCAAATCCTTCCTGTGGAAAATTGCCTGGGATATTATCCCTTCTAAAGCCAGACTAAAGGCCATTTTTCCTATCCCTCCTTCAGAGGCCCTTTGCCCCCTGTGCAAGGTTGAAGAAGATTCCCTTCCCCATCTATTCTTCAAGTGCTGTTTTGCCCGAATTGCCTGGAGAAATTCTTTCTGGCCTATGGACTCCATGGCTTGGTCCTCCATGAATCTCCCTAGTTGGATCAAGGGGATCTTAAATCCCCATATTACGTTTGGCATTCCTAAAGCTGAGTCTCATCTTTTCCAAATATATGCTGCTGTTTTTTGTGATATGTTATGGTTTAGCAGGAACAAAGCTCTTCATGAAGGGGTAATTCCAGATATTGCCAAACTAGCTCTCTCCATAAAAAAGACCTCTCTTTCTCATGCTGCAGCTTGGTTATCTGTTTCTCCTAGAGAAATAGAAGTTTGGTCCCCTCCCCATGAAGGCTATCATAAGATCAACTTTGACACAGCAATTAGAGAGAATTTCTCTGCTCAAGCAGCCGTTTGCAGAGACCATAAAGGCAATATCATTAAAGCTATCTCCAAGATCAGTCCTCCCTGCTCTCCAAACACT